>NC_061120.1:142271190-142590483 GCF_002878395.1 Capsicum annuum | reverse complement strand
CTCTTCAGGGAATCCTAACCAAGTAGGAAAGCTAATGCTAGCATGATCAGGGCCTATAGTCAAGTGTATAACCACGAATACACTATCCGTAATGTAAATTACCATAAAAAGGAAATGAATTAAAATCATTCCTCCAACCTCAATATCAGTCCAAAAACAGTCTGCCACAAACTAACCATAAATAACAATGATAAAGTAACGGGTTAGTCCGGACAAACAGTACCTAATTGGGGTCCCATAAACTCGGAAGGTTCAATCAATACTCAGCACATGACAATCAAAGCCTATACCTATGCAACCCTCCATAATACTGATAGATTTAATCACCAAACAATATATTGGTGATAGGCGATGTATATGCATGAATGAACGCAAATCAAATCCATAATACCATTACCGATCTAAGTGCTATTTCGTCCAGCTCGAAGGATCACAAAGGTAGGACCTACAATGACCTCTCTTCGCTGGGATGATGTCTCACGGATGAAAGGGCCTTTAGGGGATTCAGGAATATCTATATGCACTGACCTAGTCCTGATATAGTATTTCCAATAGTCATCATGATCAACTTACCCAGTTCAGTACTAAAGAGATGTATATATAATAAATGCACAGACTCAAACTGTGGCTAAAAGAGTGTAAGTCTGTAAATCCATTACCCGAGATCAACTCTGGAACTAAATCATCGTATAGAGTAGAAAAGGTCAGAATCTCTCATAACCGAAGTGAATGATAGTGGTAAAAGACTGAAAAAATCATGGGCTGAAATCAATCTTAGTGTAATTTCTAAAACATCTCCTTTTTATAAAAGAACCCATTTTAAAAGTGGGAAGTGAGAATAAATCCCTTTTAGAATACAATAGTAGAATCATAATTTAGTTGGAATCGTACTACTAAGTTAAGCATGAATGCACCAAAATCTATGCATGTCATCATCAGTATACGAACTATACAAGCATGAGTGATCAAGACTCTATAGACTAAATCCACATCCTTTATAAGGATGGAATACTTATCTAGAGTCCAACTGATATCATAATTACGTCCTTGGGCCCAATAGTATATAACTAGCATAAAGGTATTCTATAATTTGGGGAAAACCACGATCCAATCCACTAAGTCAAGTAATAAACTTTATACTAAAGGGTCCTTAGCATCAACTATGTTTAACATGCTTATAATCTAGGGTGGTGGACTTCTATCGCTATAACAAATATTTCATCTTAATGATCGGTTCACCCATCTATCCCCAAACTCCTAAATTAGGCTAAGTCATGGTATTCTACCTATAGTCATATCCTAACATCCTTACCTAGAATGCAGTATATACCATATACTATCTCGTGAAGAAGAGTATACTGAAGCCTATCTCTATGCCAAACTGTAATTATTAAATTGTCCATAAATCGCCCGCCTTTGCTCCATGATCCTAGAATGTTGCCACTCTATCAAAATAGTAATCTATACGTCATTAGGAGTAAAACGAGATCCATTTTCTATATCAAGGGTCAAGTCATAATTCGGGTCAATAACGGACCCACAAAGTCTGCAAATAAAAGCTAAAATTGAATTCGTCACGAGATCCCTCGAAGGACAAGGAATGTGTGCTCAATGGTACATAAATTCGGGCCCAAATTAGCCCTAAGATCTAGGGATTTAAAGAACTAATTTCTAAGAATTTACAATGAAATGGGATGAAATTGGATGAGAAAAATAGTGGGAAATGACCAAGGAGTATTACGCTAACTTACCTTAGCTTCAATGGATGATTCCCCACTCTTTCCCTCTCTTCAAGCTCTCAAAATAGTGAGAAAATGAATGGAAAAATTGGATTAAGAAGAGGATTTAAAAATCCCTAGGTGCCGCTAACGTGTTCGATCACTGCTTAAGCGGTCAAATGATCGCTTAGGCAATCCCTCACAAAGATCCAATCATCGCTTAAGCGGTCGAGTGCCGCTTAAGCGACTTTCGCTTTTGCGATGAGACCATCGCTTAAGTGGATAAGCGGGGTCCAAGGGTGATCATTAAACCAATCTTCTAGTTGTTTAAGCGACCACCGCAAACGACCAAAGGTCCTCTTAAGCGGTTGCACCAGATTGTGCCAGTAACCAGATTTCTCCAAGTCTAAATGGACGTAGTCCGATTGGGTACTCGAGATTCATTTCAAACCTCGTGCACATATATAATCTATGCTACCATACCAAATTCGACATTTTGGACTCAATGGAGACATCAAAACTTTTATTCGAGATTATTTCGACTAAATGTGGGGCCCACATCTATAGTTCCATTTTCATAGAATTCATCCAATAGCCTAAAATGAGCCCGAAAGCCTTGGAACCTGTACCAAGGGTCCCCTGGCCTAAAATTAATATTTTAGAACTGATGGTACTGTCGGAATTCTCATCTGAGGTGGTTTACTAGGAGTTTTGTTTGTCCAAAATCAATTCTTTAACAACAAAAGCTCCTGATAGGGAAATGAGCCTAAAACCCAAACTAACTGTCCGATAACTGAACCGACAATTCCTTCAAGTCATAAATGACCCGTAGTTGCTATGGAAATGCTCAAAATACTAGAAATATGCATAAATTAAGGAAATGACCTAGAGGGTCATTACAATATCCACTACTAAAAGTTAATCGATTGAAAGAGCACGAAAGCTCGAAGGGATGAGGTACTACGCCCGCATGCTTCGAGCATGATTCCCCAAATAAACTCTAAGAAGAAACAACACTTCCTAGGGATTTTGATATAGGTATCCATTTTTCAACCAACTTCCTTACTTCCCTCTCCGAATAACCAAAATTCGACCTCAACAACCAACTATCCTCCAACTGAATAGAGAATGGATGATGCATGCAAATCCAAATCACAACACACTAATAACATATCAATACCAGTAAAACCAAGAGAAAACTCATCCAAGTCAAAGAAAATCCAAAGCATAAATCATGCAACCAACTCCGACATCCAAATATAACCTTCTCCTTGCCTATTCGAATATGCTATCTACTCAAACCAAATAGAAGGTCATCCGAGTCCTGTCTGTACAACCCCATCATACTAACCTCAAAGAGCTGAAGATGATCCACCGATAATCCATATTGGCAAACATAAAATAAGTCCATATGGTGCTACCTAGAAACACCACTAAGAAGGTCAAAGTATGCGATATACCATCATGGCTAGAGCAGGTTCGAATTGCCCTTGAAACTAATAGTCAGGAGTCCAAAGTACGAACTCTTGAAACCAAATGACCCACTATATAATAACCCACCAACCGAGGAAGAAATTATGCTGAATAAAACTTGATTACACTCTTCTATTAAGAAGACAATCCAAAATTTTGACAAATATTGAAAATCAAGGTCAAGAGTGGAAGAAACCACCATCACTTGCCAAGGGACTATCATCCAAGCATCAATTAACCACAATCTATATGAACTGATGAAGATCGAATAGGTAGACAAAGGGTAGGCTTAGCCAACTTATAGGTGAAACCCCTACTAAGACAAATCTGAAAGTGAAGGCTGCACCCAAGCTCTACTACTCCCAGCTCAAACCTCAACACCAAGGCTGAACTATTTAATCTCAACTGTCCGAACCAATCCTGTAGATGGGTAAGCATATATACTCAAAATATGCCATAGCCTTCGAGCTGTCATTCAAAAAATTCAAGATTTTGAACATGAGTCAACAAACCTAAACTAAGGGTAAGCGTCCAACTTACCCTCACTAACCAAAATTAGGCATATCCCCACTGGATCCTGCCAAAGATAAAATTATGACGTAGCTGGGGACCAAAATCACAATGGAGAATAAACCATATGCTGAATTCATAAGTAATCAACTCCATATTTGTAGGAGGGCATGAATCTTCAAAGCATACCCAAGAAATCACCAAAGATGCAAATAGTACTAGTGATAACCATTAGCTCTAGCAACTCAAAGAAATATAATTGTAATCAGAAACTAGTCAACCCAATACTCCATCTCAGCAACAAACACCCAGAGACACATATCACCAAGGAGAAACACGTCATAAATCCTTATCAGGTCGAACAAATGTTGAAATGAGAATTTTCTAAATCCACCCATGAAAACAACCTCAACCTAATTAAACCATAAATTATATTGCCAAAGAATTGAGTAACAATATTCACATCAATGCCAAGGTCAAACCACTATACAAAATTGAATAGCTAAATTAAAAGAAAGGATCAACACTAAAAACATACAATATAACCAAATTACTCACCCTAGAACCATAAAAGATGCATGGAAGTCCAACCTACCTCCCCTTTTATTACCTACTCAAAAATAGATCTAACATCACCAACAGAAGAGAAAAACGACAAACCTCACTTAGTTACAAGAAAGAAAACCATCCAATTGAGCTAGTCGCCTAGGCCAACAAATAAGATTTGCTAGGAAGAAAATTCTAACTAGATAATGCTAGTGTAGTCATATATCAAGAAAGGATGGATTAACATCAAACATGACAATAATAACAACTATGGAAATACTAGTATAAGGAATAGATGGTACCAAAAATGAAAATCAATAACAAGTACCACTCTAGGGCCATAAAAAGGCCAATATGACAAGGTAAATAATGATCGAACCCAAATGCTACATCCATAGGGAAACATCAATACCAATCCACTCCATCCATTACCAAAAAATAATCAACGGAGGTAGTCATGTAATCATGAACTCTACACCAAGGCACACAATAATCAATATAAAAAAAACCAAGGGTATATAATCATCTATGGGTATGATAACCCCAATCTAAATCAAATACAAAGTAAAATATAGGACATAGAGGACACAACTATCATGGTGGAAATTTGAAATCATAAGCCTAATGTGCCCGAAAGAGTATGAATCTGAGGGGGTCTAAACTCGAATTTAGTGTTTGAATCTTCAAATGTGGTGCTAAGTATACTGTCTCTACCTAAAAGTGCTACAACACCCTGAGACTGGTCTGGACAAGCTAAATGGCCAATAATCCCACACCGGGGACACTCTATGGACCAATGATCGACCTTTTTATAGCCATAACAAACCCTTAAAGCCTTAACTCGATGAGAGACACAGGATGATAGCAACTAGCTAACCAACTAACACCAAAGACATTCCCTAATGAAGTGACCATCTTACCCATAATCTTAACATACCTCAGGAGCTCTGCCTAAATAATTAGCTTATGTCTAGGGTACTTTCTAGACTAATGACCAATCTCGCCACAACCAAAGCAAGCTCTTAGAATACTTTGAGGTGCTGCATCCACTGATAACGGTCACCACAACCTAAAGATCTATTTTGGATACTATGCAAGGTCTACTGAGAACTCTGCCCACTATGACCACCACGACTGATCGGAGAGTCACCTGTAGTATGTGATGCTACCTGTATGGAACTGACAGGCTATAAATAAAGCTGATCCCCATTGGGAGGATACCTACTCTAAGACAAAATACCAATAGCACTGTACTAATTACATGACCCCTTACCGCCACCCTTATAAGTCTCAATACATGCTCTCTCTATTGCCCTCACATAGTCAACAACCTGAGAGAATGAAGATCCAACTGCCATTAAATAGAAGAACGTCAAATAGAGTGGCAAAGCTAATACTCTAATAAATCCATGTATTTTCTCATACTCTAAATAATATAGCATAAGAGCATGCATGACCCACTCAAAAAACCCAATCTCATACTTTGAAATTGATAAGGAACCCTACTGAACACTGATAAATCCAACTTTGGCTTAAGAACTTCTCGTTGAATCGAATGTCATTAAAAAGGCTCGGAATCCCCAATACTGAATCTTAAAAGGATGAAGCAATCATAAACTATATTGGATCCTAGGCTAGCCCCAAATCCTCTGAATGAAACTGAAGATCTTTGATATTAACCTTAAATCCTAGTTTGATACTGTGCTGAAGCTCTAGAAATATGTGCCAAAGTATTGTACGCATCCATTGATAACCTTATGTCATACATCTGGAACAAAATAGATTCAAAGAATATACTAGAGGTTTATAAAAATACGAACACATGACAAGGAGTCAAGAATAGAATTTTCTAAGAATGCCTTGTAGCCTCCCAAATATAGGGTACGAACATATCCGCACTAATTTGTAAGACTCTACTAAACACCAAGCTCTTGCACCAACACATCGGTAAAACTAGATATATTACTAATTTATCACGATCTAATTTCTCAAGTTATGATGACACTTACTATAATCCACCAATAGGCAAGCCAACCCGTAGCCCAAAACTGCTAGTAATGGAATATCTAGAGAAATAGATGGAATAACGAAATAAATATGATTAAAAAGCTAATATATATAGATAGCAACCCCAAAACCTAGTGAATTTAGTATAAGAGCTTCTAATACAATAAGATCACAAAGTAAATATGAGTAAATATACATATATGACCCATCTCTGAATACAACATAGAGATCAGTCTAATCCATAAGAGGGAGAGTAGTCGTTCTTCAAACGTCAGGAGCTAACTCTAACTCTTAGATCCATAGCTGTTCCACATGATGCACACACCAACAACAAGAACACATACTATGATCTATAGGCTGTAGAAGCATAGTATGAGTGATGAGTGGTGAATTTACCATTTATTTGCACTCAACACTCGTACACGCTACTATGATTTGAATGTATAAATGAGTCTTAGTTGGGATTTAATACACTAATTTCCAAATTTTGCAAGCATATAAGTTATGAGATAGAATGATATGGATGTGGGTTAAACAGGATCAAAAAGGAGGAAAGAATTATAGCTGAAGGACCTGAATAGAAAATCAGCCTTAGTTACCATGATCGTGGTGCCCTTACCATGATCATGGTAATCGCAGTAAAGATCCAGCGATCGTGGCCTAGTGGGAGATAGCTCAGGGGCAAAAATATAAAATCACAATTTCTACCCTAATTCTCAAAGGGGCTCACTTACCTTAGTCCAAAGGATCCATTATTCATCTTTCATTATCAACTTTGCTTAGTGACAGGGTTTTGTTTTATTTGGAGCTTGGAGCTTAAATTTGTACTAATTTGAGACAAGAATCTAGTAGATGAACTCCAAATTGTAGGTTTGACATCACCCATTGAAGATTCATTTGATTTTAAAGTGTGGTTTACCCTCTCTTTATTTTTAATAAATAACTTTGATGGAAATATTGGTATATTTTTGTTTATTATCTTTATGATTTGCAAGATCTACCTCTTGAGATTATGTTTAAGTAGGGTGAAAGTGTATGGATATTGATTGTTAGCTCCAATGTGTGGTTAATGTTGGTGGGTTTCACAAAATTTTGAATGCAAAATCGGAATTGTTGGTGAGAACCTCAATTTCCCCTAAAATTCCCACATCATCCTTGAAAGAGGGATGTGGGTAGTCTAGGCCCTACATCATCCTTGAAAGAGGGATACAAGTGACATAAATATTTGTGAACAATAATGTAGATAATAGTTATTCCCATTTTGTCGTCTCAGAAATAAGGATAAAATGTGGAATTGCTATCTCTTGAACATCATCCTAGAAATAAGGATGTTGAATTGAGGCCTTTGGGTTGATTAGAATGTCAACACCCGTGAGGTATTCGAAAGAATCCATGGGTGATATTTCAATATTTTGTTGAAAGACTAACACCAAAACCCCGAACTAGCCTACCCACTCACACATTAATTAAAATCGGATGCTATCTTTCATATATCCGTACACACTAGTTTGCTCCTAGGAAAACATAATCCCAAGATCCATTTCAAATCAATTACTCTCTAATTATTTTTACTCTCAAATTAGTCCTTTAGAAGCCAAGAATTATCTTACACTTTTGAAAACGTTCAAAATCCCCCAAAATATTTGTATAATATATTTGAATTTAGCTAGTAACTTTAATTTCAAACTTATTTAATCGCCACTTATATTGTTCCTCGTGGATTCGACCCCAATTTAAAGTTGGGTAGTTTTATTGACAACGACTACTTTGCACTTAAATTGACATGCGAGTTGAGTGTTATAAAAAATAGCGTCATTGCCGAGGAGCAATTTGGTGTATTAAGTCAGTTTGAAAATTTTGCTTACTTGCTTTGATTCAAACTTGTAAATATTTGTTTCTAATTTTCTTGTGTTAGGTGGATTTTTGTTTTTGTTTACTTGTAACTATGGTATCTTGGAATGAATGTTAGTTTGGTGGTTGGAAATTTAAATTGATGGTCTATGTCCATATTGTGATGGACCCTCCTTTTGGAAATACTGTAGATACGCTCCCCGAAAAAAGATGCGTGCACCATCTCCATCCTATTGTGAGTATGATTGTTCTTTATATGGTAGTTATGATGGACACTGGAGTGATTGTCCAAATGGCCCATTCCCTCGCTATACTAATAGAAATACTAGTTCTTCTTATGAGTTTGATAGGTATCATGATGTGAGAAAAGAAGAACAACATGCCAGATATAATGGTGTTGAAGCAATCCTTCAAACTCTTTTGGAACGGGCAACTACGTTGGAGGACGCCATGCATGACTTGTATCAATCCAATGAGGTATTCAAAAGGGAAATTGAAGAGATTGAAGAAATATGCAAGGAGACCAATCTTGAAAGTACCATGAATATGCCCATTCTTCAAAGTGAGCTTGAAATTGAAGAATCCTCGATGGTTTCCCAACCAACCAAACTAAACATAGTGAAGGATGCCAAGATTGACGAAGTGGTACTAGAGTCAGAAGAAAAAGCCAAGCAAACCCTTCGTGAAGACTCTAGTTTATTTCGGGGAGAGGATGCTAATAGGGATGAAATTCTAGTATTAAGGGATAGACCTTATTCAAACCATTTTTTAACATTGAGCTTGGTGGATGTGATGAAAGTCCACCTACCCAAGAAAATAATGGATTTTGAGGAGAAAGAGCACCTTTCCTTCACTTTGGATTTTGATGTTCCAAAATATCACATCGAAGCCACACATTTAAAGGCCAAGGAAATCAACTTCCGATGTTCAACTATTAGCCTATAGATGTTGTAATACCCCAAATATTCAGACATTTTTAGGATCATGATTCAAACTCATGAGTAATAAATTTTAGTGCTTTGGTAGTTCTATGATCAAGGTTGATGCATATTAAGGCCTCAAAAGTTTCCTAGCTAATAGACGAATCAAAACATTTCCTTACCGATTGAATTCTTTAGAAGGATATTGGTATAGTCAATTTAAAATGAGAATATCTGTTGTTATGCTATGAATTTCTGAGCTCATTACCCACCAACATATATATAATTGAATTAGATTTCCAATGATACCAATTTCTCCTAAATCCGATATCAGAGCAAGAAGTTATGCTCATTTTAGTCCAGTATGTCAGGCTAGGAAACTGAGTGATGACATTCGTGATAAGCTGTCACAAGCGTGATGACTTATCACCAATGTCGTCAGCCCTGGGCAGATTTTCACCCCCAGTGATGATATTTTGTGATAATTCATCACACCCGTGATGGCCTATCACCAATGTCGTCAACCTTAACCAAAAAATCAAGATTTCACCTTTTTGTGACGACATTTCGTGACAACTTATCATCAGCTTGACGACTTGTCACGAATGTCGTCAGCTATTTTTTTCCAGCAATTGAGGAATATTTTTGCAAGGGTATTTTGGTCTTTTCCTTCACTTCCCACGACTTATAACCCTCAAGGAGTGTATTATCTTCCATTCTCTTTAGTTAAACATCTCAAAAGCTCTCTCATACACTCTCAACTACAAGATTAGGGTTTCCTCTCAAGATCATCTCCTCAAGAACAATAACATTCTCTCCCAAAGGGGTTAAACCCTAGTCAAGAAATATTAAGATAAAGCCTAAGGATTTCTTCAAGAACCTTTAGAAATAATAGATCTCTTTCAAGATTCAATCACTAAGGTATGCGTAGTGTTCATCCATGGATCCCTTTCATCCATGGAGCTCAAGAATCATGTTTTAAATTAAAAATTGTGATTTCCTTGTTGTGTTATGACTATAATCATGTTGATGATTATTGTTTGGATTCAAGGTTGTATCTTGATGTGTTTTTCATGAAGCATGTGAGTAGGTTAGTTGAAACCCATGAATTTTGGATGGATTAATATTGTCAAATTGATAAGTACACCTATGCACAAAGTTGTGTATGTATGATGTTTGATAAAATGCCAAGAATGATAGAATCCATGTTTTTTATGACTTAATAGTGCTTAAATGATAGACCCATGTTCTATTCTTTATGATTCCACCTGAACTCCACGTTATTGTTGTGTGTTATTGTAGTGATATGGAATGAGCATGATATTGAAGCAACGTAAGTATATACATGTGTTGCACATCCCCTTCCATGTATAAGATATTGTGAACCAAGTGTAGTATGAAATCCCCTACTTATGATATTGTGAATTGTGGACTCTATTCTTATGATCAAGTCATTTATGTGTGTTAGTTTCCTTCCATCGACTCCTGGGGGTACTTGTACCTAAAAAATATAGCTGTGTGCCTAGAGCCATATCATGTTATCATGATACTCTTAGACATCATGGGAGTTACTTCTTATCAGAGTGTTAAGTTAGCCGCATACCAATTACAGGATGTTGCTCACACTTGGTACAATTAGTGAAAGTCTAAGAGGTTAGAGAATATAGGTCCTATAAAGTGGGAGAAATTTGTCACGGCTTTCTAAGACAGATTCTTTCCCCAAAAGCTGAGGAAGGTAAAAGTTCTAGAGTTCATCAACCTCAAGCAGAAAAATATGACGGTTAAAAAGTACTCTCTCAGATTTACTCAGTTAGCCAGATATGCCCCTCATGTGGTTACAGACAACAGGGATAAGATGAGCAAGTTCGTGTCAGGGGTGAACAAGAGAGCAAGGTCAGGCAGTTTTAGTTTTGCTCAACCCAAATCAGAAGGAGGAAACCGTTTGCAGTTTCATCCTAAGCTAGTAGTTCCAGCTCCTTCTTCCGCCAGTGCCCCAGTGCCAAAATTTAGAGAAAGCAACTGAGATCGAGCACTAGGCTCTAACTCTTAGGGCAGTGTTAGCAGTGCCAGAACTAACCCCCTGTGTCAGACTTATGGTAAGAACCACATCGGTACTTATAGAGCTGGTAGTGATGTTTGTTTCGATTGTGGCAAGATAGGCCACAGGGTTAGAGAGTGTCTGCAGTCAGGTCTGCAGGGTTAGCAGAATCGTTCCACAGCCCAGTCCGATTGCCTAAATCAGCAGGGTGCCACTTCCAGTGCTACTAGTGGGCAATGCCCAAATAGACTCTATGCTTTTCAGACCTGACAGGATCATGAAAATTCTCCTGATTTTGTTGCTAGTACGTTACAGATTTTCTATGTTCATGTTTATGCTTTGCTAGATCTAGGTGCATCCTTGTCTTTTGTTACTCCTTATATAGCAGGCGATTTTGGAATCAGTCCTAAAATTTTAGCAGAGCCTTTTCAGTCTCTACCCCAGTGGGTAAAACCATCATAGCTCAGTGGGTATACAGGAACTGCCCGATTATGATATTTTAGAAAGCCACATCAGCAGATTTAGTCGAGTTAAAGATGACTAATTTTGATGTCATTCTCGGCATGGATTGGCTTCATTCCTACTATGCCACAGTCGACTGCAGAAATAGAATAGTTCAGTTTTAATTTTCGAATGAGTCCGTCCTAGAGTGGAAAGATAATACTTCATGTTTTAGGGGTCAGCTTGTTTCCTACCTTCGGGCAAGGAAAATGATATCTAAGGGATGTGTTTATGATCTCGTTCATCTTAAAGACTCTGATTTCGAATCTCCCAGTATTGAATCAGTCCCAGTTGTAAATGAGTATTCAGATGTGTTTCTCGAAGATCTTTCAGGCATTTCTCCTGAAAGGGAAATAGACTTCGGCATTGACCTTATTCTAGATACTCAGCCTATTTCTATTCCACCATACAGAATGGCACCAGCAGAACTCAGAGAAATGAAAGAAAAGTTGAAGGATCTCTTAGATAAGGGATTCATTAGACCCAGCATTTTCCCGTGGGGCGCACCAGTCTTATTCGTATGTAAGAAAGATGGTTCTCTTAGGATGTGTATTGATTACCGTTAGCTCAATAAAGTCAAGGTTAAGAACAAATATTCTCTTCCTAGGATAGATGACTTCATAGATTATATCCTGGTCTATTCCCGCATAGAGCGCAATCATGCAGACCATCTCAAAATTGTTCTTCATACCCTCAGAGATCACCAGCTATTCGCCAAATTCAGTAAGTGCAATTTTTGGCTAAGGTTAGTAGCATTCCTTGGCCATATTATATCCGGCGATGGCATTAGAGCAGATTCTCAAAAAAATAAAGCGGTAAAAAACTGGCGTCACCTCATCTCTCTATTAGATATCAAGAGTTTCTTGGGTTTGGATGGCTATTACAGATGGTTTGTTGAGGGATTTTTTTCTATTGCATCCCCTATGTACAGATTGACTCAAAAGAAAGTCAAGTTTCAGTGGTCAGATTTTTACGAGAAGAGTTTTCAGGAGTTGAAGACTTGACTCACCTCAGCTCCAGTTCTATCTCTTCTAGATGGTTCAGATGGGTTCGTAGTGTATTTTGATACATACATAGTGGGTCTAGATTGTGTCCTCATGCAGCATGGTAAGTTCATAGCCTACGCCTCCAGATAGTTAAAGCCCCATGAGAAGAATTATCCTACTCATGATCTTGAGTTAGCAGCCGTAGTATTTGCTTTAAAGATTTGGAGGCATTATCTATACGGAGTTCATGTAGATGTCTTCACAGATCATAAGAGTCTCCAGTATGTCTTTTCTCAGAAAGATCTCAATCTTCGTCAGAGAAGGTGGTTAGAGTTTTTGAAAGATTATGACATGAGTGTCCTTTACCATCTAGGCAAGGACAACGTTGTGGCTGACGCTCTCAGTAGACTCTCCATGGGTAGTGTTTCTCACATTGAGGATAGAAAAAAGAAGATAGCTCAGGAAATCCATCAGCTTTCTAGACTAGGTGTTCACTTAGTTGATTCTTCAGAGGGTGGTGTATGTGTTTAGAGTTGTTCAGAATCGTCTCTAGTTTTTAAGGTGAAAGAAAAGCAAGACAGGGATCCTAGCCTTGTCAAGCTAAAAGAGTCAATCAGAGATCAGAAGGTTGAGGTTTTCTCCCAAGGGGGAGATGGTGCACTTCATTATCAGGATCGTCTTTGTGTTCCATATATAGATGACTTGAGGCAGCGGGTTCTTACAGAGGCACATGGTACGCGATACTCTATTCATCCAGGGGCCACTAAGATGTACCGTGACTTACGGGAGATATATTGGTGGAGTGGGATGAAGAGAGATATTGCAGCTTTTATGGCTAAGTTCTTTACATGTCAGCAGGTTAAGATAGAGCATTAAAGGTTTAGTGGTTCCATACAGGAGTTCACTATTCCTACTTGGAAGCGGGAAGAAGTGAACATGGACTTCGTGATGGGTTTGCCTCAAAATCGTCATCAGCACGATTCAGTTTAGGTCAATATAGACAGGATGACCAAGTTAGCTCATTTCCTTCCAGTTCATACCTCTTATTCAGTCGAAGATTACGCCAAACTCTACATCAGGGAGTTTGTCAGATTACACGGTGTTCCACTATCTATTATCTCAGACAGAGGTACCCAGTTCACCTCTCACTTTTGGAAAGCGTTCCAAAAGGGGTTTGGTACCCAAGTTTATCTTCGTATAACTTTTCATCCTCAGAAAGATGGTCAAGCAGAAAGGACCATTCAGACTCTAGAAGATATGCTAAGGGCGTGTGCAATTGATTTCAAGGAAAGTTGGGATGACCACTTGCCTTTGATTAAGTTTGCATACAACAATAGCTATCATTCCAGTATCCAGATGTCTCCATTTGAAGCTCTCTATAGTAGGAGGTGCAGATCTCCAATCAGTTGGTTCAAAGTTAGCGAGGCCTCAGTCATAGGGCCAGACTTAGTGTTTGATGCCTTAGAGAAGGTTTAGTTAATCAGAGAAAGACTTTGGTCTGCTTAGAGCCGATAGAAGTCTTATGCAGACGTTCTTAGAAAGGATCTAGAATTCGAAGTTGATGATTTTGTCTATCTCAAGATCTCTCCTATGAAAGGGGTGAAGAGATTCGGTAAGAAGGGAAAGCTCAGTTCCCGATATGTTGATCCTTTTAAAATTCTCAGTCGCTTGGGCAAAGTAGCTTATGAGCTCGAATTGCCTCTAGATCTAGCTTCAGTTCATCCAGTCTTCCATGTCTCTTTGCTCAAGAAGTGCATAGGTGACCCTTCAGTTGTAGTCCCTACTTAGAGCATGGATATCCAGAACAGCCTCTCTTATGAAGATATTCCAATCAAAATTCTTGACTCTCAGACTCGTAGACTGAGGAACAAAGAACTCCATCTAGTCAAAGTTCTTTGGCAAAACTAGTCTGTTGAGGGAGCTACTTGGGAAGCAGAAACAGATATGTGTACCAAGTATCCTCAGCTCTTCTTCACCAATTCAGATCAAGATCAAGGTAATAGTTCTCCTTAATCTTATTTAGTTTTATATTCAGGATTCTATTTAAAAATTTAGTACTAAATATTATTGCATTCGGTCATGCATACATGTAACAGTTCAGTCACGTAATCATGCATCAGATATGCATAAGTTCTGCTTGTCAGTTATGCATCAGATATGCATGTCCAGTATATTTAGATATGTTTAGCTTATCATTCAGGTCAGTCATGTCATCATGTTTTAGATGTTGCATCCCTTAAGTAAGGCTAGTACATTAGTAATCTCAGCTTAGTCAGTCTCATTTGAGGATGAATGTTCCTAAGAGGGAGATATTGTAATACCTCAAAAGTTCAGACATCTTTAGGATCATGCTTCGAACTCATGAGTAATAAATTTTAGTGATTTGGTAGTGCTATGATCAAGGTTGATGCATATTAAGGCCTCAAAAGTGTCCTAACTAATAGACGAATCAAAACATTTCCTTACCGATTGAATTCTTGAGAAGGATATTGGTATAGTCAAATTCAAATAAGCATATCTCTCTTTATGCTATGAATTTCTGATCTCATTACCCACCAATATATAATTGAATTATATTTCCAACTATACCAATTTCTCTTAAATTCGATATCGAAGAAAGGAGTTATGCCCATTTTACTCCAGCATATCAGGCTGGGAAACTGAGTGATGACATTCGTGATAAGCTGTCACAAGCGTGATGACTTATCACCAATGTCGTCAGTCCTGGGAAGATTTCCACGCCCAGTGACTACATTTTGTGATAAGTCATCATGCCCGTGATGGCCTATTACCAATGTCGTCAACCTTAACTAGAAAATCAAGATTTCACCTTTTTGTGATGATATTTCGTGATGACTTATCATCAGCTTGACGACTTATCACGAATGTCGTCAGCTATTTTTTTCCAGCAGTTGAGGGATGTTTTTGCAATGGTATTTTGGTCTTTTCCTTCACTTCCCATGACTTATAACCCTCAAGAAGCGTATTATCTTCCATTCTTGTTAGTTAAACATCTCAAAAAGCTCTCTCATACACTCTCAATCACAAGATTAGGGTTTCCTTTTAAGATTATCTTCTCAAGAACAAGAACATTCTCTCCCAAAGGGATTAAACCCTAGTCAAGAAAAATCAAGAGAAAGCCTAAGGATTTCTTCAAGAACCTTCAGAAACATTAGATCTCTTTCAAGATTCAATCACTAAGGTATGCGTAGTGTTCATCCATAGACCCCTTTCATCCATGGAGCTCAAGAATCATGTTTTAAATTATAAATTGTGATTTTCTTGTTATGTTATGACTATAATCATGTTGATGATTATTGTTTGGATTCAAGGTTGTATCTTGATGTGTTTTTCATGAAGCATGCGAGTAGGTTAGTTGAAACCCATGAATTTTGGATGGATTAATATTGTCAAATTGATAAGTACACTATGCCCAAAGTTGTGCATGTAAGGTGTTTGATAAAATGCCAAGAATGATAGAATCCATGTTTTTTATGACTTAATAGTACTTAAATGATAGGCCCATGTTATATTTTTTATGATTCCACATGAACTCCATGTTATTATTGTGTGTTATTGTTGTGATATGGAATGAGCATGATATTGAAGCAATGCGAGTATATACATGCTTTGCGCATCCCCTTCCATGTATAAGATGTTGAGAACCAAGTGTAGTATGAAATCCCCTACTTATGATATTGTGAATTGTGAACTCTATTATTATGATCAAGTCAGTCATGTGTGTCAGTTTCCTTCCATCGAGTCCTGGGGGTACTTGTACCCAAAAAATATAGTTGTGTGCCTAGATCCATGTCATTTATCATGATACTTTCAGTTAAGCCATGATCTATAGAACTCAGACAGTCATGTGACTCAGGAAATCTCAGAAATCTCATGATCTCAGTTAATTCTTAGATAATAGTACTATTCTGTTAGTCAACAGAAGTCAGTTACTCAGTCCATGTACAATCAGTTAATCATGTTCAATCTCTTCAGATGGGAGTAGAAGTTAGCACCGAGTGAACCCAAGGATGGGAACTCACCTGCCAGATAAGGGTGTGATTCTTAGCAGTCATCCTTGTGTTTTAGAACTACGTACCCATTGTAAGTTGAGAAATCTTAACCTGTCAGATTAGGGTTGATGAGGTGATTTGACCTATCAGACTAGGGTTAAACTGTTCTCATTAGAGTTACCTGCCAGATAAGGGTCACTCACAACTTGTCCTTACTTGTGGTATGGTATTGACACCCTTTTAATTAGGGCACAGATTGGACCCCAGCTCAACTATTATAGTGCATTTGGGGTATGTCAGTTAAACAACTGCCTCCCACAGTTTCAGTCCTAATCTCAGTAAAAGAACTTAGATAGTTCTTCAGATGTCAGTATACTAGGACTGTTAGATACAGTCAATTCAATTATAGTACAGAACTCAGGTAGTCCCATCAAACTCAGGACTATCAGACACAGTCATCCATGTTATCAGAAATCCCAGTATTAGTAATGTTATATATCAATAAACCATGTATTAGCATAAAGATCTAGATATCACATATTTACGATCTCAGTCACTATGTATGCATATTTGCACTCTCACGTTCATATTAGTCATTCAGTTAGCACTACTCATGCATGTAAGCCCTTTTGCATATAGCCTACCTCATTCGTATACTCAATACTTTCAGTTGTACTGACGTATTTGCGCTATAGTGCTTTTTTTTATGTTACACTATAGGTTTAAAGCCACGAGTTCCAGATCAACAGTAGCAGTCGCATTTCAGTATAGAGAGTTGTAGTGAGTCCTCTTCATTTGAGGATGATATGATTTGACTTCATTTATTTTCTTCGGTTATATTGCAATTTATGGAGTTTTTTGGAGACATATCTCTTCAACTCCTTACTCGAGATAGTATTTAGAGGCTTTCAGATTTAGTTCAGATTTGTTTCAGACTTCAGTTGTTTTGGGTATTTGTTACCCCATATGGATGTTATGATTTGTCAGATATTTTATTCAGTTAAACCTTATGGCCCATTGTTTATGTTTTCTGCATTTTACATATATATTATGTAGTGTACAGGTACAAATATCAGTCATAGGTTAGCTTGTGGTCCTTCGGGGTCATAAGCACTGTGTAACATTCTGGTTCAGAAAATTGGGGCGTTACAGACGTTTCCACCATTACCCAAGAAGACGAATAAAAAATTTATTATGAAATTGGGTAAAAGGTTTAAGTATTCAAAATGGCGAGATAGAAGCCATATCACCATGTCCTTATTTCAATCACGTTTCATCTTGGAAGATTTGAATATTCTGTCCCTCTGCCACTCAATGCATAGTAATTGGAAGTTTAGACGGAGATTCATATCTTCTAAGTGGAAACACAAGGTGATAATTGGAGAGTTATCTTGCCACAAAAGATGGGAAACTACCCAGCATGCCACAAAAATGGAACGTATCCTTTTATCTATGCATGATAGAGTATGTTTTATTTTTTTTTATGCATAACCCATAAAATCAAGGGACTAAAAAGTGTTTGGGAATAAGTTTAAGAAAGGAAAAGTATGAAATTATTGTGTTGTGGGCTGAGTAGGGAAGTGCAGAGGAACCAAAATTGGTCTCAAGTACCGTGATCGTGAGCCCATGCCATCGCAATCACGGTAGATACATCATCACGATTGCGGTCAAATCAATTTAAAAGACCATCCAACTGCTCAGTCCTCCCACGCTACTTTCTCCACTTTTCTCTCTAAAATTGTATCCAAAGGGTGGAGATTTTTTTGCATAATTAAGTTGCTCATCGAATCCCCGTGCATCCTGCACTGTGTTATGTGTCTATCTCTCTTGAATTGTATCAGTTATTGGCTTAAAACTTGTAATTTAGGAGTAGTCCTAAAATAGTATTTCCACTTGCTTGACCAATGCATATATGTGATTATTTGTATGGTAGGCTGTTGTAGTTGGTGTACACACCGACGGGGAAGTCTTGAGTACCTGAAATTTGGCCTAAATAGGTTGTAATTAGTATGTACACCTTGTATTTGATTGAATGCTCCAATGAATTCATTGTAAAGTTCTTCACCTTTCAAGATCACAATCAAGCATTTAGGATTTAAGTTTCATGAATGTGATGATCTATTGGTTAGTTGGAACAAAAATTAGAGTTGAAAGCTGTTATTTGGTCATGCTACAAATTTGGTCAAAATTGGTCTCAAATACCACGATCGTGGTCATCGTGACCGCGATCGCTATATCTGAGAGAAATTTCTAGCTTAGACCAAAAGTCCGGCATGTCTATTTCTTACCTTGAAACCCACTATGACATCGCCCCATGAGTTTATTTGATTAATCTAGCATAGTTTTAAGTGTGAAAATGCTAATGATGGTCTAGGATGTATTGCTTACAAGTGCTCATCCACAAAATAGAAGATTATGACCATATCCGCTTCATGGCTCAAGAATATCACAACCTCTACTACAATGACCTCCTAAAGACAAAGCTACGCCCGAAAAGGGGTGTTTGCATAGACAAGGTTCCGGAGAAACTATCAGAATTTTTCAATAGGCTTGCTGCTATCGGGTGGATATATTTTTCCCCAAACCCCTGCATTGCCAATGAGCACTGGGTATGAGAGTTGTACACAAATCTTTGTATAGTCTCCCTCTCAAATACAATGATGAGGATTAGGGGAAAAGAGGTGTACTTTGGAGCAGAAAAGATAAATGATGTATATGTGCTTCCAGATTCAGATATGGCTAAGTTTCAAGTAAAGGAGTGTGAGCCAGAGACCTGGATGACTAACATATTGTGCCCTGGCAAAGAGGTTCTATGGTCTGCCACCAAAAGAGGGATCTCCCTAAATGATTTCATAGCAGAGGCCAGGATTTGGTTAAATATCATCTGCAGCTGGGTTTCATCATAGATATGCAAGCTCGAATTATGGCTTGTATCTTATCTGGCATTGATCTGAATGTGGGCCAGATTATGATTTCAAAATAAAGGTATTTCAAGAGTCAGGGTGGTACACTTTTTTTTTTTATTTCTTATTACTGAGTTATGAAGGAGGGACAAAGTAGAGGAGTATCCGACAGATACCTGGGTGAAACCAAACCCCCGCATCTTTTCACTCAAAATTTAGGGTGAGGGTGCACCTGGTCATAGCAAAAAGAGAAAAATCAACGTGGGCAAGTCTACCACTGATCCTCTGGAGGATATTGGTATGGATATTAGTGTCATCAGGAGCTGGTATTTGGATTGCCTCAGGGACCAAGAGATCCCACCACCAGGCATCACTCTTATGTGTCCTACTCAGATTATGAGAAGTATCAAGAGGAGCAATATACACAAGGAGCCACTATTTCTAGGCTCGAGAGGGCATATTCATCCCTGGAAGAGTCTCATAAGGAGCTTTGGGCCTTCCACGAGAAGATGAAGAAAAGATAGAAGAAGAGAGACAAGTTCTTCAGCAAGGTACAGAAGGAGGTAAAGGGCTTGTAGAAGGTCCTGAAATCCTATGATAGACTACCTTATCCCAGAGTAGAGAGTGATGATGAGGTCCCTACTGAGTGGTCAAGTTCTGATGCTGGTGGTATGGTGTAGAGTCAGTAGAAGAGAACAACTCTTGATGCAGATTCAGGGAGCATCCTTTTCTCTTGCTTTATTATTTATGCAGTGAGGACACTATTATCTTTTCAGTTGGGGGTGCCGGTCCCCGAATTTGTATTATTTAGATATTTTATGAATATTTTGATGACATTGTGGATGATTTTTATGTTATTTTCGAGTTGCATTATTTGGGCACTCTGATGGTGCCCATATTTCATGGATTAGTTATTTGGTTTGTTTTTAGATTTTCTATTTTACTTTATCTTTATTTTGGTTTTGGTGATATTTAATGAGCTTTTCCCTATGATAGATAGAGTGACGACATTCTTAAGGAAAAAGCGTCGTTATTAGGTTTTGAGCCAGAGATGCAGGAGAAGTTTGAGTACCCAAGAAATTGAGGTCATAAATGCAAAGAAAGTCTGAGTACCTATGACATTTTTAATTTGGGATCACACTTATACCTATGGTGAAGTCTGAGTAGCCATATGGTTTGCGCATATGAAAGCCAAAATATGTGATGAAGACTTGGGTTGGTACCATAATTAGCAAATTGTGCGTGGTGAAAATGCAAAGCAAACACCACCCTTCGTCCAAATTTTTTTGAAATCAAGGGCATGGATGTGAGTGACCTTGTAAGAATTTTTTTCTCTTTTTATGACTCCAAAAATTTTGGCTTGTGAAAATTAGTAGATACTGCATTTTTGCCTCTAGCGGGTAGGGCAATTGAGCATCCTTGGCGAATTTGCATTCCATTTGTGGTGAGATTATTTGTCCAAATCTCATGTGTACTTTTACCATCTAGAACTTTCCCCATTAGTCTCTCAAGGCTAATTGTTGATTATACTTGGTTGGTGATATGATCTTAGGCCATCTTTGTGAACTAGGAAGTCCACTCTAGCCTAAAAAGCCTATTCGTGCATAGATGTTATCCCTAGTCACCCGTTTTGAGACTTTAGATTTTTATTTGGCAAACACATTACAAGTCATGAGCCATCAAATTTTTTTTATATCCCTCTTTTGAACCCTACCCTCCTTGAACTTAAAAAAATAAAACTTGAGGTTAAAATCCTAAGTTAGGGGTGGTAAAGATTGGAAAAGGCAATATTGAGCCACAAAGTTGTAAGTGAGTTCCTAAGAGCTTAAGGCATTGAGAACACTTGAATAAGAAAAATAAAGGATCCAAAAAATGATAGAAAATCATGAAGTATGCAAGAAAAAGAAATGAAAATAAATGGGTGAACCAAGGAAGCAAAAGTAGGCACATACGTAAAGAGAAAAAACAAAAAGAAGTGGCCCATGGTCAAAAGTTAGATGGAAAAGTGTGATGTAGATGTTCAAGGAGAGTATATCCATGTTTTTCCTAAATGATATCCTACCCTACCTCGAGCCTACATTACAAGCATAAAAAGCCGTTGAGATCTCCAATTAAGTGTATTCATTGTAGTGGTGATTGAAAATAGGGGCACGCCTATGGTATGACACTTGTTAGCATAGAGAATTCTTGTGTGAGAGAAAGTTTTGCACTTATTCCTTGTTGCATATTTGATAACTTGGTGTGTGGAATTTTTCTTCTTGTTTGGAGGCATGCAACCAAGTTGAGGTGGGTGATTTTTTCATCTCCCAAAAAATAAGGCAAAAGGAGTATATTGTAGTTAAGGTCAATGGTGAGTCACTCCTAGAGTGTTAATGATTGTTACATGGCTGCTTTGTGAAGTCTTTTGCACCTTTGAACATTGCATCTCATGTTGAGAGAGGTGGTGAGAATAGCGTTGCCCATATTTGTGGTAGTAACTAAGCTTGAAGTCATTGTGATCATTAGGTCATGTAAGTTCGACATAAATGTGCATTGTCTTATGATAAGAGGTAGTGTTGCTTGAAGATAAGCAAAACTTTAAATTGGGGGTGTTGATGAGTGGTGAATTTACCACTCATTTTCACTCAACACTCGTACACACTACTACAATTTGAATGTATAAATGAGTCATATTTGAGATTTAATGCACTAATTTCCACATTTTGTAGGCATACAGGTTATGAGATAGAAGATATGGTGTAGTCTAAAAAGAATTAAAAAGGACGAAAGTATTGAAGCAGAAGGACCTGAGCAGAAAATCAGCCTCAGTTACCGCGATCGCGGTGGCCTTACCTCAGTTGTGGTAACTGTGATTGTGGTCAAGATCCAGCGATCGCGGCCTAGCGGGAGACAGCGTAGGGGCAAAAATGTAAAATCAGAATGTCGACCCCAATTCTCAAAGTGGCTTAAAACCCTTATTCCAAAGGATCCATTATTCAACTTTTATCATCAACTTAGCTTAGTGACTCAGTTTTGTTTTCTTTGGAGCTTGGAGCTTAAGTTTATACTAATTTAAGAAAAAAATCAATTAGAGGATCTCCATAGTGTAGATTATACATCACCCCTTGAAGATTCATTGGATTTTTAAAGTGTGGTTTACTTTCTCTTTATTTTTAATGAATAACTTTGATGAAAATGTTCACATATTTGTGTTTATTATCTTTATGATTTGCTAGATCTACCTTTTAGGATTATGTTTGAGTAGGGTGCAAGTGTATGGATGTTGATTGTTAGCTCCAATGTGTGATTAATGTTGATGGGTTTAAAAAATGTTTGAATACAAAATGGGAATTGTTGGTGAGAACCTCAATTTCCCCTTAAATTCCCACATCATCCTTGAAAGATAGATGTAGGTGACATAAACATTTGTGAACAATAATTTAGATAGTATCTATTCCCATTTTGTTGTGTTAAAAATAAGGTTAAAATATGGAATTGCTATCTCTTGAACATCATCATAGAAATAGGGATGTTAAATTGAGGCTTTTGGGTTGATTAGAATGTCAACACCCATGAGGTATTCAAAAGAATCCATGGGTGATATTTTGGTATTTTGTTGAAAGACTAACACCGAAACCCCAAACCTAGCCTATCCACTCACACATTAATTAAAATTAGATGTTATCTTTCATGTATCCGCACACACTAGTTTGCTCCTAAGAAAACATAATCCCAAGATCCATTTCAAATCAATTACGCTCTTATTATTCTTAGTCTCAAATTAGTCCTTTAGAATCCAAGAATTATCTTACACTTTGGAAAATTTTCAAAATCTCCCAGAATATTTGTTTGAATTTAGCAAGTTACTTTAGTTTCAAACTTATTTAATCGCCACTCACATTGTTCCTCGTGGATTCGATCTCGAATCAAAGTTGGATGATTTTATTAACTGCCTTGCACTTAAATTGACGTGTGAGTTGAGCATTATCAATGAGTACTAAATAATTGGCACTTAGTAGGCAACTGCCAACTGAGCCCCCAAGATAATGCAAATACAGATAACAAGCAAAGCAGGAATATAAACTACCAACAATTATCTAGGAATCTAACATAATGAATCTAGAGCAATGGTCAATATACAAATAAAGAGTAGAAGAAGGATATATAGTAGTATAAAAGGCCAAGGAATACATATACAATATGAATAAATCATAGAAGAGAGGGACATACAGTAATACCATAAATATATACATATATATATGTATGTATACATATATGTGTATACACATATATATGTATATATGTGTGTGTGTATATATGTGTGTGTGTATATGTATATATAGGTATATAATGCTAACTCAAACATAACAACCTAAGGTAGCCAATCTAACCTCTTCAGGGAATCCTAACCAAGTAGGAAAGCTAATGCTAGCATGATTAGGGCCTATAGTCAAGTCTGTAACCACAAATAAACTATAAGTAATATAAATTATCATAAAAAGTAGAGGAATCAAAATCATACCTCCAACCTCAGTACCAATCTATAATCAGTCTGTGACGAACTAACCATAGTAGCAACCATAAAGTAACCAGCTAATCTGAACAAAAAATACCTAACAGGGGCCCCATAAACCTAAAAGGTCCAATCAACACTCTACTCACAGAAATCATAGCCTATGCCTATGCAACTCCCTTAAGGCCGATAGATATAAGCACCAAAAAATATACTGGTGATAGGTAATCCATATGCATGAATGAATGCAAAATAAATCCATAAAACCATAATTGATCCAAGTTCCATATCATACCCAGTGTACAAACCTCCTCAAGTTCAACGGTTAGCAAAGGCAAAACCAACAACGATTTCTCTTCTCCGGCATGATGACTTACGAACGAAGGGGGCCCTAGAAGATTCAGGAATATTCATATATACTGACCTGCGTCCAATTCAGGATTTTCAATAGTCATCATCATCAGTTTAATCCATCCAGTACCGGAGAGATGTATATATAATAAATGTACAGACTGAAACCATGCATATAATAGTGCAAGTCTATAAATCCATTGCTCGGGATCAACTCCAGGACTAAATTAGCATAATAAAGTAGAAAAGATCAGAATCTTTCACTACCGAAGTAAATGATAGTGGTAAAAGAGTGGATAAAATATGGACCAAAATCAATCTCGGTCTAATTTTTAAAACATCATTTTTAGTTCTAAAAGCTCATAAATAATTAGTAAGGTGCTACCATTCCCCTTTATAAAAAAATCCATTTTAAAAGTAGAAAATAAGAATAAATCTCCTTTTAGAAAATAGTAGTAGGATCATGATTTAGTTAGAATCGTACCACTAAGTGAGCATGAATGCACCAAAATCTATGCATAACATCACCAGTATCCAAATAATACAATCTTGAGCAGCCAATCCTCTATAAACTAAAGTCGTGTCCTTTATAAGAATGGAGTACTCATTTTAAAATAATAGATACAAGTTAAATAAAAAACCAATGTTACAAGAAGGTAAAAATGGGGGAGATAGGTATCTACACTAATTTTTTTTTTTGGGTTTTTCTGGTATAAATTTGGGGCTACGAATAATTAGAGTTTTAACTGGTATTCACGGATCTTGGGATTATGCACTACTAAGGGAGTGAAATGTGGGTGTTAGAAATCAACATCAATTTAGTAAGTCAAATATGGGTAGGTTTGGTTATAGATTTTGATGCTAGTCTTTCAACAAAACACCAAACTTTCACCTATTGATTCTTTCTAATACCTAATAGGTGTGTTCAAAAATTGGTAACCACAACCTCAATCTAGGCATCCCTTTTTCTAGGATGATACCCATGGTATAGTCAACCTCACATTCAACCTTATGTCTAAGATAGTAAAAATTTAGCAAACTACAAACATAATTGTCTATCATTGCTTTGGTCTCCACATCCCTCTTTCAAGGATGATATGGATTCCTAAACTTTACCCAAAACCCTTCTTTTGAAGATGGCTTCGGGTTTTCTAAAGCATGAAGCTTTCACTCATCATACCCATGTGGGTATTTGGGGCTTTCACCTATCAAACCTTAACTAAGTTAGCATAGCAATGATAAAAACCTATAAACATGAACTACTAAATAGAAGCTAATCAATAACAACCCACACACTTTATCCCCTATTCACACATAGCCCCATGAGGAAGATCTAGCTACACATAAGATAAATAAGCATAGATATACCCATAATCTCCATTGAAATGATTTATTGAAACTTAAGTGAATGTTACTTCAAACTTGGAACTCCCAAAAATCAACAATGGAAGTGAGCTAATCTTCCACTTAGAAATTTTCCAATGTATTCTTCACCCAAAAATTATACAATATTTTCTTCTCCAAAAATGGAGGCTATGAATTCTAGAGCTAAACCTAAAAATTGAGAAAGATGGAATACCATCCATGATGCTAGGGTTTGAGTCATTTTGTCAAAATTGGGATCAACCACGTACATTTCTAGTTTTGCCCTTGGGCTGATTTCTTCCGCTAAGCTATGATCGGGTGGGTCTGGCTGCGGTTACTCGACCGTGGGTAACTTCTGCGATTGTAGTCAGTAGACTGCGACCGCGGTACCTAAGGCTTTTCTTCTCCAAGTTTTTAGTTGCACTTTTCTTGCTCCCTTTTGATCAGTTTACGCTCCAATCCACATCTTTTGCTCTCCTCATCTCTATGACTACAAAGAGTGGATATTAGTGCATTTTATCACCAATATGTCTCATTCATTCATTCGAAATAAGGTAATGTGCATAAATGTTTAGTGAGAATAAGTGGTAAAATCATCACACATCAACACCCCAACTTAAAGCATTTGCTTGTCCTCAAGCAACACTACCTCTTACCATGAGACAATAATTCTCTATGCCTAAACTTTTTACCTTAAAGCTCACAATGACTTCAGCTTTAGTTGCAACCATAAGTAGCTCATTGCATACAGGATAAGCTAATTTTTACTACACCCTCATCATAAGACACAACATTTTAGGATACATAGGACTTTAAAGAGCAACCAAGCAACAACAACCAATTCTCTAGAGGTGGCTTCCTCTTGACCACAACTTAGCTATACTCCATTTGCCTCATTCTTCAGAAGGTGACAAAATCACCCACCCCTATTTATTTCACATGTCAATCCTTACAAGAAAGAAAATTCTACACACTAAGCTACCAAAAATACAACAAGAGTTTTAAGTGCAAAAACTCTCTCTCTCACAAAATAAATCTCTATGCAACAAGTGTCATACCATGTGCTTGCCTTATTTTCAATCGTCACTATGAAGAAAATACATGGTTGGAGATCTCAAAGGACTTTCTAAGCTTAAAAAGTAGGTTCGGGTTAGGGTAGGATATCATTTAGGAATAACATGGATACACCTTTCCTTGAACATCTACATCACACTTTTTCAATCCTCCTTTTTTATTAAGGGCCATTCTTCTTTATTTTCTTTCTTTTCTTATACCTATTTTTAGCTTCCTTTGTTCACCACTATTCTTTTTTTTCTTGCAACTTACGTGCAATTCATTCCTTTGATGGACTCATTCATTTTTTATTTATTTATTTTCACGATTTAGGCTCATAAGGCATTTCACTAACAATTTTGTGGCCTCACACTTTCTTCCATCAACCTTTACCATCCCCAACTCAGGATTTTAGCCTCAAGTTATATTTTCAAGTTCAAGAAGGGTTTAGTTCAAAAAAAGGAATAAAAAGAATAGATCACGAGTTGTAATAAGTTTGCCAAAGAAAGGTTCAACGGCTCAAAGTGGGTACTAGGGATTATAATTATATATGGGTAGGCTTTTTAGGCTAGAGCGGGTTCTAAAATCACAAAGATGGCCTAAGATTATTTCTCCAACCCCATACAATCAAAATTAGTTTTGAAAGACTAATGGAGCAAGTTCTAGAGAACACAAGTGTATAAGAGATGAATGCTGAAATCGCACCACACATGACATTCAAAATTCGCCAAGGGGACTCAAATGTCCCTCATGCGAGAGACAAAATGGGAGTATCTATTTCTATTCATAAGTCAAAATTTATGAAGCCATAAAAAGAGAAAAAGTTTTGTTACAACATTTTTCATGTTCATGCCCTTGATTTTTTAAAAATTTTGGACGGAGGGGGTTGTTCATTTTACATTAGCCTCTCGCACAATTTGCTAAACTATGGCTACAACCAAAGCTTTAGTCTCACATTTAGGCTCAAAACAGATAAACTACCCATATGGCTACTTACACTTCGCCAATGGTGTACAAAGTGACCATAACTTTACAACATACAATTCCACAGGTACTCAGACTTCCCTTGTTTTTTTAACATTTATGCTACGAGTACTCAGACTTCCCCTGCAACTATGCCTCAAAACCTAAACACGACGGTTTAACCTTAAGAATGTTGTCACTCAATCTATCATAGGGAAAGGCTAGTCGTGTATAATCAAAATTTAAAATAAAAGTAAAAGATGAACTAAAACGAAAAACCACATTATAATTCATAAAACGTGAGCACCATCAGGGTACCCAAAAATGTACCCTTCACCAAAATAAAATAAAAATAGTATCCAAAGTGTCATCCCAACACAACATCAACATAAATTTTCAATGCACAACACCTAAACAATACACATCCAGGGGCACCCTCAACTAAAAGAATACAGTGTACTTACTACATATGCGAGTAATCAAGAGTAAAAAAGTCTTCTTGAATATGCATCAAGAGCTATCCTCTCCCACTGACTCTGCTCCATCACCCTCAGCATCATTAGCAGACAAATCAGCAGTGGCCTCGTCCTCACTGTCCATCCTTGGTAAAGGCAGTCGATGGTTGGGCTTGAGCACCTTGAAGATGTCCTTCATCCCCTTTCACAACTTTTTAAAGAATTTATCTTGCTTTTTCTCTCTCTTAACCATTTTTTTATATGAATCCCTGAGGTCCCTTTATGATGCATCTAGGGTGAATAAGCTCTTTCTAAATGAGCAACAGTGGCTTCCTACTTCTTCTGCTCCTCCCTGTATTTCTCATAGTCTGACTGAGCTACGTACGATTTGCAAGTGGTGGAGGACTCTCCCGATACCTGAGGTAGTCTGGATATTAGTTCTCTCACCACCTATATCTGACCATAGATATCATCGAAGGTGGTGGATGATGAGGGTCTGCAAGAGTCTGTGTCCTCTTGGGCTGATTTGCTAGAGTTCATCTTTCTCTTCTTGCTTTGACCTGGGGCACCGTAACCTCTAAATTTGAGTGGAAAGATACGGGGGCCTGGGAACACCCAGGTATCTATAGCATACTCCTCCACTTATGCCCTTTTGCAGCTTTATGATAAGGAAAGAAAGAAGAAGATGTGTACCTCTATAATTTTTGAAGTACGCACAATCTCGCTATTTTTAGGGTGATGCCCAAGAGAAGATAGGCCATTATTTGAGCTCACATGCCTGTAACAATGGTTATGTGAGTGCACGATGATACCCGACTACAGACGATATTCAGCCAAAGCCTAGCCTTAGTTGTGAAATCATTCATCAGAATGTTTTTCTTGGTGGTGGCCCATGGAACATCTTTTGCATGAAACTGCTCTATGTCAGCATTCGAGAGCCCATATACCTCATTGATTTGCTCTGTACCAAAGTTTACTTCCCTCTTCTAATAGTCATTATCGAGTTTGTGAAAGAGGCTACACTTAGGTTAGCATAGAATTCACGCACCCAGTGCTCATTAGCAACATAGGGGTTCGAAGTAAAACATATCCACCTGAACTAATTAAGTCTGGCATGAAAACTTGGGAGTTTTTCTTCCACTTTATCTAAGCTGATACCCTTTCCAGGGAGCAACTTAGAGTTGTGCAAGTCTGAATTATAGTAGTTCTGACATTGTGAGGTCATGAATTTGTTATTGTCAAATTCTTCCATCCCTGAGGTGGCTTAGTACCTATAAACAAGATATTCCAGGCCATCATTATCACCATCACACTAAAAAACATGCTAGATCAACCAAATAGGATCATGTAGTAGTGTGTTGAAGGTTCTAGGGGAGGAAACCACTGTGCAAATTTTTTTTATTTTTGCAGACACTGCCCTCAGGTATGGCGAATGCGGGTCAGTCACCGCGATCACAATCATCGGGACTGCGATCACGGTACCTGAGACCATAGTCGATAGTTCTGTAGTTTTTGCCAAAATCATAATTTTATCCCCAATTTTTGTGTTTGACTAGGCATCTAAACATTATGATTACGGAACTTAATCCTAGACTTCACAATTATAACCCTAACCTTGAAAAATTTAACATGGAATTCATAGGGGTATTGAATCGAACACACGGTGTACACATTTCTTTCAACTGTTTAAGGTTTAAATTTGGGTACTTAAGACTTCCCCATCAATGTGTACACCAACTACAACAACTAACCACAACCACAATTTCAAACAAACATGCATTTAGTATTGAAAAAAATATCGCAGGCCTTTCCCTAAACTATAAGTTCTAAGTATGTAAGTACATTAAGAACAAGGGAATAGAGACAACATACCAAGTTTATAATGTGAATGGAATGAACTGACACTTGGGTAGGCAATGCAATGCATAAAATTAAAGATAATTTTGAGAGAAATTGTGAGAGGATCATGGGAAAAATAGGCATTCTAATGGTCATTTAAACTGACTTAACGACGATTGCGGTCATACAGCCTCCGCAGTCACGGTGGCACAGACCGCGGTCGTGGTAACTAAGACCAAACAATCGGGTTTCCTGCACTTCTTATTCGTTCCAACATGCCATTTCACACATTCCTTTTTCAAAGTCAATCAAAATTCCTCTTTGCACCAATATTTCATGGAGTATACATGCATAAACAAAATAAACCAAAAAATCTACTCTACCATATATAAATTAAAAAGGATATGTGTCACTTTTTGTGGTAAGATAGGGTGTCTCCCATCGAGCGCTTAGTTTAACATCATAGCACGATGCCTTTATCACCTTTTTTGTGCTTCTACTTAGAAGATTTGAATCTCTATCCCAGATTTTATTCAACATAAAATAAGCGACAGAGGGATAGAAGATCCAGATCTTCTAAGATGAGGCTTGGAAGAGGTGATGAAATGGCAAGCATACTTCAATCTCGCCATTTTAAAGATTTGAACCTTTTACCCAACTTGACATCAAACTTTCAGTTTGGCTCCCTGGGTAAAAGTGAGCACATCAATAGGTCATTTCTTGTACTTCATAAGTTGAGCATCTTAACCATTGATGGATGGGGTTCCATGTGCTCTTTTGGAATATCAAACTCCAAAATATGTGAGTCAAACTCCATCTCCCCAATATTCACCATTTGTTCAGAAGGATGGATCCTCATCACATCCTATAAAAATATGTTGAAAAGTGGTTTGAACGAGGTCCGACCCCTAATTTTGGGTTAGCTTCTTCCAAAGCATTTTTACCTCAAAATGAGCTAGAGTCATCATAAGAGATTTACATGGATTCTTCTTTTGACTCTAGTATCATTTCTTTTATTTTGGCTTCTTTCTTCTAGTATAATTCAGATAGTTGGGAAGTCACCGAAGAGTCTTTGCTACCAAGCCTATCATCATAGCTTGGTTTCTTTTCTCGATAAACCTCCTCTTAGAAATGGCATAGTTGTGAGGTTTGCAAGAATTATATCCTTGCCTAATTCCTTTTCCTTTATATTTTCCCTTTTGAACACCTCATAGGATTGATGCAAGTCTTGCGCATTTTCCTTAGTTATAGTTACGCGATCCAAAATAGGTTGAAGTATTGCTCCAAGACCATTAGGTGAGGGAACTATTGTCCAGATTTCTTCAGGGATCGAGAGAGCCCTTCACTGCCCGTCATTCATAGGTAGCACAGTCAGATTAGAAGAAATACATGGCGGAGTAGCAGAAGCAGGGTACCACAGTAGCTAGTTTGAAGAGAGCCTATTTGGCCTTAGCTGTCTCTCACAGGTACCTTAAAGAGTCATATGTGAAGATGGTGAAGAGAGAGACGAAAAGAGAAAAATTCTTTAGGAAGTTGTAGAAAGGGGTACAGGGTATCTTCAAGGTTCTCAAACCTAATGATCCAGTACCTTCCAAAGATTGGAAAGTGAGAATGAGGACCTTGCAGAGTGTTCAGTTGGTGATGATGCCGAGTCAGCAGGAGAAGATAGCTCTTGATACATATTTAGGGAGACTTTTTTACTCTTACTTACCTGCACCTGTAGTGTGGACACTGCATTCTCTTAGTTGGGGGTACCCCCAGATGTGTATTATTTTGGTGTTGTTTCCCAAATATTTATGTTGCTGATTGTTTTAGGATATTCTTTGGATATTATTTTAATTATGTTTTTGAAATGCTACATTTTAGGCACTCGGTTGGTGCCCACGCTTTATGGATTATCATGTTTTTCTTCTAGTTTTAGTGTTTCTCTTTTTACTTTAGCTTTTATTTTGATTTTGATGATGCACGACAAGTTTTGCCCTATGATGAATTGAGTGACGACATTCTTAAGGGTAAAGCATCGTGATTGGGTTTGAGACATAGATGCAGGGTAATTCTGAGTACCCGTAGCATAAATGTCAAAAATGCAAGGGAAGTCTGAGTACCTATGGCATTGTATGTTGCAAAGTAGGGGTCACTTTGTACACTATTGGCGAAGTCTGAGTAGCCATATGGGTAGTTTTCCCATTTTGAGCCTAAATGTAAGACTAAGGCTTTGGTTGTAGCCATAGTTTAGTAAATTGTGCGAGAGGATAATGCAAAATGAACAACCGCTTCGTCCAAAATTTTTCAAAATCAAGGGTATGGACGTAAGCAACATTATAACAATTCTTTTTCTCTTTTTGTGACTCCAAACTTGACTTGTAAAAATTGGTAGATACTCTATTTTTGTCTCTAACGCGAGGGGCAATTGAGCCTCCTTGGCGAGTTTGCATGCCATGTGTTGTGAGCTTATTTTTTTATATCTCATGTGTACTTATACCATCTAAAACTTGCTCCATTAGTCTCTCGAGGCTAGTTTTAATTATATTTGGTTGGGGAGATGATCTTAGGCCATCTTTGCGATATTAGAAGTCCACTTTAGCCTAAAAAACCTACCCGTACATAGACATTACCCCTAGTCACCCACTTTAAGCCATTGGAACTTTCTTTGGCAAACACATTACAAGTCGTGAGCCCTTAAATTCTTATCCCTTTTTTGTACCCTATCCTCCTTGAACTTAAAAATGCAAATTAAGGCTAAAATCCTAAGTTGGGGGTGGTTAAGATTGTAAGAGGTAACTTCGGGCCACGAGAATGTAAGTTAGTGCCTAGGAGCTAAATTTTGAAAAAAAAATAATGAATTGGAATAAAAAAGGTACCCAAGAAAGGAAAGAAAATCATGAAATGCACAAGGAAAAGAGGAAAAAAGAAGATATTGTCCAAAAGATTTGTGAATCAAGGTAGTAAAAGTAGGCACATGCTTAAAGAGTGAAAACAATAGAAGTGGCCCATGGTTAAAAGTTGAAAAAAAGGGTATAAGGTATATGTTCAAGGAGGGTATAGTCACTTTGTTCCCAAACAATATCATACCTTATCTCAAACCTACGTTACAAGCTCTAAAAGCCCTTTAAGATCTCCAACCAAGTGCATTCATTATAGTGGCGATTGAAAATTGAGGCAAGCCTATGGCATGGCACTTGTTAACATCAAGAGTTCTTGAGAGAGACAGAGAGAGTTTTGTACTTAAATTCCTTGTTGTATTTTTGATAACATGGTGTGTAGAATTTTTCTTCTTGTGAGGAGGCATGTAAACAGGTTGAGGTGGGTAATTTTGCCATCTCCCGAAAAATGAGGCAAAAGGAGTGTAATGTAGTTGAGGTCAAAGAGGAGTTATTTCTCGAGTATTAGTGATTGTTGCTTGATTGCTCTTTGAAGTCTTTTGCATCCTTGAAAATTACATGTTATGTTGAGGGGTGTCGTGAAAATAGTCTTGCCCATGATTGAAGAGGTATTTGTGGTAGTAGTCAAGTTGAAGCTGTCATGATCATTTGGGTCATATAATTTGGGCATAAAAGTGCATTGTCTCATGGTAAAAGGTAATGTTTCTTGAGGACAAACAAAGCTTTAAGTTGGGGGTGTTGATGAGTGGTGAATTTACCACTCAACATTCATGCACACTACTATGATTTGAATGTAAACATGAGACACATTTGGGGTTAAATATACTAATTCCCATATTTTACAGGTGTACAGGTGCTGAGAAGAAAAGAAGCAAACTTGAGCTAAAAAAGATCAAAAAGGGAATTGAAGTGCAAGAGTTGGACAAGTTGAAGCAAGATCGGGATCTAGCCCTCAGTTATCGCGATCATGGTGAGTCAACCTAGTTGGTCTACTGCAGTCGCGATGGACTAACTACAATCGCAGTGAGTGTGATCGTGATCAATCTTCCGTAATCGCGATCAATCTTCCGCGATCGCGTGAGAGTAGAAAATAGCCCAAGGGCAGAGACGTTATTTTGACCAGCCAACCCCAAATCCCATTTAAGGCTCAAAACCCATTCATTCTAGAGTAACCATTCTACAACCCTACCTCCCATCCATAGTTTAGGGTTTTTGTAATTTCTTGGAGCTTGGAGCTCAAATTTGTACTAATTTGAGCTAAGAAGGCATTAAAGTGACTTCCAAGTGTAGATTTGACATCTTCCATTAAAGGTTCATTGGAGATTAAAGTGTGGTTTGCCTTATCTTTATTTTTAATTAATAACTTTGATGGAAGTTTTAGTTTATTTGTGTTTATTATATTTATGATTTTCTATATTTACCTCTTGGGATTATGCTAGAATAGGATGCAATTGTGTGTGGGTTGTGATGTATTTGTGTATATTTTGGTTTATTGATGATGGGTTCTATTGTTGCTTGATTAAATAGGTTAGGATTTGTGGGTGAAAGCCCCAAATGCCTAAATAGGTTTGATAGATGAAAGTCCCAAGCTCTTGAAAGCCCTAACCATCCTTGAAAGAGGGGTTTTGGGTGAACTTTAGGAGAAGCCAAAGTAATAGTAGACAATTTATGGGTATGTCTTACCAATTGTTCACTATCTTATAAATAAGGGTGATTAGGAGGTTGACTATCTCTCGGGTTCCATCCTAGAAATAGGGGTGCCAAATTGAGGTATTGGATGGATTTAATTGACACACTCGTTAGGTACTCGAAAGATTCAACGAGTGACATATTTGTGGCTTTGTTGAAAAACTAGTCTCAAGGACTTTAAACCTAGCCTACCGTATCATCATCAACTAGAATTTGCATCAAATCATTACATACCCATGCATATCATGCCCCTAGGATAGCATAGTTCCATGATCCATTTTAATTATTTATACTCTAATTATTCTTGGTCTCAAATTAGTCCCTTAGAAGCTTAAGAATTACTTTCATCTTTGAAAACATTGAACACCCCCCAAACCATTTTGTACCATAGGTTTGAATCTAGTAAGCAACTTTTATTTCAGACTTACTTAATTATCACTCACATTGTTCCCCGTGGATTCGACCCCAACTCCAAAGTTGGGTAAATATATCGACGACGAACGCCTTGTACTTAAATTGATGTGTAAGTTGAGCGTTATAAAATCAAGCATCCCTAATTCTAGGATGATGCTCTTGACATGATTTACACTTCAAATACACTTATTTCTAAGATTGCAAAAGGTAGTGAACCACAGGCTCAATTGTCCACCATTACCTTGTCCCCCTGTAACCCCCTTTCAAGGATGTTATGGGTTACCTCAAGTTCACCTTCATCCCTCTTTAAAGGATGATGAAGGGTTTTTAGAGTTTGGAGTTTTCACCCATCAAACCCATTTGGAAATTTGGGGTTTTCACCCATCAAATTACAACTTATTAACCCAAGAAATAGTGGAATCCATACTCAATAACTGAAAATAATGCAAACACAACAACACCTAAATACAATTACACTTTAGTTCAACATAATCCCAAGACTAAATTACTTAGCTACTCATGAAGAAAGTAAATAGAAATATACTATAAGGATTGTCCAAAACATTCATTCCTCGCAAAATTACTAAGAAATTAAGCCTTCAAGAGTAGTTACACATTTGCCCAATTGGAATTTCTTCCTTTCAATTTAAAAATATCTATAAGGTAAGCAATACCCAAAGAAGAAAGGTTTTTTGCCTATATATGATATGGGATTCGTCTATGTAATTTTACAAAACTGCCCTGGGTCATATTCCCGTTGAACCGCGATCGCAAAGGTTTGACCGCGACCGTGGCTATGCTCCGTGATCGCATTATGCTAACCATCTTCCCTCGGTCACAGTAAATGAGGATGAATTGCTCCATGTCTCCAACCGCACTCCTTTTGCTTCTATTTGACCCCTTTTTAGCTCTGATCCACATCTTTTCACCTTCTCAATTATATACCGATAAAATATGGTTATTAGTGAATTTAAATCATGATGATGTCTCATTTTCTTATACCAAGCATGGTAGTGTGCACAAATGTTTGGTGCAAATAAGTGGTAAAATCACCACTCATTAATACCCCTAACTTAAAACTTTGTTTGTCCTCAAGCAACACCACCCTTTTCTCTGAGACAATTTCACATGTATGTTCTCATTCTATCACCCAATGATCATGATTAACTTAAACTTGATGGCTACCACAAAAAGCTCTTTGCACATGGGCAAAATGGTTTCAATAACACCCCGCAATAAAATGGACTATTTGAAAGATGCATTAGACTTTGAGGAGCAACCATGTAACTACTACTAAAACTTTAGAAATGACTCACTTGTTGACTACAACCAAGATATACCCCTTTTTATGTCATTGTACAGAGGATGAAAAAATTACCCACTTTAACTAGCTCACATGCCTCCCCAAAGAAAGAAGATTTGACACACCTTGTTACTAATCACACAACAAGTAATTTTAAGTGTAAACACTCTCTCTCTCTCAAGAAATTCTCCATGCTAACAAGTACAATGCCATAGGCTTATCCCTATTTTTCAATCGCCACTACAATGACCACACTAGGTTGGGAATCACAAAGGACTTTTTGATCTTGTAATATAGGTTTGGGAAAGGGTAGGATATCAACTAAGGACAATAGGGCTAAACCCTCCTTGAACTTCTACATCATACTCCATTCACCTTTTTTGCTATTGGGCCACTTTTTTTTCTTTTACTATTTTGCCTATTTTGCCTTTTCTTTATTTTCCCACTTTTCTCTTTTTCTCTCTCTCTCTTTTTTTGTGCACGGAAATAATGCCTTTCATTCCTTTGTGGAAATCTTTTCTTTCTTCAAATAAAAATGCTTTATTTTCTTAAGCACGTAGGCATCTTTTTATGAATTCATGGCCCAACTGCATTTCCTTCAATTTCCACCACCCCTAACTTAGGCTTTTAGTATCAACTTGTGTCCTTAAGTTCAAGGAGGATAGGGTTCAAAAAAGGGTAAAAATAAAGGTCACGACTTGTAATGTGTTTTCCAAAGAAAAGTCCCAAGGCTTAAAGAGTGTGACTAGGGGTAACTCCTATGTCTTGGTAGGCTTTTTTAGGTTAGAGTGAGCTTCTAATGTCACAAAATGGCCTATGATCATTTAACCAACCAAGAACAATCAAAATTTAGCTTTGAAATACTAATGAGGCAAGTTCTAGATGGTACAAGTACACATGAGATGTAGACAATTAAGCTCACACACATGGCATGCGAATTTTATCAAGGAGATTCAATTTTTCATCCTGCTCGAGACAAAGATGGAGTATTCACTATTATTCCAAAGTCAATTTTTGGAGTCATAGAAAGAGAAAAAGTTTTGTCACAAGGTTGCTCATGTCCATGCCCTCGAATTTCACAAAAATTTTAGACAGATAATTTTCTAATCACGGTAACAACCTAAGTTGATGTCTCACATTGTGGCTCTAATACGGGCGGACCACCCACATGGCTATTTATACTTCGCCAATGGGTATGAGTGCAATACCCAAATCATCAATGGAAGTGAGCTAATCTTTCACTTAGAAAGTCTCCAATGTATTCCTTACCAAAAATTCTACAATATTTTCTTCTAAAAAAATGAAGGCTATGAACTCTAGAGTTAAACCTAAAAATTGGGGAAGATGGAATATCATCCATGATGCTAGGGTTTGAGTTATTTTTTAAAAATTGGGATCAGCCACATGCATTTTTAGTTTTGCCCTTGGGCTGATTTCTTCCGCTAAGCCGTGATCACGTAGGTCTGGATGCGACTGCGGTAAGGCGACCGTGGTTGAATGGATTTTGCTTGACTGCCGCGATCGCGGTCAGTAGATGCTCCAAGTCTTCAGCTACACTTTTCTCGCTCCCTGTTGATCAGTTTACGCTCCAATTCACACCTTTTGATCTCCTCAACTCTATGTTTGCAAAGAGTGGATGTTAGTGAATTTTATCGCCAATATATCTCATTCATTCAAAATAAGGTAATGTGCACAAATGTTCAGTGAATAAGTGGTAAAATCATCACTCATCACAGGGCCCACAAATGAAATCCAAAAGTGAATTCGTCATCAGTTTCCTCGAAGGACAAGGAACGTGTGCTTAAAAGTTGAGAACAAATAATGCATAAATTGGGGCTCAAATCATCCCCTAAGGTCTAGGTATTTAAATACCTAATGTCTAAGAATTTACAATAAAATGGGATGGAATTTGATGGGCAAAATAGTGAGAAATTACCAAGGAATGTTAGACTAACTTACGTTAGCTCCAATGGATGATGTCCACCCCTCCCCACTCTTAAAGCTCTTAAAATGGTGAAAAATGAATGGGGAAATCGAATGAAGAAAGGGGATTTAAAAGTCATCAGTTGTCGCTAAAGCGACCCAATGACCGCTTAAGCGGTCAAATGATCGCTTAAGCAGTCCTCACAAAGATTCGATTATTGCTTAAGCGGCAGAGTGCCACTTAAGCGGCTGGGTTGGGTCCAAGGGTTATCGCTAAACCGTTCCCCTGGTCGCTTAAGTGACCATTTCTTAAGTGGTCGCTTAATCGGTTGCACCAAATGGTGCTAGGCACCATATTTCTCTAAGTTTAAATAGACTCTGATCGAGTGCTCGTGATCCATTCGAAATTCAGTGCATGCAAATGAACTATGCTACCATATCAAATTCGAAATTTCAAACTCAATAGAATCATCAAAACTTTCATCCGAGATCGTTTTAACTAAATGTGGGGCCTACACCTATAATTCCATTTTCATAGAATCTATCCAATAGCTCAAAATGAGCTTCGAAGTCTTGGGACCTAAACCAAGGTCCCCCTAGCCTAAAATTAACGTTAATGGTCCTGTCGAAATTCTCATCCGAGATTGTTTACTAGAATTTTGATTAGACACAAATTCCTTAACAGTCTAAGCTCCTAGACAGGCAAATGAGCCTAAAACCCAAATGAACTGTTCGATAACTGAATCAACAGTTCCCTCAAGTCATCAATGACCCGTAGCTGCTTTGGGATGGCTTGAAATATCGGAAATGCATGTAAATCGAGGAAATGATCAAGAGGGTCATTACATTTGTGACTCGAATAGATAGTTTATAGTATTGCTCTGTCAGTGTCTTGTTTCTTTTATTAACTAGTCGTGTCTTATCCTATTTTGGTGTTTATTTTTATGTATCTTGTTTGATACACTATAATTTGTCCCGAGCTGGGAGTCTATCGGAAACAACCTCCCTACTTCATTTAAGGTTATGATATAGACTGTGTACACTTTACCCTCTCCAAAACCCACAGAACATACTAGGTATGTTGTTGTTGTAGTAGTGAGATATAAATTTATCATAATTTCTTCATTCGTTTGAACAGCTCAATCGAATTTCTATAATTTGAAGTAGAAAATTTAAAATAGTAAGGAATAGCCTGCGCATGGATCCAATAACTCTATGCTAGATAGAAAATTATTAATTACTCCCTCTATTTTTTTTTTATATGTTCTCTTTATTCTTAGTGAATCAATTTGACTAAGTTTTAAATTTAAATTAGATTAAATATATTTAAATTTTTAAAATTGAAATTTAGATATTCAAAACTATATGAAAAGTATTATAAATTACAATTTCTCCTTTTTCAATTTAATTAAGAAGTAGATCTTAAAATGTTGATCAAAATTTATATTATTTGACTTAAAAAAAGAATGATATAAAAAGGAATGGAGGGAGTATTTGTTTTAAAATACCTCTTATTGACCGTCCATCTCCAAAGAATTCAATTCTTTAAGTTGATCTCTAATCACCCAAAGTGAATGAATAGAGAAAAGAATCACGATTTGGTTCATTAGAGTACTTCATGTATCAATTGCAACAATTTAATTACAGATCATTCTTCTTTATGGTAAGTAGTAATTGAAAAACATAATAACCGTATCTAGTTTCTTGCTGAGGCCTTACTATATCATAGAAGTAATAATCACACAATTAGTACTCTTTATTTTCTATAGTAACTGCAAATTATAATAATATGATAATTGTCTCTTTATTATTTCTTCTCTTATTATGATAATTACTACTCTGTTAGCTCCATTTTATGTGTCATAGTTTGACCTAACACGAATTTTAAGAAATGAGTAAAGACTTGATGTTTTTCTTACTAGATTGTCATTTATTAAAATAATATACTAATACTATTTTTAATTAAGTGGGTTATTATAAGTGGACCAATAAAGGTAAAAGTGAAATTGTGTGTTTAAATAGTTATCAAATAAAGAAAGGTGACTTTCTTTCTTTTTGAGACAAATAAAATGAAATGATGACACATAAAATAAAACGGAGGAAGTACTTTTTTTTCTTGTCACATCAGGTGATCTCTAATTATATTCATGAACAAACACAACTTCAACTCAAATTCCAACTCTAACTTCAAAAATTTAGTTTTCACAAAAAGTCAAAAACAACATTAATTTATATATATGATCAAACGCAACTCAGGACAATAACCCACATCAGCTACATCTTCTCCCTCACCTTCACCGCTGTCTTATCTTTTTCTGTCGCACCCATGTCTCCTTCATCGTCTTCTTGTTCCCAAGAAAAAACTATACGAATCGGCATAATTGGATTTGGTTCTTTCGCGCAGTTTTTGGCCAAGAACCTGATTAAACAAGGCCATTATATCAGGGCAACTTCAAGATCAGATTATTCAGAGCTGTGCTCAAATTTGGGCATCCTATTTTTCAGGTATATATATATGCAGACAATCAACTTTGTTGATAGTAAAAAAGAATGAATAAATCTTGCCAGTTATTGACTGCTAGCTTTGGCCGTTTAGGGATATGGGTGCATTTCTTGAATCGGATAATGAAATCATAATAATTAGCACGTCGATCCTGTCTCTATCACGAGTCGTGGAGTCCATACCATTCCATTGTCTCAAGCGGCCTACACTTTTCGTTGATGTGCTCTCTGTGAAAGAACACCCAAAAGATGTCCTTTGCGAGTATGCAATTCACACTGCTTCATACACTTAGCAAGTCAACGGTTCCATATTTTGTCTAACAATATATAGTTTCATACCACGTGTTTAAAAGATACTGCCCGAGGAGTGCGACTTGCTCTGTACGCACCCAATGTTTGGGCCAGAAAGGGGGAAAGATGGATGGACAGACTTGACTTTTATGTATGACATGGTTCGAATTAGAGATCAGCCCCTGTGCTCTATTTTTCTGCACGTCTTCTCAAGTGAGGTAACAAAGTACTGCAGATATGCCGTAGCTGTCTTCCTCGATTATATTGCTTTCTCATTATGGTTCGTTCTGCTACAAACTCCTTAAGCTGAAATTTTTCCTATACCATTCCAATTTGACTGGAAAAATGAGTAAAGAGAACCCCATCTGAGCAATCTCTATTGCAGGGTTGCAAAATGCTTGAAATGACTTGTGAAGAGCATGATAGATTGGCTGCTCGAAGTCAATTCCTCACTCACACAATTGGCAGGTTATTTTCGTCACCTGCCTGTTAGCAACTAAAATTATATGTAGTAAAAGAACTAAATACAACAACCAAGTCTACTACAGTATTGATCTTCTTCACTTGACAGGATCTTGTTGGAAATGGACGTTGAACCCAGCCCATAGACGCAAAAGGATTTCAGAAACTTGTTCGAGTGGTAATCATGCAACATTTTGACTCCACAGAAGAATATTATTTTACTAGATTGCACTTGCAAAAGATTAAGCATGCCAGCAAATTCATCCTCTAGAAGTAATTTTCAACTTCTGGAACCTGTTTTTTTATTATACACTAAAATTGGACAACATGCAGAAGGAGAGCTCAGTTAAAGATAGCTTTGATCTGTTCAGCGGACTATTCATTCACAATAGGTTTGCGAGGCAACAGGTATAATAATGATCTTTTCGTGTTCTGCAACTGAATCATAATTTCTTGGTATAATCAAAGGAGAAGAAAAGCTGAAAGAATGATGGTGCAGATGAAAAATTTAGAAGTAGCATTGGAGAAAGTTAAAGAGAAACTTCAAGAGAGATCAAAGATGCTGCAGGATCCTATCATAACGAAGTTCTAACAACTGCTGAAGAATACTAATGAATGGGAACTTCATTACTCGCTTTCTTGGTCTTGTAATGTTCCATTGCTTTTATCATTTTTAGATGTTATATATTTGTTTGCAACTTTACTAAGACACATCCCGAGGAATCAATCTAGACAATGTACTCTAAAAATGAAAGGCATTTTGTTAAGAATTGACAATAAACTAGTTGAATTAAGGAGGATCCTTAAGAAAGCGGGTGCCATTCTGTCAGCTTCGCCCCAATGGATATCTCCTCTCAAACAACAACCAAAGGAATCTCTCTTTCCACATGAGAATTTCATCCTGACAAGACAAATAGTGATGCCTACTTGCAGAGCATTGTCTTCCATGAAATTAATTTTACAATGCACTCTAAAGTAAACGATATCTTGTTAAAAACCTCAAACTGTGCGTCTTTTGCATAAATGTTTTCATCCTCTTTCCTGTATTCCTTTCTTGAATAGTCAAACTATTGAATGCCTTCCCCGTAGACGTACTTTGAGAGATTGGACCCCATTGACTAATTTCAGGTTTTGCAAGTTAAAGTGCCTTGCATTCAGCCACTTATCACAAACAAAGTTTATCTCATCGTTCACTATTTATAGTTCCTCACTTGTTGCAATTCCTATCTTTCACTTTATCTCGGCAAAAATGCAACTTTTACACTCACTTAAAAAGGTATTCAAGGTGCAACTAAAGCAAAGTTTGAGCGTTTACAACTACTGGGTAAGAGAAGTATCTAGTTCAACGCTATATTTGGTTATAGCTAAACAGTGTTCCAATGTAGTTTCAGTTGACCTTTATTCTCGGCAAAGTAGATAAGAGTGTCTGAATAACAATTTTTTACTGGACGTGCATCAAAATTTATCAACTGTGTATATGGACAAGCTAAAAAGTGAATGGTATACAGCAAGAGAATCAAAACTGCTGCTTACAAGTTATGCTAGAAAGTAGAGAAATAAGTAAAAGTGTTACTATTGACTGTTGATTTCATCAGTATTGGTATCTTCTGATGTATTGCAACCGACTGCAGCAGGATTTGCAGAATCTGGAGGAGGATCAGAAACTTGCTGACTCTTCCGAGCCTGCAATCCTGTAAGCCGGGCAAGGTCGATCCATTGCTGCGGAAGAAGAGTACAGAAGTGCTAATCATTAGCAAACAGAAAAATTACATATTAATAATGAGATGATTGGTGGATGAATGGTTGGTAAAACAACAGGCCATGATGGAGGACAAGTTTGTAAGAAAATAATGTGCGAGACCCAGGGTAGGAGCATGTGAGGCATTAATTGGCTAAGGGCGGAATTAGGTAAGTAAAATAGCATTGAGAAGTTCTCGGGTCCCTCTCATCCCCTTTCTGGTTCATTCTCCCCCTTCCCTGTTCTTCTCGGTCTCTCTCCCTCTTTCTCTTTTTGAGTTTATTATGTTGCTACAGTTTAGTCCCTTAATAGTGCTTGTATTTGACTATTTGTTCAGTTCATTAATGGAAGATTTGCTTGGATTAATAGGGTACATTACCCTGGTGTAAGCCTTGGAAACAGCCTCTGGCAGAAATGCAAGGTAAGGCTGCGTACGATACACCCTTGTGGTGGGACCCTTCCCCGGACACCGCGCATAGCAGCAGCTTTAGTGCACCGAGCTGTACCCTGGTTTGAATCTAATTGGTTTTTCTTGGTGACATTACTGTTCATTGCATCTGTACTTCAGAGCTATGGGGATAGGAAACTTCTCCTGAAAGAAAAGCAATATCTCCTACTATGTTTCTAAGAGAATTAAGGCTAATTGGGAAACGGATGGGACAAAATATAAAAGAACGGAGGACACAGCAAAATAGGATAGGAAGTCTAAATAAAAGGTTTTAACTGGAGAATGGTAAAGAGGCGGGCACATTTTCCATTGAGCTTTGAACTGTGCACGAGCTAGCCCTTGGGTCAGAATGAATAAATGAAAGGCACTACCCTGAGGAGACCCTCACGAAGACTAATCTTTTAGATTCCATCACAAACCTGCATGACTGATTACTAGGATACTCATGAAAGTAGTTTATGGTCGGTTAGTTGTAAAAAAGAAAAGGAAAAAAAAAAGATTTAACTTCAAAAGCATTTTAGACCCTATCTAACCTGGGTTCCCCAATAGGAGTTGAGCGTTCGAACAACAAAAGATAGCACATTTACAAGAAATGTTTGGTCAGAAAATTGATCTGCAAGCCGGTGCTCTACCAATCCTGCAATAACCTGCATTTCAAGAATATTATCATTTTCGATTGAACCTCAAACACCTTAATAGAAAGTTAAGGAAATCATTGTAAGATAGGTGTTTCTGAAGTAAATGCTACTACAATATTTGAGCGAACGCTCGTGTCAAACATATTCCAATAGTAAAGATGAAGGATCCAACAACATACCTAGTAAAATCCCACAAGTGAGGTCCGGGGAGGGTAAAGTGTACGCACAACTTACTACTACCTCAGGAAGGTTAAGAGGATGTTTCCGAAAGACCCTCGGCTCAAATCTAGCAAATCCAGGTACAAAAAGAGGACAGCAGGGATGAAAATAAAGCAACGAACAAGGTGTAATGACCCACTAGGTCATTTCCTCGATTTACGCGTATTTTCAGCATTTTAAGCCTTCCCACAACGGCTACAAGTCCTTTGTGACTTGTCGGAACTGTCGGTTCGGTTATCGGATAGTTCGTTCGGATTTTAGGCTCATTTTCCTGTTTTGGAGCTTTTCGATGTTAAGAAATTGGTCTCGGACCAAAACTCGTAAATGACCTCGGATGAGGATTCCGACAACGCCATCAGCTCCGGAATGTTGATTTTAGGCTAGTTGAGTGGATTCTATGAAAATGGAACTACAGGTGTGGGCTCCACATTTAATTGAAACAATCTCGAATGAAAGTTCCGATGGTTCCATTGAGTCCGGAATATCGAATTTGATATGGTAGCATAGTTTGTTTGTGCACGGAGTTTCGAACGAATCACGAGCACCCGGTTGGAGTCCATTTTGGACTTAGAAAATCTGATGCATCAGGTTGCTGGTGCAATCGCTTAAGCGATCAATATCCGCTTTAGCGGCCTAGGCACTGCTTTAGCGGCACCTAGGGATTTTAAAATCCCTTTCACTCGAATTTCCCATTCATTTTCTCACCATTTTGGGAGCTTGAAGAGAGGAAAAAGTGGGGAATAATCCATTGAAGCTAAGGGAAGTTAGCCTAACACTCCTTGGTCGTTTTTCATATTTTTACCGTCAATTTCGAATTTATTTCATTTCAAATTCTTAGAAATTAGGTCTTTAAATTCCTAGACCTTCGGAGGTGATTTGGGCCCCAATTTATGCACCATTTCTGCTCAACTTTTGAGCACACATTCCTTGTCCTTCTAGGGATCTTGTGACGAATTTAATTTGGTATTCCATTCGCGGGTCCCGCGGACCCGTTCTTGACCCAAATTCCAACGTGACCTTTTATATAACAATATGGGTTTCGTTTTACTCAAATTACGTGTAAATTACTCTTTTGATAGCGTGGCGGCGTTTCAAGATTGTGGAGTAAAGACAGACGATTTGTGGACGACTCAAGACTTGCGGTTCGGCATCTAGGTAGGCTTCGGTTTACTCTTCTTCATGAGATAGTGCATGATATATATTGCATGTTATGTAAGGATGATATGATATGATTATAGGTAGGATACCATAACTTAGCCTATTTTATGAGTTTAGGGATAGAAGGGTGAACCAACCCTTAAGATGAAATGCGTGTTATAGTGATAAAAGCCTATCACCCTAGATTATAAGCATGTTAACCACAGATGATGCTAAGTATCCTTTAGTATATGGTTAACTACTTGACTTAGTGGACTATCATAGTTTCCCGGATTATAGTACTATTGTTATATTGGTTATATACGGTTAGGCCGCTTATGATTGTATTGTGTGGATACTGGTGATGGCATGCATAGACTTTGGCACCTTCATGTGCACTTAGTGGTACGATTTCGGCTAAATCATGATTTTACTACTGCTTTCTAAAAAGGGATTTATTCCCACTTTTCACTCTTAAAATGGGTTCTTTATAAAAAGGGAATCATACCACCTTATTTAATAATTTACGAGTTTTTGAAACTAAAAATGATGTTTTGAAAATTAGATCGAGATTGATTTCGGTTCATGGTTTATCCACTCTTTTACCACTACCATTTACTTCGATTGTGAGAGATTCCGACCCTTTCTACTCTATTACGGTGATTTAGTCCCGAAGTTAATATCAAGCAATGGATTTACAAGCTTACACTTTTAGCCACGATTCGAGTCGGTGCATTTATTATATATACATCTCTCTGGTACTTGACGGAGCAGACTGTGATAATGATTGGAAATCCTGAATCCGGACCAGGTCAGTATATATGGGTAAACCTGAATCCCCTAGGGGCCCCTTCGTCCTTATGTCGTCGTGCTAGAGAAGAGAGGTCGTCCTAGGTCATGCCTTTACGAGCCATCGAGCTGGACAAGGTGTATACACTGGGTACGTTATGGCACATGGATCAATTATGGTATTATGGATTTACTTTGCATTCATTCATGCATATGCATCGCCTATCACGAGTATGTTGTTTGGTGTTTATATCTATCAGCCTTATGAGGGGTTGCATAGGCATAGGCTATGATTGTTGTTTGTTGAGTATTGATTGAACCTTCCAAATTTATGGGGCCCCGATTAGGTATTATTTGTCTGGACTAGCCGATTACTTTATTGTTGTTATTATAGTTAGTTTGTGACAGGCTGATTATGGAGTGATACTGAGGTTGGAGGTACGATTCTGAGTTCTTTCCTTTTATGGTTATTTATATTATGGGCAGTGCACTCATGGTTAAGACATTATGACTATAGACCTAGATTATGCTAGTGTCAGCTTTCCTATTTGGTTAGGATTTCCTGGAGCGGTTAGGTTGTTAACCTTGAGTTAACCTAGTATGCCTCTCTCTCTCTATATATATATAGAGAGAGAGAAAGCTCTATGGTATATTATCATATATCTCTCTACTCCCTTGCCTATTCATATTGTATATGTATTTCTTTGCCTTATATACTACTATATATCCTTCTTCATCCTTTATTTGTAAATTGGCCAGTGATATACGGTATAGTACTTTAGTTCCCGAGTACAGCTAGAATAGATAGTTTATCCTTATTGCCTCCTAGCTTTATTATGTTAGCTCTTTGGCTAATGGCTTGTAGTTATATTCCTGCTTTGCATGTTATCTATGTTTGCATTATCTTTGGAGCTCAGTCGGCAGTTGTCTACTGAGTACCACGTGTTTGGCATCCATACTACACTTCTGCAGCATACAAATCATAGTATGTGTTCTCGCCGTTGTTGTGTGCATCATGTAGAGCAGCTATGGATCGAAGATTTGGGGTGAGCTCTTGTTGTTCAGAGTACTGCTATTCTCCCTCTTATAGATTAGGCTGGCCTCTATGTTGTATTTAGATATGGATTGTACCTATATATTTATTCGGTATTTAACTCGTACTCTTGTTGTATTAGAAGCTCTTCACCAAGGTTTTGGGACTGCCTTATATGTAAGTCTTATCATATTTATTTCGATATTTTCTTTCATTTATCTTGATAGTCTGTTACTAGCAGTCCGGACTACGGGCTTACCTACGGATGGGTTATAGTAGGTGTCATCATGACCTGAGAAATTGGGTCGTGACACAAGGAAACAATGCAAAACTGATCAGAAAAACAATAAGCAATAACAAAATAGTGTGATAATAGAAACACAATAAACAAGAACAATGAAAGATATGTACGGCTAAACCTTAAGCTACCATACTATGATTCGTGCACGACAACTCTCCTACCTAACTAACTTTCTACTCTAATACGGGTCCTCCATATCCCCCTATCTAAAGTTATGTCTTAGGTAACCTGAGTATATGCATGCCCTGTCTAATCACCTCTTCCTAATACTTTTTCGGCCTACCTCTACCCCTCTCCGTACCTACTATATATCCAACCTCTCGCACCTCCTCGCTAGGGCATCTGATTCAAACCATCTCAATCTCGCTTTCTTTCTATTGTCCACCACGGAGGCCACTCCCACCTATCTCGAATAACTTCATTCCTGATTTTATCACACCTAGTATGTCCACACATCATCTCAACATCCTTATTTATGCGACATGCATCTTCTAAACATAGGAGTTTCTGACTGTTCAACACTTTGCCTATACAACAAGTCGGTCTAACCACCATTTTATAAAACTTATGTTTAAGTATTGGTGGTATCTTCTTATCACACGAGACTCCGGGGACAAGCCTCCACTTCATCCACGCCGCACAAATATGATGAGTGACATCACCATCAATGACCCCATTACCCTGGATAATAGCTCTTGAAGAGAGCCTATGTGTCCAGCTGCACTTCCACACCTTCCTCATGCAACCCCTCACTGAATTTGCACTCCAAATACTCCACGTTGGTCCTACTCAACTTAAACCCTTTAACTTTCAGAGTTTGTCTCCACACCTTCAATCTATCATTCACTCCTTTGCGTGTCTCATCAGTCAGTACTATGTCAACTGCAAATAACATACTAAGGCACTTCATCTTGGATGCACCGTATCAATACATCCATCACCACAACAAAGAGGAATGGACTAAGAGTTGATCCCTGGTGCAACCCCATTTCCATAGGGAAATGCTCTGTGTCGCCTCCTACCATTCTAACCTGCGTTTTAGCTCCATCATACATGTCCTTTATCGCACTAATGTAAGCCTCTGGTACACCTCTAGCCTCCAGGCAACTCCAAAGGACTTCCCTCGGAACTTTGTCGTAGGCCTTCTCAATGTCAATGAACCACCGTATGTAAGTCCCGCTTCTTTTCACGCCATTTCTCCATTGGTCTCCTCACCAGATGAATGGCTTCTGGCTTCTGTAGTAGATTGCCCCGACATGAATCCAAATTGGTTCCATAGTAAAGATGAAGGGACCGAATTCAATTAACAATCATAATTACACAAGCTCCATGAAGAACCAGAACAAGTTCAATGTTAATTGATGTTGGCCTTTTTCTCAAACTTGAAAGGGATATAAACCATGGATTAAAGGTCAATTTTCTTACAAAATGACAGCAAAATTCAGTCTCCAATTTGCCATTATTGTGGCAGGAACATCATGCAGAAAATTCCTTAAAACTTGCAGGAGCTTAAGATAAAAGCCCAGTCCCCAATAAAACCAACAGCTACATTACCCAAAGTAACAACACAACAACACACCCAGTATATTCCCACAAAGTGGGGTCTGGGGAGGGTAGTTGTACGCAGTCCATACCACTACTTCAGAGGTGAGATAGAGGGGTTGTTTCCGATAGACCCCTGGCTCAAAACAAAAACAGTTTATATAGAAATGGTAAAGGAACATTACCCAAAGTGTTGTTTAAAAATACTGGCACAGTACATGTTTAACCAAGATATCCAATGAAAATAGATGATCATAATCTTGGATTTGAAACCAATGGTACGAAAGATTAAACTGTCAAGTATATGTGGATGTTACCTGATAACGCAGATTTGCAGATGTACCAAGAAATGATGAATACACAAGTGCCGTTTTCAATATTGGAGACCGTTTGTTCTTTTGGACGGTAATAAAGGTTGGGTTTAATGCTTTGCGCACTGCATACAAGATATTTGATGAAGCCACTGCCCCGATGCTAGAAATAAATCCTACACCGGCCAATTTAAGGCCACCAACAAGCACAGAGGCAACTCTGTGACTCACATTCCAGTCCTTCCCAACAAGACTTTTCTGAAAAGCATTATCTGGGATGGAACCCAGGAGATCTTTCAATGCTCCGATGCTCTCAGGCGCATCAACATTATCAGCAACTGACAAGAAAGAAATTGTTGGAGCAGGAAGCCACACTGTGAAAAAATCCACAACTACGCCCCTGACAGTGTCAGTAATAACATAATCAAGCTCTTCAAAAAAATTCTCTTTACGCTTCTCATACTGCGCCAACAGAGTAGTTGTTATTGATATAGATTCTTCAATAGCTAATCGATGTAGAAATTTAGGATCAGCCAACAATCTTTCTCTAAAACCCTGCATTAAAACAAGCTTCTTTTCAGCTACAAACAACTTAGCATTTTCTTTAAACACATGTACAAGCGTAAAACAAAAAAAACAAAGTAGAAAAAATCAATGTTCTTTTTATTTATTTTTTTTCTTTCTTTATTCCTTCTCTTTTCTCCTTTTGCTGGTGAAAGGGTATCTTAAGAAGAGATGTCTATAACAGCACACCTGAAAACGGTCTGTTAACTCTGAAATGAAAGGATATTGCTCTAGATCAAAAAAGTTCTGCAGCACTTCTGGGGATACCACACCAAGATCTAGTCCATTTTGAAGGTCCTAAAAAAGGTAAGATGTTAGTGTAATAAAATCAAGTTCCTCAAGAGTACAACTCAATGTAATATGCACAATTACTAGTATGTAATCGTCCCCCAACAGCTGCGCAGTATCATATACTCTCAAATTGCAACCAGTGTATTTTAGTTGAAATTTGAAGCCAAAGATAGTAATAACTTCAAACTTTCTGCTACGACGTGTCAATTGACCCTAACATATGGGACACTAGGAAAAGAGGAAGATGAGTGTTGTAACTGCAGGATCCATTACCTACAATCTCACTGAAACCCATTAAAAAAGAGTTATAGCTCTTGGCTTAATGGAAAAGAACTATAGAGAGGGATGTGTGGTAAGGGCATGCCACGTGTTTGAATCCTGACTAATGACCCAAGTCTGGTATTTAAGAGGAGTAAAGTGGAAGAGAGGATTATTTTGATTATAATAAGAGGGAAATTTGATACAAATGAAAAACTTATGTGTGTGAAGAATTATGTTTTTTTTTACACAACAAATCCACAAGTTCCTTGTGTCGCTTGGTTCTATTTTATCTCAAATACTCTCTAAAAATATGAAATGAGATATTTTACAGATGGGAAGACAAGACCTGTGTCATTCTTAGTGATGAAAAAATTAAAAGGGCAAAGCCCATTTTCGCTGATGCTTTTGGGACCCAAAAGAATGTTAAACAGACATCATTATCCAAGCTCAATCTTGATTGTAGTGTAAGAAAATGACAAGGTGCGGCACTTTATTGGTCTGATAACAGCAATCAGCATACAGGACGGTGGTTATCCGATAATGAGTTATGCAACTTGTAAGCCTTTAATTCTGAAATTTAATGCATTTGTAGAAAGAGATCTTTCAATGATCACGTCAAATTTTATGCATACATAGCTCAGGAAGTCGTGTCAACAAAATGGGATAAAAAATTTATGATGAGTAACTCAAGAAAAGCCTTTTCCACCAAAAAACCTGTGCAATATATTTTACCATTGAGGTGAAACTCTAAGTTATTCGGACTCTTCACTTTCGGTGCCGCACCTTTGTCAAAACGACATGGGTGTGGGTTTGGGATTTGTACCCAATGTGACCAACCTTTATTGGGTACTTTGACCAAAATTGACAGGAAAGTTCGGACAGATTTAAGAAATTTTATGAAAAAACAAAGCTAAAGTGAAATTGAAGAAAATGGAATACCAATATATGGAAATTTCTATGTTATTGCTTTTTCCTTTTATCTTACTTCATTATTTTCTTCTTGAACAATATTTTCTCCTCAAGTTTTCCGCATAATATCTCATAATTTATGTTTTATAATTTCAATTTTTTTTTTGCCGAATTCCTGCACCCGTATCCATCCCTAGATCCATATCCCTGAATCTTTAAATTGAGACCGTGAAGAATCAGACCTCTAGATCCGTACCCGTATCGGACACCCACACCCAACACCGAGCAACTTAGGGTGAAAAGCATGACAGATGTTTGCTAAAGAAAAAATCAAAAGAAAATACCTTACTAATACACATGCAGAGACATCAAATTCAATTCACTACAGCAGACAGAACAAATGAAATTGCATCTGAGGACCTTCAACACGCTATTCAGGGGTCAAGGTTGCGGGAAATGGTATAAAGGCCATCATACAGGACTCTGATTATACAAGGAGTCGGTCTTGTAATATTAAAGTTATTCCTTTTGGAAAGATGGTTTTAAAAATGAAGATGTGAGAACCCAATGGCTTGGTTAATGAAGTGGTGCAAACCTTGGAGACCAGGGTTCAAATCCCAAATCCTAGTAGAAACACAAAACTCTAGGATATTTTTTCGTATCTGCCTAGTCATGATAGTTAGATTCACCCAGTACCGGTGTTGGTGGGAAATACGAGGTACCTGGTTGAAAATGTGAGGCTGGCCCAGGCACACCCGCCATTCAAAAAAATAGTAGATGTGATGCACATGAGAGGAAATAGATAGTGCTTCAGTAGAAACATTATGATTCTATATACAAGGGTAACGACTCAATCAGAAAACTTCTCCACAGTACTAAAAGCTCCTTTTGCAAATGGAATTCATTTTGATGAGTAAGAAATATCTAAATGCATATGGGACCAGAGGCAAGCCAAGCTAGATTAGATCTTATGGAATTTGACAAAACAGACAAGGAGAGCGCATAGGACACAGCCTGTGTGAGAAATATTGGAGAAAAATATGATTGAATTGTTGTAACTACATTATTACATTGAGGCCCTATTTATAGACACTACATTCTAATCCTTTCTTAACAGGACACTACATTACAATCCTTTTCCTAGTAGAATTCTATATGTTATTCCTATTCCTACTCACATTCTAACACTCCCCTCAAGCTGGTGCATAGAAGGCGTATGTACCAAGCTTGTTATGGATGTAATTAATACGAGGATTGGTGAGGATTTTGGTGAAGATATCTGCAGAAAACTTACAAGGATTGCTCTGGATGTCTAGGAGACACCTCAATTGAAAGGAACAAACTGAAAAAGTGATTTGAAAAGTAGTAAACATCGTCGAAAAGTTGATCAGACGCAGGAAAATTGCTGGAAGCTAGTATAGAATATATGGGTCATCTCGAAATCAAGAAATGAGTAGATCTTGAACAGGAAAGTAACCAAAAAAACAAGCCGGAACATGTTCACGCATAGGATATTTAGATTTGACACTTGAAAAGTGGTCAAAATATGTGAAAAATTATATGAGTAAGTCAGAATGATGGCACGACCCTACTGGAAAAAGAGAAATCATATGGGTAGGGTTGGAATGATGACACGACCCTACAATAAAAGAGAAATTATATGGATAGGGTCGGAATGATGACATAACCTAACTGGAAAAAAATTATATGAGTAGGATCAGAATGATGGCACGACACTATTGAAAAAGAGAAATTATATGGGTAGGATCGGAATAACGACACGACTCTACAAAATTAGATCTGAGGAGTCACCAAAAAGACACGAAACTACACAAATAAGATCTGAGGAGTCATCGATAAGATGCACGATGCTATGCAACTCAGATTTGAAAAGTAGTCCGAAGAGATGTACAGTACTAGCAAATTAAATATAAGTAGTCCGGAGAGATGCACGGTGTCACGCAAATCAGATATGAGAAAGTAGTCACCGGAAAGATGCACGGTGTTACGCAAATCAAATATGAGAAAATAGTTGCCGAAAAGAAGCATGTTGGCCCAAATTGTGCTAACATGATCATTGGCCAGACGGGTGGCATATATGTGTAATAGCCACCCGACGGCAATGAAGACTCTTTGATTCTTTACCAAGATCGTAGAGGCTTTGATACTATGTCAAAAATATTGAAAAAAATATGATTGAATTGTTGTAAGTACATTATTACATTGGGGCCCTATTTATAGACACTAACTACATTCCAATCATTTTCCTAATAGGACACTACATTACAATCCTTTTCCTAGTAGGATTCTATACGCTATTCCTGTTCCTACTCACATTCTAACAGCAAGAATGAGCTGATGAAGAACTTTCAATTCATTAACCCATCATAATCATAAACATGAACCTCATACACAGAATAAAGCACTTTTTAAGATTATAGGGTATGCTTCATATACTGAATATACCACACAAAGTCATCACCGGATATGAGAAGAAAATGTTATGTTGAACCAAATCAAGATAAGGTAGAACTATCATTCCCATCTCTGTTAATTAACTAAGAGCGTGACTCTACAGCCAGATGATTTCATGTCCTTCATTAGATAAGTCTCTTCAAAAAGCAACAATAACAATAACATACCCAGTGTATTTCCACAAAGTGGGGTCTAGAGAGGGTAAAGTGTACGCAGTCCATACCACTACCTCAGATGAAGTAAAAAAGATTGTTTCCGATAGACTCCCAGCTCGTGACAAATAACAAGATAACAAGCATAAAAACAACAACAAAGTGTGTACCACACCACAAGATAATAAAAGAAACAAGAGACCCACAAAATAATACTATGAACTATATATTTGAAATCCCAAACATCAAAAAACACCACAAATAAGAAACTACAAGACACATGCATAATATTATGACTAAAGGCATATCGACAAACAAAACACTCCTCCTTACTCGTAAGGACACACTCTGACCCACTAACTCTCTACCCTAATTTGTGTCCTCTACACCTTCCTATGAAGGGTCATTTCCTCTGTAAGTTGTAACTGCTCTATGTCATGCCTAATTATTTCCCTATAATATTTCTTTCCAATATTTCTTTGGCCTACCTCTACCCCATCTGAAATCATCCATACCGATCCTCTCACACCTCCGTACTAGGGCATCCGCACCGCCTCATCACATGCCCAAACCATCTCAACCTTAGTTCTCGCATCTTGTCTTCCACCGAAGTCACTCCCACCTTCTCTCGGATAATCTCATTTCTAACTTTATCTCTCCTAGTAAGTCCACACATCCATCTCAACATCCTCATTTTCGTCACCTTCAACTTTTGGATGTGGGAGTTCTTAACTGACCAACAATCCACTCCATACAACATAGCCGGTCAGACTGCCACTCTATAGAACTTATACATTTAAGCTTAGGAGGCACCTTCTTATAACACAAGTCTCCCAAAGTGAGCCTCCATTTCAACCTCCCTACACCGATATGATGCATGACATCCTCGTTTATGTCTCCATTTTCCTGAATCATAGACCCAAGATACTTGAAACTCTCTCTTTCGAATGACCTGAGGATCCAACTTCACTACCACGTCAACCTCATGCTTCAAATCAGTGAACTTACACTCCAAATACTCCGTTTTGATCTTGCTCAACCTAAACCCTTTAGACTTTAGGGTCTGTCTCCAAACCTCCAACTTATCATTAACTCATCCCCAGGTCTAGTTAATAAGCACTACATCATCAGCAAATAACATACACCAAGGCACCTCCCCTTAGATATGCCGTGTCAATACATCCATTACCAAAGGGAATAAAAATGGGCTAAGAGTTGATCCCTAGTACAACCTGGTCAAATTAAGAAAGTTCTTTGAATCTCCTCCTACCGTCCTCACATGCGTCCTCGCTCCATAGTACATGTCCTAGATCGACCTAGTGTACGCCACAGGCACACCTCGAACCTCCAAGCACCTCCACAAGACCTCCCTGAGACTTTGTTGTAAGCCTTCTCAAGATCAATGAACACCATGTGCAAGTTCTTCTTTCCTTTACCTATACTACTACACTAGTCTCCTTACAAGATGAATGGCTTTGGTAGTCAGCGACCTGACATGAAACCAAATTGATTTTCAAAAATAGTTATGACCCTCCTTAGCCTCAACTCTACCACTTTTTGTCAAACTTTCATGGTATAACTCAAAAACTTGATACCCTTATAATAGTTGTAACTCTGAATGTGAAGGAATCATCGTACTCCATTTCTAAGCTTCCGACATCTTCTTCGTCCTAAAAATGATGTTAACAACCTTGTCAGCCACTCCATACCAGCCCCGCCAGTGCTTTTCAAAAATCCATCGAAACCTTGTCTGGCCAGTCACCCTACCCCTATGCATCATATGAATAGCATCCTTGACCTCCCCAACCTTAATACGCCTACAATAACCATAATTGTGACACCTCTCTAAGTGCTCCAAGTCACCTAGCACTAAACCTTCGTCCCCCTTGTCGTTCAAAAGTCTGAAAATAAGATTGCCACCTCCTCCTAATGAGGGTATTATCCACCAACACTTTGCTATCCTCACCCTTGATGCCCTTTACTTGGTCAAGGTCACGGGCCCTCCGCTCCGTAGACTTGGACAGCCTATACAACTTATCTCCCCATTTTTCTCCATTAAAGATACATACAAGCTCTCAAAAGTTATTGTCTTAGCCGCAGTAACCGCTAACTTAGCCTCATTCCTAGCTAACTTATACTTCTCCCTATTTGTCCGTTTCTCTTCGTCATCATTGCTCTCCACCAACTTCGCATAAGCGGCCTTCTAAGTCTCCACCTTCCTCGTAACTTCTTCGTTCTACCATACAAGCTCTCAAAAGTTATTGTCTTAGCCGCAGCAACCGCTAACTTAGCCTCATTCCTAGCTAACTTATACTTCTCCCTATTTGTCCGTTTCTCTTCGTCATCATTGCTCTCCACCAACTTCGCATAAGCGGCCTTCTAAGTCTCCACCTTCCTCGTAACTTCTTCGTTCTACCACCAGTCCCCCTGGTGCTTGCTTAATCGACCTATCGAGACACCCAACACCTCTCTAGTTGTTCCCCTGAGACAACTGACAGTGTCTCCCCACATACTAGCCACATCCCCTCTATTCTTCCAAGCCCCCTTAGTCGTCAACATCTTCCCTATCTTCAAAGCACTAGCCAAAGTTAAGCTACCCCACTTAATCCTAAGTCGATCCTCTCCAGACCTCTTCTTTCTGCTCTTTTTGATTTCAAAGTCCATTAGGGGTGTGCAAAAATCGAACCGACCTATAAACGAACCGATAAAAATGTTATTGGTTTATTGTTATTGGATTATTGGATCAACAGTTTTTAATGGTTTTATAAAAAAAATTATTGGGCTATTGGTTCGATTCGATTTTTTCTTATTGGATTATTGGTTAAACCGATAACCCAATCAATATATATATATATATATATATTATATATATATATATATATATATTTCTCTTTAATTTCAACAAATTAACAAACTTATTATTTCAATAATACAAACTCTTAATTTCTCCTAACAACATTTAGTCAAAACTTGACGATTCTAGTAAATTAAAACAAATCATGTAGGATTTTTGGCTGTGATAAAGAAATGGACATTGGGCCTAACTCAACCTCAAAAGCTAGCTCATAAAAGGAGGATTGCCCAAGACCATATAAGGAGACCAAGGACTCTTTAACCCGTCGATGATGGACTCCAACACCCCCCACACGCCCAGGGCTGGACATCTGGAGCGTGGACAATATAAGATGGGGGGCCCAATATCGGAAACAATGAACTGGGTGGGCCTGACTCTGATACCATGTGAAGAATGGATCTTGGGCCTAACTCAACCTCAAAAGCTAGCTCATGAGGGAAGAATTGCCCAAGACCATATAAGGAGACTAAGAACCCTTTAACCCGCCGATGTGGGACTCCAACAGGTTGCAACTAAGATTCAATTTTTTTTTCATGTTAGTTACTACTATATCTATTTTATGAGTATTTTTTTATCGGTTAAACCAAAAACCGAACCATTAAGAACTACAAACCAATAAAAAATATTTTATTGGTTTGATTATTGATTTAGTATATTTAAAAATCGAAAATCGATAAACCGAACCGATAATATATAAAATCGAACCGAACCGACCGATGCACACCCCTAAAGTTCATCACCCGAAGCTTATGTTGGGTCAAAATATTCTCGCTAGGTATGACCTTATAGTCTTTACATAGCACTCTACCTTGCCCACCGAACTACGAAAGGTAATAAGATGCTTTTCCTTCAAAAGCTCAAATTCGCTACCACCAATCAAAAGGCCCTAGCAAAATCCAAAAGTGAGGCTCTTCCGCCATTCCTTTCCCAGAAACCGAACACTCCATGCAGATCATCATAACCTTTCGAAAATAACCTGCTATGCCCAAATCACCTCTTACGAAAAGCTTCTCTTGCTCGGAACGCCTCTCACCTCCTCATCCAAAAATCTGCCAAAAGCTCTTTTGCTCCTCTTTAACCAAGTCTGCTTGCGAAGAACAACAACAACATACCCAGTATATTCCCACCAAGTGGGGTCTGGGGAGGGTAAGTGTACGCAGTACATACCACTACCTCAAATGTGAGATAGAGAGGCTGTTTCCGATAGACCCCCAGCTCAAAATAAAACATTCTAAGATAAGGAATAGTAATAGTAGGAATAATAAAACAAGATACCATAGAAATTAGCATACTCAATAATACCATACACAAGATACTCCAAGTAACACACCAAAAGATACATTACCCTAAACTCAGACTAACCTTCTACCCTAATCCGCCTCCTCCACAACTTCCTATCTAGGATCATGTCCTCGGTAAGCTAGAGCTACTTCATGTCATGTCTAATAACCTCCCTCCAATATTTCTTCGGACTACCTCTACCTCGCTTGAAACCATCCCTAGCCAACCTCTCACACCTCCGCACTGAGGCATTTGTGGTTCTCCTCATCGCATAACCGAACCATGTCAAACTCGCTTCCCTCATCTTGGCTTCCACCGAAGCCACTCCCAGTTTATCTCAAATAACCTCATTTCTAATCTTATCTTTCCTAGTACACCCATACATCCACCTAAGCATTCTCATTTCCGTCACCTTCATCTTCTGGATGTGGGCCTTCTTAACAGGCCAACACTCCACCCCATATAACAAAGTCATTCTAACGACTCCACCCCATATAACAAAGTCATTCTAACGACCACTCTGTAGAACTTGCCTTTAAGTTTGGGCGACACCTTTTTGTCACAAGATTCTAGAGGCGAGCCTCCATTTCATCCACCCTACCCCAATCCGATGAGTGACATCTTCATCAATCCCTTCCTCCGAATCATAGACCCCAGATACTTGAGACACCTCGCTGAACTTACACTTCAAATATTCCGTCTTGGACTTACTCAACCTAAACCCTTTAGACTCAAGAGTTTGCCTTCAAACCTCCAATTTAGCATTAACTCCACTACGTGTCTCATCAATCAAGACTACATCATCCACAAAAAGCAAACAATAAGGCACCTCACCTTGAATGTGCCGTGTCAAAACATCCATCACCAAGGCAAAAAAAAATGGACTAAGCGTCGAACCTTGATGTAACCCCATCAAAATAGGAAATTGCTCTGGGTCCCCTCCCCAAGACCTAAACCGAGTCTTGGCTTCGTCGCACATATCCTTAATCGCCCTAACATACACTATAGGTACACCTCTAGCTTCCAAACACCTCCACGGAACCTCCCTGGGAACTCTATCATAGGCTTTCTCTAAGTCGATAAACACCATGTGCAAATCCTTGTTCCTATCCCTATACTGCTCTACCAGTCTCCTGACGAGATGGATGGCTTAGTATTCGAGCGCCCTGGCATAAATTCAAACTGATTTTCAAAAATAGTAACAATCCTCCGGAACCTCAACTGTACCACCCTCTCCTAAACCTACATAGTATGACAACTTGATACCCCTACAATTGTTGCAATCTTGAATGTCGCCCTTATTCTTATACAATGAAATCATCGTACTCCACCTCCAAGCTTCCGGCATCCTCGCCGTCTTGAAAATTATGTTAAACAACCGAGTCAACCACCTCCGCACTGAGGCATTTGTGGTTCTCCTCATCGCATAACCGAACCATGTCAAACTCGCTTCCCTCATCTTGGCTTCCACCGAAGCCACTCCCAGCTTATCTCAAATAACCTCATTTCTAATCTTATCTTTCCTAGTACACCCATACATCCACCTAAGCATTCTCATTTCCGTCACCTTCATCTTCTGGATGTGGGCCTTCTTAACAGGCCAACACTCCACCCCATATAACAAAGTCATTCTAACGACTCCACCCCATATAACAAAGTCATTCTAACGACCACTCTGTAGAACTTGCCTTTAAGTTTGGGCGACACCTTTTTGTCACACAAGATTCTAGAGGCGAGCCTCCATTTCATCCACCCTACCCCAATCCGATGAGTGACATCTTCATCAATCCCTTCCTCCGAATCATAGACCCCAGATACTTGAGACACCTCGCTAAACTTACACTTCAAATATTCCGTCTTGGACTTACTCAACCTAAACCCTTTAGACTCAAGAGTTTGCCTTCAAACCTCCAATTTAGCATTAACTCCACTACGTGTCTCATCAATCAAGACTACATCATCCACAAAAAGCAAACAATAAGGCACCTCACCTTGAATGTGCCGTGTCAAAACATCCATCACCAAGGCAAAAAAAAATGGACTAAGCGTCGAACCTTGATGTAACCCCATCAAAATAGGAAATTGCTCTGGGTCCCCTCCCCAAGACCTAAACCGAGTCTTGGCTTCGTCGCACATATCCTTAATCGCCCTAACATACACTATAGGTACACCTCTAGCTTCCAAACACCTCCACGGACCTCCACGGAACCTCCCTGGGAACTCTATCATAGGCTTTCTCTAAGTCGATAAACACCATGTGCAAATCCTTGTTCCTATCCCTATACTGCTCTACCAGTCTCCTGACGAGATGGATGGCTTAGTATTCGAGCGCCCTGGCATAAATTCAAACTGATTTTCAAAAATAGTAACAATCCTCCGGAACCTCAACTGTACCACCCTCTCCTAAACCTACATAGTATGACAACTTGATACCCCTACAATTGTTGCAATCTTGAATGTCGCCCTTATTCTTATACAATGAAATCATCGTACTCTACCTCCAAGCTTCCGGCATCCTCGCCATCTTGAAAATTATGTTAAACAACCGAGTCAACCACTTCATACCTGCCCTTTCTGTGCACTTCCAAAAATCCACCGGAATCTCATTTGGCCCCGTCGCTTTACCCCTACGCATACTACGAATAGCCCCCTTAACCTCTTCAACCTTAATGCACCTACAATAACCATAATCTCGAAATGCTCCAAATCCCCATTTGTTCAGGAGCTTATGAAAATAAGACTGTCACCGCTATCTCTTTCTAATACGACCATCCTTCACCAGAACTTTGTTGTCCACATCCTTAATACACTTCACCTGATCCAATTCCCGAGCCCTCCTCTCCCTAACCTTGGCGAGCCTGTACAACTTTTTATCCCTGCCTTTACTATCCAACGATGTGTATAAACTCTCGAAAGCAGCATCCTTACCCCTCGTGACCGCTAACTTTGCCTCTCGCCTAACAACCTTATACTCCTCCCTATTCTTCCGTTTATCTTCTTCATCCTTACTCTCAACCAACTTTGCATACGCTCTCTTCTTAGCCTCCAACTTCCCCTTTACCTCTTCATTCCACCACCAGTCCCCTTGGTGCTTACCCAAGCATCCTTTCGAGACCCCCAACACCTCTCTAGCTCTCTCTGATGCAATTGGCAGTCTCATCCCATATACTATCAACATCCCCTCCACTCCCCCAAGCCTCCCTATTCATCAACTTATCGCCTATATCTAATGCACTGGCCAAAGTCAGACTGCCCTATCTAATCTTCAGCTGATCCTCCACCCCTCTCATCCTCCGCTCCCTCTTGATCTTCAAGTCCATCACCAAAAGCCTATGTTGGGTCGAAAGACTCACCCGATAAGAACTTACAATCCTTACAAATACCTCTATCTTCTTTCCTGAGGAGCAAAAAGTCAATGTGAGTCTTGGACACCAAACTACAGAAAGTAGCCAAGTGAACCTCCTTCTTGGGAAAGTTCGAATTGACTACCACCAATCCAAATGCCCGAGCAAAATCCAGAAGTATCAATCCTTAAACATTCCTTACACTGAATCCATAGCCTCCATGCACATCCTCGTAACCTCTCGAAGAAGACCCTATGTGCCCGTTGAAATCGCCTTCTATGAAAAGCTTCTCATCACTGGGTACGCCCCTGACCATCTCGCCCAAATCCTCCCAAAATCTCTTCTTCTCTTCATCATCCAAGCCTACATGCGGTGCATAGCATAGGCACTAATAATGTTCCACGTAAACCTCCAATGACCAACTTAATCGACATCAATTTATTGTTGACTCACTTAACCTCCACCACGTGTCCCCTAAGCTCTTTATCTGCTAAGATACCGACCCCATTTTTATGCCTCACACTACCATAGTACCACAACTCTAAGTTGCTCAGACTTTCCAAATATGTTGCCGTACCTATTTTGGGAGGATTCGACACACAACCATAGACATTTTTTAAGAGTCCGAGCAACATAACCACAACTTATACCTGTCCACATTCTTCACCTTAGAACCTACCCATTTGGTCTCCTGGACGCAAGCTATACTAATCCTCCTCTTCCTAAGAATCTTCACGAATTCTATGGACTTACCTTAAAGAGTTCATGGGTTCCAAGACCAACTCTCAACCTATAGCTCCCCTATCCTACTTAACCCCACTAACCTTCACCCCCAAACCCGAACTCGACTCTAACCCAGACCTCAACCTCCCCTCGGACTCCGGCCCTAACCCCAACCCCGACCAGTGACATGACCCTAATCTATCATCGACCACCAAAGCCAATACTCAAAAAGATAAGAAAATTAGAACATGCACAAACCTATAACAATTAGAAAGACAATAATATGAACACAAGCTAACAACAAAAACAGGGGACAGACAGCGCAGTGGCAAAATAAAATAAACAACTAGTAAAAAAAAGGCAGAACCATCCCAAGCAAAGTAAAAAGAATCAGGAAACAAGAAAATAGGGAAATAGAAAATGGAGATTAAAAGTTAAAAGTCATCGGGATACACAAAATCAAGGGATCTTTCTTGCTTGCTTTATTGGATTATGGCAAAAGTTGGTGCAGAAATTGGTCGTCAGAGGTTTATCGGAAGGTTGTCGGATAAAACTGGTCAAGTAGTGCATGGAAATCGCCAAGCTTGAGGGAACGGGAACTTGGTTTTCTGAATCCGTCGGAGGGACCGTCGGTTCAACCCAATCTGAACTTTTAGGGATAGATCTACTTCTTTTCAATTTTCGTCGGAGACCGTTGTGGTTCGCTCACTTGCCATCACTAGAGTTAGAACAGGGCGGTGGAAGCGCAAACTCTCGGGCTAATGAAGGTCATCTGGCCGAGAATGACCGAGGCAGAGAGAGAAAGCGCAAAAGAGAGACTGGAAAGATTGAAATAGCAGCTGTAAGGTTTATCGGAAGGTTGTCGGATAAAACTGGTCAAGTAGTGCATGGAAATCGCTAAGCTTGAGGGAACGGGAACGGCAACTTAGTTTTCTGAATCCGTCGGAGGGACCATCGATTCAGCCCAATCTTAACTTTTACGGATAGATCTACTTCTTTTCAATTTCCATCGGAGACCGCTGTGGTTCGCTCACTTGCCGTCACCAAAGTTAGAACAGGGCGGTGGAAGCGTAAACTCCCGGGCAAATGGAGGTATTCTAGCCAAGAACGACCGAGACAGAGAGACAAAGTGAGAAAGAGAAACTGGAAAGGTTGAAATAGCAGCTTACCTGTCACCGGGGATACTAAGCCGTCGGCGTCGACGGACAAAACGTGGTCAAGTCAAAGAGACGTAGAGAGGTGAAAAACCCATAATACACCGTGAGGAATTCCTACCAACAAACTTCTTGTACTCAAAGTGATTTTTTTAAGTGTTGTCATTTGTCTAATTGTTTATCTCATTCACAAATCTCCAGTAGAAGTATTCTCTACAAATGTTGTATGGAAGTCTTGGACCAAGACTTCTGTAATATTTATAATAGATTTGGTTAATTTGTATATTTTTCCTCCGACTGAAAAGTATTGTATTTTATTAGGTTTGGTCAATTCTCATCCGACAAGCTTGTAGGTAAAGAAGCAAGCTTTTTATTTTCATCATTTCTTAAACTCTCTATAACACACAAGGTGGTAGTGAAGATGGATTCCCAAGTTGTTTATAAGAGGGATAGTTTTAAGTATGGGTCTATGATTCAGAGAAATGAAGAGATTGACGAGGATCTCTCACCGTATTGGGGCAGGATGGATGAAATGGAGGCTCGCCTCGGGAGTTTTGTATGATAAGAAGGTGTCTTCCAAGTTTAAACGCAAATTCTCTAGAGTGGCAATCCGTTCGGCCATGTTGTATAGAGCGAAGTGTTGGCCGGTCAAGAACTACCATATCCAAAAGTTAAAGGTGGCGGATGAGGATGTTGCATTGGATGTATGGACTTACTAGGAGAGATAGGGTTAGAAATGAGACTATTCGGGAGAAGGTTGGAGTGGCTTTAGTGGAGGACAAGATGCTGGAAGTGAGGTTGAGATGGTTTGGGCATGTGATGAGGAGGGGCACTGATGCCCCAGTTCGTAGGTGTGGGAGGTTGGCTTTGGATGGTTTCAGGGGGTAGAGGTAGGCCGAAGAAATACTAGAGGGAGGTGATTAGACGTGACATAGAGCAGTTACAGCTTACTGAGGACATGACCCTAGATAGGAAGGTATAGAGAACGCGAATTAGGTTAGAGAGCTAGTGCATGTTGGTGAGTAGCAAACAGTAGTTAGGAGTGCTTTGGTGTAGCCTGGCTATTAGTCTTAGGGTTGTGTACATAGGTTGGAGCTTCTAGTTAAGAGGGTTTGGGTGAGGTGTATGCCTTTGGTTTGTAAGTGTATAGTATTACTTTGTGGTGTCTTATTTCTGTTATTCTATCTTGTTTCATGTTGTATTACAACTTTGTTTATGGTCTTTTGGTCCTGAGCCGAGGGTCTATTGGAAACAACCTCTCTACTTCTTAGGAGGTAGTGGTATGGACTATGTACATTTCACCCTCCCCAGACCCCACTATGTCGGAATATACTGGGTTTTTTTTTGCTTTTTTTTTGCTGTTGTCTATAACACACAAGCTACTATGGAAATCGAATTTTGAAGAACTCAGGCAGCAGGAGGCACTTGTAGATCTTGCAACACAAAACTGATGTTTTAGCTTTGAACCATCTAATAACTTCAAGTTCCACACCATTTAAAGCCCGACAATTATCAGGAGACTATCTGTTTTAATGATTCAATGTACATGTAAGACAAAGTAGGGGTTTAGAAGCTGAGTTAGTTATAACCTTTCACTTTGAAGCATAAATAACAAACCTGAGGTAAGGCATCTCGTCTCCTGCCAGCTGCATTCATCACACGGGCAATTTCTGCACGATCAAAACAATTTCTACTACAAGGTCTAGCTGCAGAGTACCACAGGAAATCAGCAACAGGAACTTCTCCCTCCCTCCTTAACCATTGTCTTTCAGGGTCAAGTAGAATTACAATTTGATTTTTCTTTTGTATCTTCCTTGAAATTCTAGCAGGCACCCCAGTCCCTCTTGATCCATACATGACATGAGTAGCACCTGTGACAACTACAAGCAGTCCAGCCGCCCCATCATCCGTCACTGCTTTTAAAACTACCTGGGACATGTTGTACTCCTCAACAACCCTTGCTTGTGCAGAGAGATATGAGCTTGGTCCAAAAGTAGTAGGCTGGTTCAGCATATTTATATCAATCAATGATCTGCGTGATATGGACGTAAAGCCTGAGATGAAACCTGAACCAGCTGGAGGAGCATATTTCTTATGATCAGCTTTTGAAAGCCCCCGAATACCTTCTGCTTGAACTGTTCGCAAGACCTAATACCCAAAAACCAGAAAAATCATCGTTTTCATCCTTAACTTATGAAGCTAGAAAAACTTGATCAATGCATAGCACTATAAGACAGTGAAAAGAATTGGAATTTATAGAACAAAGAGATCTTCCGTGATAATAAAAGGAGTAAATCTTTTTTCTGCTGAATATCTTGCAAGCATAGTGCATAAGAATGAGCATAGGTAATATTGTTTGCTGCTATTTTCTCTGGACTCATAAATATTTCTACATGCCCGTCAACTAACAGATGAAGACAGATAATAAGTACCTCTAGAGGCAAACCACATGCGACAAGGCGAACCCCGTTGTCGCGACAATAAGTCAATAAGGGCTCATACTCCTGCCAACATTGAGTTGGCCAATGTGCTACATAATATTTCAAACTCTCTCCATCAATCCTGCAATATCAAGTGCATAATATCACATATATGTCTCATTCAAAAATTCCAATGCAACTAGCTTTCTCTTTCATTAGATGTAACAAATCATAATAACAAACTTTTTGATAAAAAGATCATACACTTCTCTAAACAAGATTTATTCCGCGACTTCACATATGAAAGGTCGACAATAACGACATACCCAGTGAAATCCCACAAAGTTGGGTTTGGGAGAGTAGAGTATACGCAAACCTTACCACTACCTTGTGCAGGTAGAGAGGTTGTTTCTAAAAGACCCTCGGCACAAGTGGAGCAAATCCAGGTACAAAAAAGAAGAAAATAGTGAAGAAAACATAGAAACTAATTAAGAGAAGCAGTGCAAAGTCTACAAGAAAGGAACAACAACAACAAAATAATGTAATAAACGAAACACAACAAACAGGTATGATATATATCAAAAGCAAGAGCTACAAGAACATAGTTAGTACAACGACAAACACCACAAGCCTAAACCCTTGAAAAGCAAGACAACATTCCACTACCTACTAACCTTCCACCCTAATATGCAACCTCCACGCCCTCTTATCTAAGGTCATGTCCTTAGTAATCTGAAGTTGCGCCATGTCATGTCTAATTACCTCTCCCCAATCCCTTTTCGGCTTACCTCTACCGTTCCTCGTGCCTACTATATACAACCTCTCGCACATCCTCACTCAGTCATTTGCGTATCTCCTCTTCGTATGTCCAAACTATCTCAATCTCGCTTCCCTCACATGTCCACCACGGAGACCACTCCCACCTTATCTCGAATATCCTCATTTCTAATTGTATCGCTCCTAGTATGTCCACACATCCATCTCAACATCCTCATTTCCACAACATGCATCTTCTGAACATTGGAGTTCTTGACTAGCTAGCACTTCGCCCCTCACAACAACGTCAATTTAACTATCACTTTATAGAACTTACCTTTAAGTTTCGGTGGTACCTTTTTATCAAACAAGACTCCGGAGGCAAGCCTCCACTTCATCCACGCCGCACCAATATAATGTGCGATAGTATATGTCCCCACTTTCCTTGGTACAACCCCATCCTTGTCCCTCTGGCCAAATATCTCTATATCTTTTGGTTATCTAGCATTATGCTAATCTTGGCTTACTTCCATCATTGCAAATCTGAAGGACTGGATCAAAGATCATATTCATTCCTTTTCAAGTGTTTATGACCAGTTTCATATCTAGTTCACTCACTGGCATTGTCGATTACCTCTGTGCTTTTGGAGCTACCAAACATCATCTCTCTAGATCAGCTTTCCTTGTTTTAACTCTACTAGTTTTCTCCGTGGATTTAGGAAAGTGGAATTGGGCTACATATTACATTCAAGTTGTTGTGGTGTCAACAATTGGAGTGGGCATTGTCGATATTGGAGCAGGCAATGACATGCCAACGACAAATTCAACGGATGAGAACATAATTGTCCCTTTGATTGCTTTTTGGATGGCTGGAACATGCTCTTTATTGATTCCTTGGTAACAACACTTCTCCCTTTCCATGAGGAAACACTATCAGCTACTATAGTATTTTCAACTACTTTAAGAATCTGTTACATGGTGAATTTGCACAATGCATTTGTGGTACAACATTCTTTAAGGATTTGGATCAAACAAATGCTCTGGATTGGAAAACAAAATGGATCTTATGTGGTTGCATCTTAGTTATGGAATTGTTATCACACTACTCTTTAATGGAATTAACGCAAAGAAGTATATTTCACTTTACGAGAGTGATACTCTTTTATATTTGCCATTGTGCTACTTGAACCTTGAGGTCAAGATTCTCATTGAGGAGGGGAGTATTGTTATGAACAGGGATGGCCCGGAATCTGGCCAAGTTGTTGGGCCCGAGGCTAAACCACGAAGAGGTCCAATAATTAGACAGCCCGAAAATATTGAGGAGGGGAGTATTGTTATGAAAACGGATAGTCCACAATCTGGCCAAGTTGTTGGGCTTGAGGCTTCGTGGTTTGATAATTAGACAGCCCAACAATAGATTTGCTTGGGATCCAGGTTTAGTAGAGATAACAGGGTGGTTGTTGCGGTTTTGGGAATTACACTTATTGTGAAAGAAAATGTTTGTTACTCTCAAGTCTCGTCTTCTTCTTGGGTCTAAGCTTCTCATCCCCATTCATATCTCTATCTTTAGTCACTCTTTATTTTAGTATCTTTCGATGTACTTTGGTAATTTAGGTGTTGCCTTTGTAATTTTTCCACAGTGATTATATAATATTGAGTATTTGTGTTAAGAATTCGGGTTCGTTACATCACACTAGGATAACCAAATTATGGATATACTCCAAGAGAATTCTAACCTTTTAGCCAAGTATTGATTGAGTTGTTCTTGTACATTAGATGGAAATGCTTCCAGAGCCAACGAAATCGACCGGTCTGCTTCAGCGCATCTCTTCCTCAAATTCTTCACAATTTCCAGCTCTAATTCTTTGTCATCTCGAGTTGGAACTTGCTCGGCTTCGCCTAAATACACAACCCGAGCATTCATGAGCTTCTCCCATACCTTCTTCTTATCCTTCCCCAAAGCCAAAGGCTCTCCAATTACTGTCGCATCATAAATCCTTGAATTTATCACTTCCTCCGCCTTAACCACAGGATCAGTCGGTGGAGATTCCACTGTATTCGACAGAGGTTGCGGCGTACTCTCAGGCGGTTTTTCGTCCGCTCTGGCAATTGCTGAACGGAGAGAACAAACTCCGATGGTAAGAAGAGGCATGAGTAGTACATTACGCCTTGTAGCCGAGGAGTTTTGCTTCAGAATTACCTCGTCGGAGTTATCGGCGGGAGTCTCAGAACAACAGACTGAAAAGCTGACGTGGCTATGCTCGTGCACTAAGGAGCAGGGGATATTGAGTTTTCTTCTGAATAAATACTTCGGCCGGAGTAGAGTTGCCTGTGGAAGATGTAGGAGCAGTGATCTAAAAGAGCAAGAGTGGGCCTTCATTTTCCAGTTGAAGGCTTTAAGAAATCAGCGGAGGCAATCATACATGGTCAGCGCCCTGCAATCCCACCAAATCCAACCAATCCTTTCGGGGAAGAAACTTTTCTGCACCTCATGCTTTTTCAATTTTCTTTCTTCTTATTTATTATTAGGCACAAAAGGCTCGTGCTGTTATTTTTTATTTTAATTTATTCTATATAAATAAATTTAGGTAATTAATTATATTTTTAATATGTTTGTAAATATTTTAAGTTGTTAGCTATTGTAATTTATAATAATTTTTTGACATTAAAATTTATTATTTTAATCTATATTTATAATACCCTCCTTGTTCAAACTTTTGTGGCATTGATAGTCAATTATATTGTAAAAATAATTTAACTTTTTAATTGTTGTAATTTATAATAATTTTTCTTCTATTCTAATTTAAGTAACACATATAATTCCGACAGTCAATTAAATATCACGATTGAAGTAACAAAACAAACAAAATAATCTAATTATTATTATTATTATTATTATTATTATTATTGCAGGTCATTAACCTACCTCTGAAGTTCCCGCACGGTGTTTTGCAAAATAGCAACGTCTCAACTGGATCAACCATATCTAGAACACATATGAATTGACAAAAAACGTAAAAAGAAAGGTAAAGAAATGTATTCAAATTTAATACAACGTACACTACCAATTGAGTATATTTACACAAAAAGCAAGAAAAAAACTTATCTGAGTCAGGAAAAAGGTATTTGATCGTTGAAGAGAAATTGGTTGAAGGTGTAATATGAAAGACAAGATACAAGAAATAAATAGAGTGTAGTAGAATGAGCGAGTAAGTAGAGACCTATTTATAGAGGATTGAATTTGAATGAGTTAGGCAAAAAGGCATGACTGTTCACCCCACTTATTAATTACATTCAAACTGGTGACTTTTTGATTATTGTGATAAGTCAAGGACTTTTCAGCTTATTATTAGTAAACAAATCTTAAATTTAAATAACCTTTTTCTCACTTAAATAATTGAAGACTTCTCACCTTTTCAATAACTGTTTCTTTTAATAATAATCGTTTTTATTGAGTTATGACAACATATTGTATATTTGTTGCATCAGATAACTCATTCGTGATAACAGATATACCATCTGTTGCAATAAATCGACCAATTGTGCAACATATAATCTATCTGTTACAACAGATAATCTATTTGTTGCAACATATAATATATCTGTTGCAACAGATAATCTATCTTTTTTAATAATAATCATATACTTTCATTAATTCAAATTGATGACTTTTTTATTAAATAAATTAAAACAGATTTAAAAACAAAAATGGTGAAAAGATTGGGTAATATGTGCTAGCAATATCACTCACTCGCCAATACAGACACAACCGCTGCTAACTAAATATCGTTTTCTTAAAGATAAGAGAGAAAACATAATCGAAAGCTCAAATGATCAAATAAAATCGGAAAAAACTCTAGAATGTGATAAAGGAAAAAATTGTACTTGTAATTATAAAAAGGTAAGAATGTATGAGGAATTATAAGATCTAATAATTGTAGAAGAAATAGAAAAAAAATTACACTTTAATAGAAGTAGATACAAAATTATACAATTTTAGGAAAGGAATACAACAGATAGGGGTAATCAAAGATCAAAAAGACCTATATAAAATAATACAAATCCTAGACAAACCAGAAATAATTGGAGAAAAACCCTTGCAACATTGGGACTCCAATCAAATTACTTACAAATTAAAAATAATTAATCCAGAATATACTATAAAACAACATCTATAGAAGCTACAAATGAAGACCTTAAAGACCTTGAAATACAAATAAAAGAAAATGGAATTATATAAAAATAGTATTAACTTTCTAGGAGTAGTTATTGGAGATAGACGAATAAAACTATAACAGCACATAGCTAAAAAAGTCTTAAAATGTCAAATAGATTAGACAAAATCAAAGATTTACAAAAATTCTTAGGACTACCAAACTATGCTAGAGCTTTTATTAAAGACTTAGGAAAAGTAGCAGGACTATTATATTCTAAAGCAGGATCAACAGGACAAAAAATCTTTATTACTGAAGACATAAAATTAGTCCAACAACTTAAGTGCATGATCCAAGATATCCCCGACTTAATGCTACCCTTAGAAATAGATTATCTAATAGTAGAGACAGATGAAAGCCTTCAAGGATGCAGAGCAATATTAAAATCAAAGCCTAACAAATATAGAGACAAAAAGGATGAGAAAATAAGTGCTTATTCAAGTGGAAGATATAAAGAAAAAGGCAATTTAAATAGCATAGACGCGGAGAAATTAGCAGTAATTTATGGTTTGAATAGTTTAAAGCTTTATATATAAAATAAACTCGAAATATTAGTAAGAACAGACTATGAGGCTATAGTAAAATTCTATCAGAAAATAAAAGATAAGAATAGTAGTAAAAGGAGGTGGTTAAATTTCCTAGATGCCACTTTAATTTATAATATTATTTTAGAACATATTAAAGAAAAAAATAATAACCTAGCAGATCAACTAAGTAGACAAATAAAAGAAGACGACTAACAATTTTTGTTTCAGTGTGTATACAGGTAAAGACAAAGAAAAGGCAGAAACCTCATTCTCTCAAGACCACTTAAACAAATTACTAAGCAACACTCGATACAAGCCATTAACAATATTGGAAAATCCAAAATTAGAAAGACTAATCTTCGGACCTCACAATCTCGTCAGTTATGAGCCATCCAATTTGACTTTCAAACTAAGACCAGATGTAAGGGTGGACAAATGACAGATCTGCCTGACTGACAATTTATGGATCTCCTACAACAAGACATCTAGAGACAGTAGATACTTTGTTTCAGTTCTAAATGCTCTAAGTTATTATTTTACTGAGAAAAATAACACTAACAGATTTAAATTTTATGTTGTTCTCAGGGAAAAGACACAGGAGTATTTTAGACATGGATAGAAGTATTGGATTCGGTAAAGGACTATACAACCCCTCTCTATAAAAGTTTTGATGATTTAACAGAGGCATTAGATTATGCTGGTAGAAATTTAGGGCCAATTTATTATATTACTCCAGCCCTAAGACCAAATATGAGAGAAGTTCTCCAATATAATATTAAAAAAGACACAGACAAAATTATATTTTATAATCATTGTTCCTTCATGACTGAAGCTTTTAAAAGACTAAATCACGCTAATGAGATTTTAAGACAAGATAATGAAAACCTTGTGAATGAAAAAGGACAAATGTTAGAACATATAGGTATTTTACAAGATCGTATAAAAATTCTTCATTTTGAACTATCACAATAGACTCAGCAAATTTATGAGACTCAAATAATCCCAAAAGGTTCTCCATCTTATTCAAAAATGAAAAAACCTACTGTATCGGGTAAAGATACAATAGTCCAACTCAAACAGTAACTGGTAAAGACTCCTCAAATTCGTTAATGGGTGTGTATTCCCCAATGAATGTAGAAAGACCCATTGTATCGAGTAATGATACAGCTAGTCCTCAAACGGTAGCTGGTAAAGACTCGTCAAATCCGTTGATGGCTAACACTTTGCCGAAAAGTGTAGGGAGAATACTCCCAGGAAGTTTTAAGACCACAGGTACCTAGACAACAGACGAAAGAAGCTCTTAAAAAACTAGGAAAGGTTTTTTCTTAGGAAAAAAGAAAAATGAAAAAATAAATATAGAAAAAGTAGTAGTATACTCAATAAGAACCAAGAGCCAGAATTTCAAGAGAAGAAATAAGATCACCCAGAACAGGAACAAGACTGGGACTATCAGACGAAGATAGTGACGAGTATGATCGAGACTACAATTCAGCCATGGATCAATTTGCCGAAGACCCAAATGCAGATGATGATTCAGAATGGATTTTGATTCAGAAGAATTACACAATTTGGATACGTAATCAATGACGATATTTATGAAAAGACAAAACAAGACACGTATGCAATGATATAACAGATGAATAAAAGAACGGATAGGAATTAAAGTAAGCCATGGGACCCATCCAACTTGCTAAAGTCTTGCCAGAGTTTTATCAAACACATTGAAGTAAAGATTTGAAGTCCTCAAATGCCTATAAATACTACCTTATGGAAGACTTAAAGATATATAGCTAGAGAGAAGTAAGAGAAAAATCAAGAGCGAGAAAATAGTCTTCTAAAGTTTTCATAAAGTTCTTAGTTTGTTCATAAAAAAAAGAGTATGTATTGCATATTAGTCTTTTATTCCTTCTTTTTTTCGGTAGCCGTTAGCTCTCAAGGGTCTTCCGAAAGGGAAACCTCACTTCTTCCTTAAGACATGTAAGTAATCGTTACATAGATCTTTGTATTTTTCTCCCATCACATAGATCTTTGTATTTTTCTCCATAGTTTGTAAATTATGTTTGAATTAATGAAGTTCATTTTTTCTTTCAAATGTGTTTTTAATATTATGGATCTGGATAGCCGTGCGGATTACCGTCAGTTTTTCGATCTTGTAAAATTAGTAAATTACTTATTAGTACATATTTACTTATTAATACATATGTGTTAATATTATAGATCGGGATAGCCATATGGATTACCGCTAGTTTTTTGATCTTATAAAATTGATAAAATTATTTATAAATATACCCTTAGTATATGGTTATTCTCTCAATGTTTTAGCAGTAACGATGGATTAATCTGTAAATTCCTAAGGATTTGAAAAGTCCAAAGAAGATTAAAAAAGACTATTGTTATTGTCTCGGGGTGTGATTAAAGAGGATATTGCTAAAATACCTAAAACTGAAGAGAAAGAGATGAACAAGGTATAAACCAAAATAAAATAAAATTAAAAAATACAAAAAATAATTTATTTTGTTGGGAGCAAATATACTTTGATCTTTGTAACTTGTCTACTACACTGGACTATGGATAACGAAGGAGGGAGTACTGAGTAGGATTTTACACCATATTGTTCTATTCGCTTTAACTCTGCTTTATTTCTCATATCTGCTTATCAGCTTTAATACTTATTTCTTGCTTGCTCGTTTATCTTACCTGTATTATTATCTGTCTATTTTATTGGTATCAGAGCCCTAAGATTCTAGGAGACTTTATTATATATGGTATCAAGAACAGAGAAAAGAAAACCCAGACCTTGCGAATGTGTAATAATATTAGATTCGGAATATTATTGGTCTAATAGAATTTTAATGAAAGAATATATAAAGTTATATAACATCTTACTATACCAAAGACAGTTAAATATTAAATTATTTGAGCTTTCTCCAAAATCCAGAAAAGAAGTCTGGACAGAACTACAAAAAGTAGATAATAGATTAAGAGAAGTCCAAACCCAAATATTTTATATTATTGACGAACTAAGGGTAGACAAGATTTTAAGACAAAAGTATCCTTTTTATTTAGCTTAATGAATAGACCTTGTGAAAATACTAAGGTCTACAGAGAAATTAGAGAAAAATTAGACAGTTTATACATCGAATATAAGCGACTTAATACTACAAAAGAAGATCTTATAACTCTAGATCAGTTAATTACTACAATATCTGAATTAGAATACCATTTCATAAGACATCTTAAATCAAGAAAAACAAAAACGAAAAAACATCCTTTTGCTAACAATTTATGACTAAGATATTGGCATCTAAGTGAAGAAATAAAACAAAGGGCAGAGAAAGTAGAACTAGAAATAGTTTTGAGTAATTATTTGAAATTATTAGCATATATAGAAACATCACAATTAGAAACATTTAAGACTATTTAAGTGTAATAAGATGGAAATTTCATGGAATTAGAAGTGATATAGAATATTACAACAAAAGGATAAGTTATTATAGGAAACAGTGTAACGTAGTAATTATTCCTTTAGGATAAAAATAAGTAAAATTATATGAAAACACATCCGTTTGCTAGACAAGTTCAAAGACCATACAATTATTTATATAAAAACTTAAATTTTTTTTACACTATTCTAAAAAAGGAACAAGATTTAATAGAAGAAATAAGAGTAGTAGAATCGATAGATTTACCAGAAGCAATTATATTTTTAGATCGCGGAAAACTTTTAGGCAGTATAGACCACTTACTCCTGTTAAAAATTAAATTAGAGCATATTGGATATTGTATAGATTATTGGAAAATTAGAATAAAAACAATTAGAGAAGAATGCAATAGAGAGAGTTTTTGGCTAGGATATGAATTTTGCAATAGATTCCTTTAAGAAAATAGAATATCTTGATTTGCAATTAAAAGCAGAAAAGAGACACAGGCGAGTAAAAGATGATTCATTAATTAGATGTAATTTCAGTAACGGAGAACATATTTTGCACGGAGAAGATTCTCAATTAAATATTATTACAGATCTCATAATAAATCTAGGAGAAAACAGTACAAAGAGAAGACAGTAAAATACTAAAGACTCTAGAAATATTGGAAAACCTACAAATTAAACAAAAAGACTATTAGATAAAATAGAACAAAACTTTGATTTCTTAAAAAAATCAACAAATAGAACTAGAAAGAAAAATTAAAGTAATATTAAATAAGGATATAAATTTTCCTAGTATAAATAACATAGAGAAAGAATTAAAAGAAATACGTAAAGAAATTAGCCAACTAAAAGAAATAATTCTCTCATGAATAACATCCTTATAAATGATCAACTTTACTTAGCAATATTACAAAAAGCGGCGCAAATTCAACCAAATCCTAAAGTTTTATCAGATCATCAACCCCAGGGAAAAGCATACTCCACCATAATAAAAAAAATTTATATTTTAATCATACTATTATTAGAACTTAATAAAAACATAGAAAAGGGAAAACAAAAGGATAGTCAAGACAAAAGTATAGAAGAATTAATAGACCAACTAAAAAAGATAAAAATAACTCTAAAAAAAAAAGAAGCTATAAAAACCAAACCAAAAGCATGGACCTTTTTTCAACATCCATGAACAGACAAAACAGACCAAGACCAAGATTCACCCAAGAAAGATTAACAACCAACACATTATCTAGAACCACAAATAGACCAAAAATGATTTCAAGACAATAGCTAAAAGAGATAGTAGACGTGGACAAATACATACAACTTTTTCAACAAGACAAATTAAAACTATTAAGTGCTAAGACATTATACACCGAAGGAATGTTTTTGAATGGCACAATTATATAAACATTATAGGGAAGAGCAAATGCGTAATTGAAAATGATAGTGCTAGTGTAAATTTAATAAGTCCAGAATCTTTAAGATAGATAGCCAAGTCAAACATGAGCCTCATGCATATGGGACTCATAGTAGTAGGTTTAAAAGGCCTAACTAGAAAAAAACTAGGAACTAGGGTATTAGTTACAATATATGATAATAAATGGCCAGATTTGAAAAGATCCATAATAGGAATAACAAAAGTAGACATGTTGACAAATGAAGGACTTTTTTACTGTAGTCCAGATTATATGATAAATTCTTTAGAATTTGGAAAATATATAAAGATAGGAATCCAGACTAAAGGATATAAAGAAATGAATAAAGGAAATAATTTATTAATATGTGTAGGATTTATAGGAAAACTCGCCACTAATAGTAGTACAAAATTTAGACTAAGAATTGATGATGTAGTAAGTTTAATGGGAAATAAAGATATTAAATTAATGGAACCCGTAAAGATAAGTTCAGAAGACTATGCAAGACTAGAATGAAACTAAGAAAATTTTACTAAGAAAGAAATACCAAAGCCAACCGATTATTTATTGTACATAAACACTAAAGGAGAAACTTCAATAAGATTCACAGACTTCCAATATGCAAATGAAAAAGAAACTGATGAAGAAATTGAAGAATGTGAAAATACTAACTTTATGAATATACAAATATTACAAAAAGGCTTTGAAGTGAATAAAGCTATAATAAAAGCAGAAGCCCTATACGAAATAAATACCAATAGAAAGTTCAAATGTATAGGATGTAAAATGGGAAATCTTAATCTCGCCAAAGCTAAAGAACAAATAATTATGGTTATACACATAAAAAGGAACTAAAAGGTGAAGACTCAGAATCGATTTCATAGTATAGACGAAAGTATAAAAGAATTTATGGAAAGTGCAACAAGTGCTGCAAGCCCTTTCCAGAGAACAACTGGAATGCAAAGAGTAAATATAACAACAGAAAATTTACCAAGATATAGGGTATTTAGAGTAAACCCAGACACTCAAGTTGAACAAGACATAAAATCTAGAGGAAAAAGAATGCCAATAGAAGAACCCATTAGATTACAAGAAGGTGGTAATAAAGGAAAAATTTTCAACTTACCAGCTTATGATCCTCAGGCATGAAATAATGTAATAGACATATGGAAAAATGTAGTTATAGCAGACTACATTCAACATATACAGGGGAATCAAGAACCAGATGCAGAAATAATGTATAGATATTTAGAAACATTTTTAGAAGAAAGTACTAAAGCACTTTGGGAAACATATAAGACATTATTCCAACAAGATTTTCAGGAATTATTAGAACTAGGTTCAAATACATATAATTTTGTAAACAAAGTACATACTCTACTAACATGAGAGGATCCCAATAGTGGATTAGTAGTATTGCAGAAAAAAAGCCCTAATAAATTTAGAACAACTAAGTATTAATAATTGGTCAAGGATTAACTAATTTCTAAATGACTATTTTTATTATTGTACAATTAGTGGGAACTCGTTTGATCAGACTCTAGAAGCTAGATTATCTAAAAAATTACCAGGGGCTCTAGGAAGAGAGGTAGAAGAAAAATGGTCCAAAAGAGAAGGAGTAATACACTCATTGAAATACTAGTAAGAGATTTACACTCATTGAAATCTTTGAGTATAATACTGCCGCCCATCACATACACTCATTGAAATACTAGTAAGAGATTTCAACATAAAACCAGACTTTGTCTTAGGATTATATTTTATGAAGCAAAATAACGGCGGATGTTTGTTACAAAAAATTGGGTAATATTTGCTAGCAATATCACTCACTCAACAGCACAGACATAATCCCCTGCTAACTAAATATCATTTTCTTAAAGATAAGAGAGAAAACATAATCTAAAGCCCAAATGATCAAATGAAATAGAAAAAAAACTCTAGAATATGATAAAGGAGAAAATTATATTTGTGATTATAAAAAGGTAACAATGTATGAGGAATTACAAGATCTATTAACAGTAGAAGAAAAAAATTACACTTTAATAGAAGTAGATACAGAATTATACAATTTTAGAAAAGGAATACAACAGATAGGGTAATCAAAGATCAAAAAGACCTAGATAAAATAATACAAATCCTAGACAAAATAGAAATAATTGGAGAAAAACCCTTGCAACATTGGGACTCTAATCAAATTACCTGCAAATTAAAAATAATTAATCCAGAATATACTATAAAAACAGCATCTATAGAAGCTACAAATGAAGACCTTAATGACTTTGAAATACAAATAAAAGAGCTACTAGAGTTAGGGATAATTAAAAGATCCAAATCAAGGTATAGATCAGCAGCTTTCATAGTAAGAAACCATTGTAAAATAGTAAGAGAAAAAGCTAGAATGGTAATAAATTACAAAAGACTAAATGATAATATTGTAATGGATGGGTATAAGTTACCAGACAAAATAGAATTAATAAACAGAATACAAGGAAAAAAATATTTATAAAATTTGATTGTAAATCTGAATATTGGCAGATTAAGATACATGAAGATAGTATAGAATGGACAACCTTTACATGTCCAGAAGGACATTTTGAGTGGCTGGTTATACCGTTCGAACTAAAGATAGCTCCTCCAATTTTCCAAAGAAAAATGAGTAGTATTTTTGGAGACTATAAAAATTTTGTATTGGTTTATGTCTCCAATATACATAAAAATCTTCAAAATGCTGATATTAGTACCAATAAAATGTCTAAGTTCCATTCTGGTCCAGCATAGTCTTCTGAACTTATCTTTAGGGGTTTCATTAATTTAATACCTTTATTTTTCATGAAACTTACTACATCATCTATTCTTAGTCTAAATTTTGTACTGCAATTAGTGGCAAGTTTTCCTATAAATCTTACACATATTAATAAATTATTTCCATTATTCATCTCTTCATATCCTTTAGTTTGGTTACCTAATTTTATATATTTTCCAAATTCTAAAGAATTTATTATATAATCTGGACTACAATAAAAAAGTCCTTCATTTGTGACATGTCTACTTCTGTTATTCTTATTATGGATCTTTCTAAGTCTGACCATCTATTATCATATATTGTAACTAATACCTTAGTACCTGGATTTTTTCTAGTTAGGCCTTTTAAACCTACTACTTTGAGTCCCATATGCACGAGGCTCATGTTTGACTTGGCAATCTGTCTTAAAGATTCCATACTTATTAAATTTACACTAGCACTATCATTTCCAATTACGCATAATTGCGCTTCCCTATAATATTTATATAATTGTGCCACTGAAAATATTCCTTCATTGTATAATGTCTTAGCACTTAATAGTTTTAATTTGTTAGACTAAATGATAATACTGTAATTGATGGGTATAGGTTACCAGACAAAACAAAATTAATAAATAAAATACAAGGAAGAAAAATATTTAGTAAATTTGACTGTAAATCCGGATATTGACAGATTAAAATGCATGAAGATAGTATAGAATAGACAACCTTTACATGTCCAGAAGGACACTTTGAGTGGCCGGTTATGCCGTTCGGACTAAAGACAGCTCCTCCAATTTTCCAAAGAAAAATGGATAGTATTTTTGGAGACTAAAAATTTTGTATTGGTTTATGTAGATGATATTCTAGTCTTTAGTAATAATATGAGAGAATATTTAAGACATTTGCAACAATTTTTAAATTATTTGTAGATAATGGAATAAAAATAAGTAGAAAGAAAATAGAATTATGTAACAATAGTATTAACTTTCTAGGAAGAGTTATTGGAGATGGACGAATAAAACTACAACCGCACATAGCTAAAAAAGTCTTAGAAATGCCAGATAGATTAGACCAAACCAAAGATTTACAAAAATTCTTAGGACTACTAAACTATGCTAGAGCTTTTATTAAAGACTTAGGTAAACTAGCATGACCATTATATTCTAAAACAAGATCAACAGGCCAAAAAATCTTTAATACTGAAGACATAAAATTAGTCCAACAACTTAACCGCATGATCCAAGATATCCCTGACTTGCTACCCTTAGAAACAGATTATCTAACAGTAGAGACAGATGGAAGCCTTTAAGGATGGGGAGAAATATTAAAAGCAAAGCCTAACAAATATAGTGACTAAAAGGATGAGAAAATATGTGCTTATTCAAGTGTAAAATATAAAGAAAAAGGCAATTTAAATAGCATAGACACGGAGATATTAGCAGTAATTTATGGTTTGAATAATTTTAAGCTTTATATATTAAATAAACCCAAAATATTAGTAAGAACAGACTGCGAGGTTATAGTAAAATTCTATCAAAAAATCAAAGATAAGTATAGTAGTAAAAGGAGGTGGTTAAATTTCCTAGATGCCACTTCAATTTATAATATTATTTTAGAATATATTAAAGGAAAAGATGATAAGCTAGCAGATAAACTAAGTAGACAAATAAAAGAAGACAAGTAACAATTTTTGTTTCAGTATGTATATAGGCAAAGACAAAGGAAAGGCAAAAGCCTCATCCTCTCAAGACTACTTAAGCAAATTACTAAGCAACACTCGATACAAGCCACTAACAATGTTGGAAAATCCAAAATTAGAAAGATTGATCTTCGGACATCATAATCTCGTCAGTTATGAGCCATCCAATTTGACTTTCAAATTGAGACCAGATGTAAGGGTGGACAAATGATAGATCTGCCTAATCAACAATTTATGGATCTCCTACAACAAGACACGTAGAGACACTAGATACTTTGTTTCAATTCTAAATTCTCTAAGTTATTTTTTTACTGAGAAAAATAACACTAACAGATTTAAATTTTATGTTGTTCTAAAGGGAAAGACACAGAAAATATTTCAGACAGGGATAAAAGTAATGAATTCTGTAAAAGACTATACAACTCCTCTCTATAAAGGTTTTGATGATTTAACAGAGGCATTAAATTATGCCCATAGAAATTTAGGGCCAAATTATTATATTACTCCAGCCTTAAGACCAAATATGAGAGAAGTTTCCCAATATAATATTAAAAAAGACAGACAAAATTATATTTTGTGATCATTGTTCCTCTATGACTGAAACTTTTAAAAGACTAAATCACACTAATGAGATTTTAAGACAAGATAATGAAAACCTTGAAAATTAAAAAGGACAAATACTAGAACATATAGGTATTTCACAAGATCGTAAAAAGATTCTTCATTTTGAACTATCACAACAGACTCAACAAATGTATGAGACCCAAATAATCCCAAAAAGTTATCCATCATTTTCAAAAAAGGAAAGACCTACTGTATTGGGTAAAAATATAGCTAGTCCATCTCAAATGGTAGCTGATAAAGACTCCTTAAATCCGTTAATGCATTCCCCAATGAATGTAGAAAGACCAACTGTATCGGGTAATGATACAGCTAGTCCAGCTCAAATGGTAGCTGGTAAAGACTCATCAAATCCGTTGACGGCTGACACTTTGCCAAAAATTATAGGGAGAATACTCCCATCCAGTTTCAAGACCACAGGTACCTAGATAACAGATGAAGGAAGCTCTTCAAAAACTAGGAAAGGTTTTTCCTTAGGAAAAAAGAAAATGAAAAAGGAAATGTAGAAAAAATAGCAGTAGACTCAATAAAAAAAAATTGTTAGCAGAGCAACTGCCCAATGAAATAGCAATGAATCCAAAAGCACCAGAACCAAGATCCAGAATTCCAAGAGAAGAAATAAGATCACCCAGAATGGAAACAAGACTAAGATTATCAGATAGAGATAGTGACGAGTATGATCGAGACTATAATTTGGCCATGGATCAATTTGCCAAAGACCCAAATGTAGACGATGATTCAGGAATGGATTTCAACTCTGAAGTATTACATATACGTAAGCAATGACGATATTTATGAAAAGACAAAATAGGAAATGCATGCAATGATATAACAGATAAATAAATGGACGGATAAGAATTAAAGTAAGCCATGGGACCCATCCAACTTGCTGAAGTCTTGCCAAAGTTTTATCAAACACATTGAAAGAAGATTTAAAGTCCACAAATGCCTATAAATACCACCTTATGGAAGACTTAAAGATATATAGCTTGAGAGAAGTAAGAGAAAAATCAAGAGTGAGAAAATAGTCTTCTAAAGTTTTCATAAAGTTCTTAGTTTGTTCATAAAAAAGAAGAAGAGTGTTTAGTGTATATTAGTCTTTTATTCCTTCATTTTTTCGATAGCCGTTAGCTCTCACTTCTTTCTTAAGACATGTAAGTAGTCATTACATAGATCTTTGTATTTTTCTCCTGTTACATAGATCTTTGTATTTTTCTCCCTAGTTTGTAAATTATGTTTGAATTAATGAAGTTCTTTTTTTCTTTCTGATGTGTTTTAATATTATTGATTTGGATAGCCATGTGGATTACCGCCAGTTTTTCGATTTTGTAAAATTATTAAATTACTTATTAGTACATATTTACTTATTAATACATATGTTTTAATATTATAGGTCTGGATAGCCGTGCGGATTACCGCTAGTTTTCCAATCTTATTAAATTGGTAAAATTATTTATAAATATACCCCTAGTATATGGTTATTCTCTCAGTGTTTTAGTAGTAACGATGGATTAATCTGTAAATTCCTAGGGATTTGAAAAGTCCAAAGAAGATTCAAAAAGGGCTGTTGTTTTTGTCTCGGGGTGTGATTAAAGAGGATATTGCTAAAATACCTAAAATTGAAGAGAAAGAGATGAACAAGGTATAAACCAAAAAAAATATTTTAAAAATGCAAAAAATAATTTATTTTGTTGGGAGCAAATATACTTTGATCTTTATAACTAGTCTACTACACTGGACTAAGGACATCGAAAAAGGGAGTACTGAGTAGAATTTTACACCATATTGCTTTATCCGCTTTAACTTTGTTTTAGTTCTCATATCTTCTTTAATACTTATTTCTTGCTTGATCATTTATCTTACCTGTATTATTATCTGTCTATTTTATTGATATCAAAGCCCTAAGATTCTAGGAGACTTTATTATATGTGGTATCAAGAACTGAGAAAAGAAAACCCAGACCCTATAAATGTGTAATAATATTAGATTCGAAATATTATTGGTCTAGTAGAATTTTAATGAAAGAATATATAAAGTAATATAACATCTTACTATACCAAAGAAAGTTAAATATTAAATTATTTGAGCTTTCTCCAAAATCAAGAAAAGAAGTCTGGACAGAACTACAAAAAGTAGATAATAGATTAAGAGAAGTCCGAACCCAAATATTTTATATTACTGACAAACTAACGGTAGACAAGATTTTAAGACAAAAGTATCCTTTTTATTTAGCTTAATGAATAGACCTTGTGAAAATACTAAGATTTACGAAATTAGAGAAAAATTAGACAGTTTATACATAGAATATAAGAGACTTAATACTACAAAAGAAGATCTTATAACTCTAGATCAGTTAATTACTACAATATCCGAATTAGAATATCATTTAATAAGACATCTTAAATCAAGGAAAACATAAATGAAAAAAAAATCGTTTTGCTAAGAATTTACGACTAAGATATTGGTATCTAAACGAAGAAATAAAACAAAGGGCAGAGAAAGTAGAACTAGAAATAGTTTTGAGTAATTATTTGAAATTATTAGCATATATAGAAACATCACAATCAGAAACATTCAAAGACTATTTAAGTGCAATAAGATGGGAATTACATGGAATTAGAAGTGATATAAAATATTACAATAAAAGGATAAGTTATTATAGGAGATGGTGTAACATAGTAAATATTCCTTTAGGATAAAATTAAGTAAAATTATATGAAAATGCATCCGTTTGCTAGACAAGTTCAAAGACCATACAATTACTTATATAAAAACTTAAAACATTTTAAAATTATTCTTAAAAAGGAACAAGATTTAATAGAAGAAATAAGAGTAGTAGAATCGATAGATTTACCAGAAGCAATTATATTTTTAGATCGCGAAAAACTTTTAGACAGTATAGACCACTTAATCCTGTTAAAAATAAAATTAGAACATATTGTATATTGTATAGATTATTGAAAAATTAGAATAAAATCAACTAGAGAAGAATGCAATAGAGAGACTTTTTGGCTAGGATAAGAATTTAACAATAGATTCCTTCAAGAAAATAGAATATCTAGATTTGTAATTAAAAGCAGAAAAGAGACACAGACGAATAAAAGATGATTCATTAATTAGATGTAATTTCAGTAACGGAAAACATATTTTGCACGGAGAAGAATCTCAACTAAATATTATTACAGATCTCATAATAAATCTAGGAGAAGCAGTACAAAGAGAAGACAGTAAAATACTAAAGATTCTAGAAGTATTGGAAAACTTGCAAATTAAACAAAAAGACTATTAGATAAAATAGAACAAAACTTTGATTTCTTAAAAAATCAACAAATAGAACTAGAAAGAAAAATTAAAGTAATAATAAATAAGGATATAAATTTTCCTAGTATAAATAACATAGAGAAAGAATTAAAAGAAATACGGAAAGAAATTAGCCAACTAAAGAAATAATCCTCTCATGAATAATATCCCTATAAATGATCAACTCTATTTAGCAATATTACAAAAAGTGGCACAAATTCAACCAAACCCGAAGGTTTATCAGATCAACAACCCCAGGGAAAAGCAAAATCCACCATAATAAACAATAATATTATAATCTTACTATTATTAGAACTTAATAAAAATATTAAAAAGGGAAAACAAAAGGATAGTCAAGACAAAAGTATAGAAGAATTAATAGACCAACTAAAAAGGATAAAAATAACTCCCCAAAAAGAAAAAGAAGAAGCTATAAAAACCAAACCAAAAGCATGGATTGTTTTTCAATATCCACGAACAGACAAGACAGACCAAACCAAGCTTCACCCAAGAAAGATTAACAACTAACATGTTATCTAGAATCATAAATAGACCAAAAATGATTTCAAGACAATAGCTAAAAGAGATAGTAGACGTGGACAAATACATACAGCTTTTTTAACAAGACAAATTAAAACTATTAAGTGCTAAGACATTATACACCGAAGGAATGTTTTTGAATGGCACAATTATATAAACATTATAGGGAAGAGCAATTATGCGTAATTGAAAATGATAGTGCTAGTGTAAATTTAATAAGTCCAGAATCTTTAAGATAGATTGTTAAGTCAAACATGAGTCTCATGCATATGGGACTCATAGTAGTAGGTTAAAAGGCCTAACTAGAAAAACTCGCCACTAATAGTAGTACAAAATTTAGACTATGAATAGATGATGTGGTAAGTTTAACGGGAAATAAAGGTATTAAATTAATGAAACCCCTAAAGATAAGTTCAGAAGACTATGCAGGACTAGAATGGAACTTAGAAAATTTTACTAAGAAAGAAATACTAAAGCCAACCGATCATTTATTGTATATAAATACTAAAGGAAAAATTTCAGTAAGATTCACAAACTACCAATATACAAATGAAAAAGAAACTGATGAAGAAATTGAAGAATGTGAAAATACTAACTTTATGAATATAGAAATATTAGAAAAAGTCTTTGAGGTGAATAAAGCTATAATAAAAAAAGAAGCCCTATGCGAAATAAATAACAATAGAAAGTTCAAATGTATAGGCTGTAAAATGGGAAATCTTAATCTCGCCAAAGCTAAAGAACATTTTATAAATTGTGAGTTAAGAACAAATAATTATGGTTATACACATAAAAAGAAACTAAAAGGTGAAGACTCAGAATCGATTTATAGTATAGACGAAAGAATAAAAGAATTTATGGAAAGTGCAGCAAGTACTGCAAGCCCTTTCCAGAGAACAACAGGAATGCAAAGAGTAAATATAACAACAGGAAATTTACCAAGATATAGGATATTTAGAGTAAACCCTGACACTCAAGTTGAACAAGACATAAAACCTAGAGGAAAAAGAATGCCAATAGAAGAACCCATTAGATTACAAGAAGGTGGTAATAAAGGAAAAAATTTAAACTTACCAGCTTATGATCCTCAGGCATGCTATAATGTAATAGACGTATGAAAAAATTTAGTTGCAGTACACAACATACAACATATACAGGGGAATCAAGAACCAGATGCAGAAATAATGTATAGATATTTAGAAATATTTTTAGGAGAAAGTATTAAAGTACTTTGGGAAGCATATAAGACATTATTCCCACAAGAATTTTAGAAATTATTAGAACTAGGTTCAAATACATACAATTTTGTAAACAAAGCACATACCCTACTAACAGGAGAGGATCCCAATAGTGGATTAGTAGTATTACAGCAAAAAACCCTAATAAATTTAGAATAACTAAGTATTAATAATTGGTCAAGGATTAAAGAATTTCTAAATGACTATTTTTATTTTTATACAATTAGTGGGAACTCATTTGATTAGACTCTAGGAGCTAGATTATCTAAAAAATTACTAGGGGCTCTAGGAAGAGAGATAAAAGAGAAATGGTCCAAAAGAGAAGGAGTAATACAAAACCCAAACAACCAATGGTCAATAGGACAAAGAATACAACATGTAATGGATACACTACAAGAAAAATGTACAAATATACAGATACAAAAACAACTAAAAGGAAGGGATACAGATTTTTGTAAAAATATATATACTACACAACATTATGATCAAGATTATAAAAAAAAACAAATATAAAAAGGCATATAAAAAAAACTATCGCCTTAGGAAGAAATATTACTTAATAGTTTATATAATTGTGCCATTGAAAACATTCCTTCATTGTATAATGTTTTAACACTTAATAGTTTTAATTTGTTAGACTAATTGATAATACTGTAATAGATGAGTATAAGTTACCAGACAAAACAGAATTAATAAATAGAAAACAAGAAAGAAAAATATTTAGTAAATTTGATTGTAAATCCGGATATTGGCAGATTAAGATGTATGAAGATATTATAGAATGGACAGCCTTTACATGTCCAGAAGGACATTTTGAGTGGCTGGTTATACCATTCGGACTAAAGATAGCTCCTCCAATTTTCCAAAGAAAAATGGATAGTATTTTTGGAGACTATAAAAATTTTGTATTGGTTTATGTAGATGATATTCTAGTCTTTAGTAATAATATGAGAGAACATTTAGGACATTTGCAATAATTTTTTAAATTATTTGTAGATAATGAAATAAAAATAAGTAGAAAGAAAATGGAATTATGTAAAATAGTATTAACTTTCTAGTAGTAGTTATTGGAGATGGACAAATAAAACTACAACCGCACATAGCTAATAAAGTCTTAGAAATGCTAGATAGATGAGACAAAACCAAAGATTTACAAAAATTCTTAGGACTACTAAACTATGCTAGAGTTTTTATTAAAGACTTAGGTAAAGTTGTAGGACCGTTATATTCTAAAATAGGATCAACAAGCCAAAATACCTTTGATACTGAAGATATAAAATTAGTCCAACAACTTAAGCACATGATCCAAGATATCCCCAACTTAACGTTACCTTTAGAAGCAAATTATCTAATAGTAGAGACAGATGGAAGCCTTCAAGGATGGGGAGCAATATTAAAAGCAAAGCCTAACAAATATAGTGACAAAAAGGATGAGAAAATATGTGCTTATTCAAGTGGAAAATATAAAGAAAAAGGCAATTTAAATAGCCTAGACGCGGAGACATTATCAGTAATTTATGGTTTGAATAGTTTCAAGCTTTATATATTAAATAACCTCGAAATATTAGTAAGAACAGACTGGAGGCTATAGTAAAATTCTATCAGAAAATAAAAGATAAAAATAGTAGTAAAAGGAGGTGGTTAAATTTCCTAGATACCACTTCAATTTATAATATTGTTTTAGAACATATTAAAGAAAAAGATACTAACCTAGCAGATCAACTAAGTAGACTAATAAAAGAAGACAACTAACAATTTTTGTTTCAGTATGTATACAAGCAAAGACAAAGGAAAGGAAGAAGCCTCATCCTCTCAAGACTACTGAAACAAATTACCATGCAACACTCGATACAAGACACTAACAATGTTGGAAAATCCAAAATTAGAAAGATTGATCTTCGAACCTCACAATCTCGTCAGTTATGAGCCATCCAATCTGACTTTCAAACTGAGGCCAGATGTAATGGTGGACAAATGACAGATCTGCCTGATCGACAATTTATGAATCTCCTACAACAAGACACCTAGAGACACTAGATACTTTATTTCAGTTCAAAATGCTCTAAGTTATTATTTTACTGAGAAAAATAGTACTAATGAATTTAAATTTTATGTTATTCTCAGGGGAAAGACACAAGGAGTATTTCAGACATGGATAGAAGTAATGAATTCTATAAAAGACTATACAACCCCTCTCTATAAAGTTTTTAATGATTTAACAGAGGCATTAGTTATGTCCGTAGAAATTTAGGGCTAAATTATAATATTACTCCAGCTCTAAGACCAAATATGGGAGAAGTTCTCCAATATAATATTAAAAAATACACCGACAAAATTATATTTTGTGATAATTGTTCCTTATGACTGAAGCTTTTAAAAGACTAAATCATGCTAATAAGATTTTAAGACAAGATAATGAAAATCTTGTAAATGAAAAAGGACAAATGCTAGAATATATAGGTATTTTACAAGATCGTATAAAGACTCTTCATTTTGAACTATCATAATAGACTCAGAAAATTTATGAGTCTCAAATAATCCCAAAAAGTTCTCCATCTTATTCAAAAATGAAAAAACCTATTGTATCGGGTAAAGATACAATAGTCTATCTCAAATAGTAGCTGGTAAAGACTCCTCAAATCCGTTAATGGGTGTGCATTCCCCAATGAATGTAGAAAGATCCACTGTATTGGGTAATGATACAGCTTGTCCATCTCAAACGGTAGCTAGTAAAGACTCATCAAATTCGTTGATGACTGACACTTTGCCAAAAAGTATAGGGAGAATACTCCCAGCTAGTTTCAAGACCACAGGTACCTAGACGACAGACGAAGGAAGCTCTTCAAAAACTAGGAGAGGTTTTTACTTAGGAAAAAAGAAAAATGAAAAAATAAATATAGAAAAAATAGTAGTAGACTCAATAAAAAAATTGTTAGCAGAGAAACTGCTCAAAGAAATAGTAATGAATCCAGAAGCACCAGAACCAAGATCCAGAATTCCAAGAGAAGAAATAAGATCACCTAGAATAGGAACAAGACTGGGACTATCAGACAGAGACAGTGACGAGTATGATCGAGACTACAATTTGGCCATAGATCAATTTGCCCAAGACCCAAATGCAGACGATAATTCAGGAATGGATTTTGACTCAAAAGCATTACACAATTTGGATACGTAAGCAATGACGATATTTATGAAAATACAAAATAAGAGACGTATGCAATGATATAACAGATGAATAAATGAACGGATAGGAATTAAAGTAAGCCATGGGATCCATCCAACTTGGTAAAGTCTTGCTAAAGTTTTATCAAGCACATTGAAGTAAGGATTTGAAGTCCACAAACGCCTATAAATACCACCTTATGGAAGACTTAAAGATATAGCTAGAGAAAAGTAAGAGAAAAATCAAGAGTGAGAAAATAGTCTTCTAATGTTTTTATAAAGTTCTTAGTTTGTTCATAAAAAAAGAAGAAGGGTGAGTAATGTATACCAGTCTTTTATTCCTTTATTTTTTCGGTAGCCGCTACCTCTCAGGGGACTCCTGAAAGGGAAACCTCACTTCTTCCTTAAGACATGTAAGTAGTCGTTATATAGATCTTTGTATTTTTCTACCTAGTTTGTAAATTATATTTGAATTAACGAAGTTTATTTTTTCTTTCAGATATGTTTTTAATATTAATGATCTGGATAGCTGTGCAGATTACCGCCAGTTTTTTGATCTTGTAAAATTAGAAAATTACTTATTAGTACATATTTACTTATTAATACATATGTTTTAATATCATAGATCTGGATATCCGTGCTGATTACCGCTAGTTTTCCGATCTTATAAAATTGGTAAAATCATTTATAAATATACCCCTAGTATATGATTATTCTCTCAGTATTTTAGCAGTAACGCTGGATTAATCTCTAAATTCCTAGGGATTTGAAGAGTCCAAAGAAGATTCAAAAAGGACTTTTGTTATTGTCCCGGGGTGTGATCAAAGAAGAAGTTTGGACAGAACTAGAAGAAGTAGATAATATATTAAGAGAAGTCCGAAGACAGTAAAATACTAAAGACTCTAGAAGTCTTTGAAAACCTACAAATTAAACAAAAGAGACTGTTAATAAAATAGAACAAAACGTGCTCCCTCCTTCATTGTCCTTAGTCTAGTGTAGTAGATAAGTTATAAAGATCAAAGTATATTTTCTTCCAACAAAATAAATTATATTTTACATTTTTTAAATATTTTTTTTGGTTTATACCCTGTTCATCTCTTTCTCTTTAGTTTTAGGTATTTTAGCAATATCTTGTTTAATCACACCCCGAAACAATAACAACAATCCAAAATTAGAGGAGCTATCTTTAGTCCGAAAGACATAACCAGCCACTCAAAATGTCCTAACTTAAAAAATGCAAAAAATAATTTATTTTGTTGGGAGAAAATATACTTTGATCTTTATAACTTGTCTACTACACTGGACTAAGGACAACGAAGGAGGAAATACTGAGTAGGATTTTACACCATATTTCTTTGTCCGCTCATATATATATATATGTTTAGATGATCATAATAATTAATTACGAGTGATATAGTAAAATCACGATTGAATCAACGAAGCAGACATGAAATGACTTACAATATTTAATTAGAAGTGATACAATAAAATTACTATAAAAGTACGTGTGCAAAAAAAATTAAAGTGAGCCTCATATAATACGTCAAGTTAATTTAAAATATCAAAAGTTAATTTATTATTTTATATCTATTTTATATCTTTTTATTAAATATTATTAATTTTTTAATATTTAAGTAATTTATAATAATTAATTAGAGATGATATAGTAAAATCACGATTGATGAGTGATAAGCTGGCAGGATGACCTTAGCGCCCTCCTATATATTAGATTAGAAAATATACTATCTTGATAAGTAAATAAATAAATATGTAAATATAAATATGAAGAAATTAAAAAACTACTAAGTGAGTAAAATACTTGCATGCACTCCACCCGTTGCAAAATAACATGTAGATCTTTTATATACAGTGAGCTTATGTTACAAGTCTCTTATATTAAAAAAATAATTATTTTATTTTATTTATTCATTTTAAAATTAAAAATAGTTATTTAACTACATAAAATATTGGTAGTTTCAGTTTAGATTTTTAAAAGCATGATCTATATTGGTATAATTTGGTAAAACGAAACTTTTAAAATATTTAAAAGAAAAATGCAAAATCAGTAAGGACAAGTATAAATGAACAAATGTGAGGATTCTTTACCTTAATTCATTTTTTCTCTATAATATTTTTTTTTCTCTATAATAAATTATTTATCGCTTGTTTAGTCATACTTATAAAATCACTTATTTTAAAAAATGACTTTTTAAAAAGTATTTTTTATGAAAAGTCATTTGTGTTTAGACAATAAATTTAAAAAGCCCAAAAGATTTTGGGGTGATAACAACACACCATAATTTAAGTATGAAACAGGTGTTCATGGTTTGGTTTGGATTGGTTTTTGATTAAAATCAAAATCAAATCAACTTAATCAATTTTTAAATTTCTAGAATCAAATCAACTTAAATAAAATAAAATCATCAGTTTGGGTATTATTGGTTTCAGTTCGATTTGTTTTTTTTTTTTTTAATTTTTAACTAGCTAATGATAAATTGATAATGGTAAAGTAACGGAAACATGAGATAACTATTTTAGTTGAACATTGGGAATGAATGAATCTAGGGGCATTTAGTTAAAAGTGTCAAAAGAGTTTCAAAATGAGGTGTAGGTGACTCAAGTCTTAATAATTGAGTGGAGGTGACAATTACTTTATTATGAATTAAGAAAGTCGGGGAAATTTGAAAATAATCCACAAGTTTTTAAATCTACACTTTGATCTAAATGTCAGTTTATATAACAAAAACGGAGGGGAAAAGACATGTTTCTCTCTCTTCTCATCCATTATTGTTTTCTCTCTCTTCGCGATTTTTGTTGTTCATTGTTGCTACTGCTTTATTCATCATCTTCTACTTCATTATCATCATTTTCTACTTCATTAAAATCTTCATCTTCATCTTCATCTTCATCTTCATCTTCATCTTCATCTTCTTGTTGTCGACCATTGTTGTTGTTTTTTCAGCTACTGTTGCTACTTGACCAATTTTTTAGGTGAAATTTTATTTCGCAAATCACTTTCCACTTTGACATTACTTCATAGGTGACTTTGGTAAGTAAAATTATGATTTTTAGTTGAATTTATCATCTGGATACACTGTTACTGCAGTTTTTCAATAATGGATAGAACCCGATTATGAATCCAACCTAAGAGCCCACAATTTAAACAGATCAGTCATCTATTCCGACAGATGAGTAATCTGTTGCAACGGAAGATTCATATATTGGATTCATGTTTATGGTTCTATAGTGCCCGTAATATGAATTGAACAAATAGGTAATCTGTTGCACAAGATGAGTTATCTGTTGCAACAGACTATTTATCTGTTGCAACAGATGAGTAATCTGTTAGGAATAACACAATACAGCTCCTGCCATAAACTCAACAGAAAACCAATATATTTCAACTCTTGCTATTGTTACTAGATTCAAAATTATTTCTTACGTTCAGTCGTCGACATGTTTGTTGAGAAGAAGAAATAGACAGAATGAAAATTAAATTAGAATTAAAATGTCAAAGTCGATCAAACATAATTGTTTTATTAAATAAAAACAAATAAAAATACATAGGCTAAAATAAAAAATAATCTAATTATTATTATTATTATTATTATTATTGTCAGCTGGTCAATCTTCAACCGACAGCAGCAAGGCCCTCCTTAGCCTGCGAATCTCTCGGAGTATCCTTGCTCTCATGATGGCCAACTCCCACTGCAAGTCATTAACCTGCCTCTGAAGTTCCCGCACAGTGTTTTGTAGAATAGTAACGTCCCAACTGGATCAGCCATATCTAGAACACGCATGAATTGACAAAAAGTGTAAAAAGAAAAGTAAAGAAAAGAATTTGAATGTAATACAATGTATACTACCAATTGGGTATATTTACACAAAAAGTAAGACAAAAACTTACCTGGGTCAGGAAAAAGGTATCTGGTCTTTGAAGAGAAAGTGGTTGAAGGTGTAATATGAAAGACAAGATGCAAGAAATAAATAGAGTGTAGTAGAATGAACGAGTAAGGAGAGTCCTATTTATAGAGGATGAAATTTGAATGAGTTAGGCAAAAAGATGCGACTGTTCACCTCCATTTATTAATTACATTCAAACTGGTGACTTTTTGATTATTGTGAAAAGTCATGACTTTTCAACTTATTATTAGTAAATAGATCTTAAATTTAAATAACCTTTTTCTCAATTAAATAATTGAAGACTTCTCACCTTTTCAATAACTGTTTCTTTTAATAATAATCGTTTGTATTGAGTTTTAACAACATATTGTATATCTGTTGCATCAGATAACCCATCCGTGACAACAGATATACTATCTGTTGCAATAAATCGATCATCTGTGTAATATATAATCTATCTGTTGCAACAGATGATCTATCTGATATTTGTTGCAATAGATAATCTATCTTTTTTAATAATAATAATCATATTCTTTCATTAATTCAAATTGATGACTTTTTTATTAAATAAATTAAAAACAGATTTAAAAACAAAAATAGTGAAAGTCACTACTCGTCGCCTATTTAATATTAACATCAATTAGTCAAATTTAATAACTATTTTTTATGGTTATAAATAAATTGTGTTTATCATTTATTTTCTTATTATTTTTTTTGGAAAAGAAATGACCTAATTAAATCAAGCTGGTGACTTTTTGATTAGTGTGACAAGTCATGACTTTTCAACTTATTATTATTAATTAGTTCTTAAATTTAAATAACCTTTTTTCTCAATTAAATTATCGAAGACTTCTCACCTTTTCAATAACCGTATCTTTTAATAAAATAATAACCATTTTTATTGAGTTATGACAACATATTTTATATTTGTTTCATCAGATAACCCATCAGTGGAAATGGATATACCATCTGTTGCAACAAATCGACCATCTATTAATGGAGCTTTTTTGATTTCTTCTAACAGCTGATTCATCAGTAGCAACAGATGGAGAATTTGATTCATTAGTTGTTTTAAATGTGTTAGTCAAAAAGTCACAATTGTTCACCTCTTTTTTAACAATCATCATATACCTTAATTAATCCAAAGTGGTGACATTTTTATTATATAATAAATAAATGAAAAAAATATATTTTATAATAAAAATGGTGAAAAGTCACGACTTGTCTCCTATTTATTATTAACATTAGTTATTAAAATTAAATAACCATTTTTTTACGATTATAAATTGTGTTTATCATTTATTTCCTTATTATTTATTTACAAACCTTTTTCATATTAAATAATCAGAAAGTCATGACTTTTCACTCTCTCAATAACAATAACCCTTTTTCATTATTAATTATTTGTTGTAACATATGATCCATCTGTCGCAATAGATTAACCATCTGTTGCAACATATGATCCATCTGTTGCCACAAATGCTCAATCCCTACCTCCAACCATTGACATATTGAGAATAAGGAATAGACAGAATGAAAATTAAATATTAAATAAGAATTAAAACTTTAAAGTCGACCAAATATAGATTTTTGAATCCATTATTTACAAATATACAATAAAAATTAAAACATACATTAGGTTCCTCCCTTAGGTAGATCCGATATAATAAAAGAAAATATATATGCTAAAAGAAAAAACATAACCTAATTATTATTATTATTATTATTATTATTATTGTTGTTGTTGTTGTTGTTGTTATTGTTGTTGTTGTTGTTGTTAACCGACCAATCATCATCCGATAGCAGTAGGACCCTTCTCAGCCTTGCTCTCATGTCTCTCAACTCCCATCGGAGTTCATGAATTTGTCAATCAAGGAGTCGCGCAAAATCACCTTGTCCAAATCCAGATCAGCCATATATAGAAGTGGAGTTATGTATAATTACATCCCTTAATTAAATAAAACTGGTGACTTTTCGAATATGTGAATTAAAAAATGGATCTAAATACAACATTTTATCCTTATTGTATTTCAAAAAGAAAAGAAAATTGCTTTAAAATAAATCTAATAGATGGGCAATCTGTTGCAAAATATATTCTTTCTGTTTGATAATTTACAATATATTGACAATCTGTTGCAACAGATGCATATATCTTTTTGATTATTTCCAATATATAAGTCATATGTTGCAATAGATTGATCATCTATCATAACAAATGTCTATAATGTTTTGATAATTTTAACAGATGTATCATCTATTGCAATATGTTATTCATCTGTTTATTCAAATTAAGCCATAAATGGGCTAGGAAGAATAAGGTGTATGTAGGTGGATGGATCCACTTTCATGTGTGGGAGTTATATATTATTAATAAGGTCATTGGGACAACACACATATAGTACAATGATTTTATGAATGTAGTTTTTAACCGATTAGGCATTGATCATTCAAACAAGATCTTGCATTATACAGTTAAGTTTGATAGGTTCGAATTGATAAGGTCGATGGACCCATGAAGATGGTGCTGATACCCTATTATGAATTAATGACGGTTATTGCTTATGTTTATGCATGTAAAATTTTGAGAAATGAAAAACCAATAGAAATTCCCCTGGCCCAAATTTATATGGAAGGGTTGTTCAAGAAGATGATTATACATCAGAAGGAGCCATAAGATAATACATGCGAGGGAAAGGAGAGATGGAACTTCTAGCGAATATGGCTGATGAAAATGAATTAAAACATGAGAAATCTAAATCAAGTATAAATGTGAAATTATATCCAGTAATGAAAATCCATCTGTTGTCTCTCTCAAAGAAAAATAGTACAGCTGGGCACTTTGTTAGGGAACTGCGACTAGTTAGCCTGGTAGGAATGATCACCTACATAGAAAATAAAAGAACACCAAGAAAGCAACTTTGCGAACACTGAGGGTTGTAATGATGTACAGTAAGTCAAGAAAATTTGCGCCAAGAACAACTGAAGTTAAAATAAGGAATCAAGCCAAGGTGGCAATTTCTAAATTTTAAATTACATCCTATGCCTTCTTGTTTGTGGTTCTGATTAGGTCCACTGCTATTAACCTGATCGGAACCACAAACAAGAATGAAATATAGATTAAGTATCATTACTTCCTTAGCAATATAGATATAATTGATTGTGTTTTCTTTCCATAGCATGCTTTCAACATATCTTAAAGAAGGTCAGAGGCTTGCTGTAGTGTGTGAATCCCGATAATTTTCAAGCTTGCCTCCAGCTTGCTGATTTGGTCTTTAAGTTTGTCATTGCCTTACTTGAGGTTAGTATATAGTTCTTGGTCTTTTGTGAGCTTGTCAATGAGAAACACTTTCTTCGAAGTTATGGTGTTGTAAAAGGCCTTCAGAAGACTTCCAGAACAATTTCTTCAGAAGACTTAAATGATACATGGAGGGTCGCTATATTTGTTTTAGGTCACATGTTGATGCACCTTCAAGCAGTGGTCCCAATAGTTGAATATCTCAGTTTACCAGCTATTCAACTGTTTCGGCCACTGCTTGAGTGTACATCAACACGCTGACCTAAAACAAACATAGCAACCCTCCATGTATTATTTAAGTCTTCTGAAGAAAGTGTTCTAGAAGCCTTCTGAAGGCCTTTTATAATGCCACAACTTTGAAGGAAGTGTTCCTCATTGACGAGCTCACAAAATACCAAGAACTCTATACTTACCTTAAAGACGACAATGACAAACTTGAACACCAAATCAGCAAGCTGGAGGCAAGCTTGAAAATTATCGGGATTCACACACTACAACAAGCCTCTGACCTTCTTTAACATATGTTGAAAGCATGCTATGAAAAGAAAACACAATCAATTATAATAGCTAAGGAAGTAATGATACTCAATTTTCCTTTTAATCTTGTTTGTGGTTTCAATCAGGTCAATAGCAGTGGACCTAATCGGAACCACAAATAAGAAGGCATGTGATACAATTTAATATTTAGAAATTGCCACCTCGTCTTGATTCCTTATTTCAACTTTAACTATTCTTGGGCAAGTTTTTTTGACTTACTGTACATCATTTCAACCCTCGGTGCCTGCAAAGCTGATTCCTTAGTGCTCGGTTATTTTTTATGTAGGTGATCATTTTGACCACGCTAGCTAGTCGCAGCTCCCTAGAAAAGTGCCCAACTGCCCTATTTTTCTTTGAGAGAGACGACAAACATATTTTAATTTTTGGATACACTTTCATATTTGCATTTGATTAAGATTTCTTATGTTTTAACTTAATTTAATCAACCAAATTTACTACAAATTCCCTCTTATCCTATGTTTTCTCTTCAATTAGTTCTTAGATGATATAATCTTCATTAACTCTTTTTTTCCCTCGCAGGTATTATCCTACCGTACCTTCTGGCATATAATCATCACCCTGAGCAACCCAACTATATAAATTTGGGCTAGGGCAATAAATATATTGATTTTTGTCCTTGGTTGCAGTAGTGGGAGGCTTCAAAGGCCTTTTCAGAGTCCAATGCACCCTAAAAGTTAGTCAAATCGCTATTGAATCTTTTTATAATGCCACCAAAACTTAATCCCTTCACAAAGCTTGACATATAAACATGAGCAACAACTATTATTAAATCTTAACAGGGTATTGGGTATCGGAACCATATTCATGGTTCCTCGGCCTTATCAGTTTAGACCTATCAAACTTAACTGTAAAATTACAGATATCTTGTTTGAATGATCAATGCCTAATCATTAAAAAATAGCATTCATAAAATTAGTGTACTCTATGTGTGTTTTAATGATAACATGATCAGTAATACATACCTCCCACATATAAAGTGGTTCCATCTGCAAGCAACTTATTCCTCTTAACCCATCTTTATTGTAGCCTTTTGTGTTGGTCGGGAAAAAGTTGATCAACTTACATTTCCTTATATCTACGAACAAGAGAAAAATAATTGATTCAAATAAGAGAAGAAAAAAAAGAACATTACAATTGATGTTTGCATAATTTTTAAAAAGGTAACACAAAATTGAATAAATACAACATATTCAAACATCTGTTCAATAGCTTCCCCATCTGTTACAACAGATTTTCCATCTGTTGTAACATATTACACATCTATTGTAATAGACTCCACATATGTTGCTATAAATTTATGAATAGATGGGCAATCTATTGTAACAGGATACACATCTGCTGCAACAGATTGGAGTTTATTACAGCAGATCTGTTGGAATACATCAAACTAGCCTTGTTAGTGGTTTGATTTTTTCCTACAGTTGCTCCATCTGTTGCAATATCAACAATAAATAAACAACACCATTTGTTCTAACACTATCAACAACAACATACCACATATTTCAACAACACCAACCCCACCAACAACATCAATAACAACATCAACAACAAAGAAACAAATAAAATACATATAAAAAAAGATATTTCCAGTAAGGCTTTTAAACTTAAAAGTCACCTTTTCTTCAAATTTTTTAAATAAATAGGTTATGGGTAAAGGGTAATTAAATAAAAACAAATATAAATAACTTATTTAAATAACTTACAAAGAAGAAGACGAGAATAAAAGAGCAATAATGAATCATACCTGCAATGTAAAAAACAAGGGGATCAAAATAACAATTTTAGTCGAGAAATGATATAGATCGACTGATATCTGAAAGGATCCTCATGAGAAAGAGGAGAGAAAAGTGAGAAAAAAAAGACAGCTGTGATAGCCCTAAAGAGGAGAGAAAAAAAAGAAGAGAGATAAATTAATTTATGGCTAAAGGAGAGATAATTATAAAGATGAGTTTAAATATTCATTAATAACTTTGAGGGGCACGAGGAGACGGGTGACATTGAAAAGATAAGAAAAGACTACTCAAGGAGGAGATTTTTGAGTTATCCAAGAAATATTTTTTACCACCTTAGTATTTTATCTGTTTTATTTTGGACAGAATTACATTAAAATAAAAAAGATTTTCAAACAGATATGACATTTGTTGCAACAAATATCAATATCTATTTGAAAATTTCCAACAGCTCAGTCATCTATCGCAATAGATGCAAATGTCTACTTGATATTTAAAATAAATAGGTAATTTTTTACAACAAATCTCAACATCTATTTGAAAATTTCCAATAGCTCAGTCGTCTGTTGCAATATATTTCTTTGCAATTGATTTAGCTAGAACTAGGGTCAACTACAACTTTAATTGAGTCTTTACAGTTGTATGATGTTGGTATTGCATTTTTCCCAACTTGAGTTGTCAATTGATCTATCTAAGTTAAAATGATTCTTATTAACTTATTATTAAGCTATTACCTAAATTAATTTAGTTAGAACTAGGGATGAGTTCATAGGGTAAACTACAACTTCAGTTGAGTCTTTTCAGTTGCATGATGTTGGTATTGCGTTCATCTCGATCTGAGTTGTCAATCTATCTAGTTGAGTTGAAATGATTATTATTAACTTATTATTAAGCTAATACCTAAATTGATTTAGCTAGAACTAAGGATGAGTGCATAGGGTTAACTACAACTTTAATTGAGTCTTTACAGTTGCATGATGTTGGTATTGCATTCCTCCCGATCTGAGTCATCAATCAATCCATTTGAGTTGAAATGATTCTTATTAGCTTATTATTAAGATAATACCTAAATTGATTTAGCTATAACTAGGGATGAGTTATAGGGTTAAGTACAACTTCAATTGAGTCATTGCTGTTGTATGATGTTGGTATTATGTTCTTCCCAATCTGAGTCATCAATCGATCCATCTGAGTTGAAATGATTCTTATTAACTTATTATTAAGATGATACCTAAATTGATTTAGCTATAATGATGTATGAGTTTATAGGGTCAACTACTACTTCAATTGAGTCTTTGTAGTTGAATGATATTGGTATTGCATTCCTCCCAACCTGAGTCGTTAATAGATCCATCTGTGTCGAAATAATTCTTATTAACTTATTATTCAGCTAATACATATATTGATTTAGCTAGAACTAGGGATGAGTTCATAAGGTCAACTACAACTTCAAATGAGGCTTTGTAGTTGCATGATATTGGTATTACGTTCCTCCCGACTTGAGTCATCAATCAATCCATCTGAGTCGAAATGATTCTTATTAACTTTTTTTTAAGCTAATACCAAAATTTATTTAGCTAAAACTAGAGATGTAATATCCCGTATTTCCCTAGATCAAAATTAACTCTCAATCCATGAGTTATTCTATATAAAATTTTGAAATACTCAGTATTTTTTAGTTTAGAGTGCACCAATGCGTAGGAAATTCAGTCAATTTTTTAACTATATAATATTTGCCCAAACCCGATACCCGGGAGAGGAGTTAGAGCCATTTTAATAAAATAGTGTACTACCTGGTACTTCAGCACATCACGGAGGTAGTCCAAATGGCAATTGTCATTTTTCAGTGAGCCGACGCGATACCACCGCGTTGCGCCACCAGCTAATTTCCCAATTATCACTTTTCCAGTGCTGCTCTGCGATAATAGTGCATTGTGCCAAGGCCAGTTTCCCATTCAGTGAGGCACCGCGATGGCGCCGCATCACGCTATCAACCTAGTTTCTAGTTGTCCATTTTTCAATGAGCCTGCGTGATTGTACCGTGTTGTGCCAGGGTGAAAAATTGGGATTTCCAGCTTCCATTATTTAATTTCAGGGGTTGTTTAGTCAATTCTCAAAACCCCTAATCAGCCTAAACACGAGATTTATACCCTAAATAACTTAATATCTTATTATTCACTCACTTTTCTTAAGATTTAAAATATTCTCTCTCAAGAGGCAAAAAGCCTAGTTCAAGAAATCAAGAACAAGCTTAAGAATTCCTCTAAGAACCTTCAAGAAAGAATCTTCTAAGGTATGTTAGGTGTTCATTCATGGGTTCCTTTCACCCATGAAGTCCAAGAACCCTTTTTTAAAATACAAAGATTATGTATTTATGATTTCCATGATTTAGTTGAATTGAATTCATGTTCATGTTATTGTTTGGTTTTAATCCATGATTTAAATTATAAGTTCCAAGAATTGAACCTAGTATGTGTTAAACTACATGATATTCATGATAAACCCTTTAATTTGCAAGTTGATTGTTGTAACTATGTTAACCCTAAGTGTTTATGATTTAGTGAACCAAGTATGCTTCCCATGTGTTTGATAAATTGTCTTTGAGAATGAAATAATTTCATTACAACATGCTAACATGTATTTCCCAATCATGTACAAGCTTACACCTACAAGTGTTTGATAAAATGCATATGTGATTTGACTAGTGAAGACATGACATGTTATTATGTGATCCTATTTATGCACAAGTTCATTTATATCAAGTGTTTGACAGAATGTCTAAATGAGTGCATTGTTAGCAAGAAAGTATTGTTATGCCTATATGATCATTCTATGCCTTTCTTTTTATGTTATCGAGTCCTGGAGGTATTTAATACCTAACAATTTAACTGTTTACCTAGAGCCAGTGTCAGTTATAGAATCTTAGTCATGTCACGATTCGTAGTAGTTTCAGTCAGTTACAGAACTCAGTAGAACTCAGTGAATTCCATAACTCAGGAAAACTCAGTAGAATCAGTATCAGTCCAGTCCAGTTCAGTATAATCAGTTTGGTGTCTTTCAGTTGGGAGTAAAATTTAGCACCGAGTGAGTGCAGGAATGATGGCTTCCCCATCAAAGAGACGGAGTTGTTAGTAGTAATCCCTGTACTCTAGAACTGCGTAGCCAGCACAGGATGAGGAGCCACCCATCAGACTAGGATTGACTACCCCCCAGGGGTCACCCGTCAGATTAGGCTTGGCTCTGCCCAGGTGTCACCCATCAGTTAGGCTTGGCATCCTAGTTTTATAGTGTTAGAACCCGTGGCATGGTATTAGCACCCTTCCAACTGTGTTCACAGGTTGGACCCTTATCAACTCAGATTTGGGGCATGTTGGTTAGATGATTATCTCCACAGTTTTAGTTTCAGTCTTTTATTTAGAACTCAGTTCAATTTTACAGAATCAGGACTGTTAGGCACAGTCATTTAGTATTAGCAAATTAGATATTAGTAACTTCAAATATCAGTAACTTCAGATATCAGTTACATAGTTATCAAAACTCAGTACTCAACTTCAGAAAAGCTCAGTTACAGTCTATTTGTATATGTATAGTATTGCATACTCAGTGATTTCAGTAGTATTAGTTATTCACGTACTCTTATTTCAGTTACTTTATATTATTCAGTCAGTTACTGTTCATGTATTTGAACCCTTGCATTTAGCCTTAGCTCATCTAGCATACCAGTACATTCCCACGTACTTACACATACTTTCTTACACTATGATATTTCATATCATAGGTTCGGATGCTCAGGTTTCCGATCGCACTTAGACAAATACAGTCAGCAGTTGCAGATTTAGTAGTGAGTTCTCATCTATTAAGGATATGCTTTTATTTAAGTATTTCAGTTTATCAGTAGTTTAGTAGTCAGAGTTAGTTGGGGGCTTATCCCATCAACTTTGTATTCAGACAGTTCAGTTAAAGGCTTTTAGACTAGACCAGTTCAGACATTATTTAGTTTCAGATATTTTTAACAGATATTATATTTATCAGTATTTCAGATGTCTTGAACCTAATGGAATTTCAACCTACTTTCCATATTTATTTTAGTATTATTATTCAATGCTCACATCAGATATCAGTAATGGGTTAGATTGTGATCCTTTAGGGTCGTAAGCACCGTGTGATGCCCAGGGTGTACTCTCGGGGTGTTACAAACTTGATATCAGATCCTAAGGTTCTACAAAGTCCTAGGTAGTCTGAAAGCCACATCTAGTAGAGTCTTGTGCATGGGTATGTAGCACGCCACACTTATGGACAAGAGTCTATGAAATGTTTTAGGAAAATTTTCCCTTTTTTCAGTATTCATGTCATGCGAGTGAGCATGAGCTCTAGTTAAACTCTTAGTATAATCCTTTACTTCCTTCCGATTATAGAACATGCCTCCCAAAAGGACTAACTAAAGGAGAAACAAAAATTAGTCAACACCTCGGCCCGTTCAGGCAGATCCCCTGGATGAGCATGTCTCCCATGCAAAATTCAGAGCTACATTCACTACTCTAGCCAATTTTTTTGCAGCACAGAATGAATGACCAGCTACTGTTCAGGCCAACCTAGTGTCCAATACTGCTATAGCCAAGATTCGGGACTTCACCCGAATGAATCCTCCCTTATTATTAGGATCTAAGTCAGAAGAGGATCTACAAGAGTTTATTGATTAGGTTCAAAAAGTCATAGATATTATGGGAGAGACTTCCACTGAGAGTGTTGAGTTAGCTGCCTATTAAATATAAGATGTAGCTCATACGTGGAAGGTAGATAGGGGCAGAGATGCAGATCCCATAGAATGGGAAGAGTTTTCTACTTCTTTTCTAGATAGATTTTTTTCCCTTAGAGCTGTGAAAAGCCAAGGTATTAGAGTTCATCAATCTCAGGCAAGGTAGTATGAGTGTGAAAGAGTATTTCCTTAAGTTTACTTAGTTAGCCAAGTATGCTCCCTATGTAGTAGCAGACAATAGGTCCAAAATAAGCAAGTTTGAGTTTAGGGCGTCAGATAGTTTTGTTAAGGAGTACAAAACTACGATGTTGATTAAGGATATGGCATGTCTAGGCATATGGTCCATGTTCAATAGATTGAGGAGCAGAAGCTTAAGAAGAATGAGAGAGAGAACAAGAAAACTAGAAAAGGTAGTTTCAATTTCAATCAGCCTAAGTTAGAGGGTAGTAACCGTTCCTAGTTTCATAAGAAATCATTAGTTCCAACTCTATCCTTAGCTAGTGGACCAGTACCAAACTTCATGAATGACAGTCATGATGGGGTGCCAAGCTCCAAAATCTAGGGTAGTGTGACCAGTGGTTATACCCATCCACTTTACGAAGAATATGGTAACATCACCTAGGTGCATGTAGAGTTGGCAGTGATATATATTTTGGATGTGGTAAGCCAAGCCACAGGATGCGGAAGTGTAGAGTAATAAATTAGAAGGGAAGAGATTTGCATCAACAGGGTCAGTTCAACCATCCTCTAGTCCTATCCGGTCGCTCGACTCAGCAGGGTGCCACTTTCAGTACCACTAGCGGATAACGCGAGAACTAATTTTATGCATTTCAGTCCAGACAAGATCAAAAAAATTCTCCTGATATGGTCACTGGTTTACAGATCTTACATTTACATATCATGCCTTATTAGATCCAGGAGCTTCTATATTTTTTGTAATTTCTTGCATAGCAGTCAACTTTAAGTCAGCCTAGAAATATTAATAGAATATTTCTCAGTCTCCACCCCAGTGGGTTAGTCTATCACAGCCCGACAAGTATACATGAATTGTTTGATTATGATATCTCATAAAGTCAGGCCTTTAGATTTTAGTAGTAATGTCAGTATATGTAGAAAAGCAGTGGGATAGGTTGATTCCCAACCCATCCTTACCTCAGTGTAAAGTATTTCACTTCAGCTATCGCGATAACTACTCATGCAGTACATGTCAATTCTATGATCATAGCTCCTATTCTTGCACATTATCGAAAATCATGTACGCTTACAATTCTTAGTACAAGGAGTTCCAGTTTCCCCAGTGTTACGAATCATGTTCTATGAATACAAAAACTCCAAACTCAGGTCATACAACTCATGACTCATGTAGTCATATCTTACAGTGTGCTTATTTTCCATGACTTATGCTGTACTCCTAATGATCAGCTCAATTCAGAGTTCGTCATGTATATCCCAGTTTAGATTTCTTGATAAAATCCAGGGTGTTGATGTTAACATTCTATTCCTCAGGCCTCAGTTAAGTGTCAAGTTTAGTATAGTGTCCATTCATGGTTCAGGTCCTCATGCTTAACCTTCAGTGAACTCTCATTAAATAATATAGTGATAAACAGTTTCTTAGGAGGGAGAAAGTAGATGTTTTATGTTAAGGAAAGATTATTACATACTAGTTTTACACGAGGCTGTAGTTACAAAGATAGGTTTGAATGTCATGTTTAGGTGTAACTGGCTAAATGCATTTCAGATGTTAGAGTAGGCTTGAACATAGTGGAAGAAGTCAGTCCAGCTCAGACCTCAGTAGGTAGAGTTATTAGTGTCCATATTACAGAATTTTAGCCATGTGGTGAATTCTCATTCAGATGTTTTATTCGAACCATGCAAAGATTTCCTTGCTCCCTAAAATTAGTAGAAATTATAGAAAAAGTGTCAAGAAAAATTTTAGTTGAGTATAAGTTTTCAGTATGAGTTATTTCGTAAAGCCAGGAATTTAGTTTGGTAGTCAAGCAAACAAGTTCGTATGGTTTCCCATCTTTTCGCCCAGTCGCCCTATCCAAAGTCTCACGAATATGCCCATTCCAAGATAGAGAATCCTAGTAGTTATGACTTCAGCCCAATTCATGTATCATGCCTCAGTTTCAAATCCTAGATATTCAGTCATGATTTAGTTCGTAGTGCCCTATGCATCATCTCAGCTTTTCCTCAGTATCTCAGCTAAGTCAGCATTCTTCGAGAGACATAATGTACCAAGGAGGAGATGCACTATGACCCCCGATCTTTCATGTCCTAAACCTTCCAGTTTTTCTTTACGTAACAAATCTAATTTGGTGTAATGGGTACTCATAAGTTTATCCTCTCATTCTAATCTCAGTTGTATGACCATTCCCAAGTTATGATATGTATTCAAGGGTTCAGTTTCGTTCATAATAGTCAGTCCATGTATCATGTTTCTGACTCAGTCATTTTCTCATGTTTCCGTTCATGCATGTTCAGTGTGAAAAACCCAGCTTATTAGTTGTCTCAGTCATGTATTTCATGCATCAGATATCCATGTTCAGTATGAAAACTCAGCTTATCAACATCTTCTGTCATGTATTCCATGCATCAGATATGCATGTTCAGTAGGAGAACTCAGCTTGTCAAAAGTTCAGTCACGTAGTCATGTTTCAATGTATATGTTCAGTGTGTAAACTTAGTCTATCAGTGTTTCTCAGCTTAATCAGTCTCATTTGATGATGAATGTTCCCAAGGGGGAGATATTGTAATACCTCGTATTTCTCCAACTCAAAATTAACTCTCAGTCCATGAGTTATCCTATATAAAATTTTTAAAATACTCAGTATTTTTCAGTTTAGAGATCACCAATGCATAGAAAATTCAGTCAGCTTTCAAACAATATAAAATTCGCCCAAATCCGATACTCGGGCGAGGAGTTATAGCCATTTTAATAAGAAAGTGTACCACCTGGTACTTCAGCATGTCGTAGAGGCAGTCCAAATAACAATTGTCATTTTCCAGTGTGCCGATGCGATACCACCATGTGGCGCCACCAGCCAATTTCCCAATTATCACTTTTCCACTGCTGCTTCGTGATAATGGCACATCATGCCAAGGCCCAGTTTCCAATTTAGTGATGCACCGCGATGGTGCCACATCGCTCCATCAGCCCAGTTCCCAGTTGTCCATTTTCCAGTGAGCCGGCATTATTGTACCACGTTGCGTCAGGGTGAAAAATTGGGATTTTCAGCTTTCGTTATTTCACTTCAGGGGCTGTTTGGTCAATTCTCAAAACTCCTAATCAGCCTAAACAAGGGATACATACCCTAAATAACCTAATATCTCATTATTCACTCACTTTTATCAAGATTTAAAATATTATCTCTCAAGAGGCAAAATCCTTAGTTCAATAAATCAAGAAAAAGCTTAAGAATTCCTCCAAGAACCTTCAAGAAAGAATCTTCTAAGGTATGTTAGGTGTTCATTCATGGGTTCCTTTCACCAATGAAGTCCAAGAACCTTTTTTCAAAATACAAAGATTGTGTATTTATGATTTCTATGATTTAGTTGAATTGAATTAATGTTCATGTTTTTGTTGGGTTTTAATCTATGATTTAAATTATAAGTTCCAAGAATTGAACCTAGTATGTGTTCATTTACATGATATTTATGATAAACCCTTCAATTTGCAAGTTGATTGTTAAAACCATGTTAACCCTAAGTGTTTATGATTTAGTGAACCAAGTATGCTTCCCATATGTTTGATAAATTGTCTTTGAGAATGAAATAATGCCATTACAGCATGCTAACAAGTATTTCCCAATCATGTACAAGCTTACGCCTACAAGTGTTTGATAAAATGCATATGTGATTTGACTAGTAAAGACATGACATGTTATTATGTGATCCTATTCATGCACAAGTTCATTTATATCAAGTATTTGACAGAATGTCTAAATGAGTGCATTGTTAGCAAGCAAGTATTGTTGTGCCTTTATGATCATGCTATGCCTTTCTTTTTATGATATCGAGTCCTGGGGGTATTTAATACCTGACAATTTAGCTGTTTACCTAGAGCCAGTGTCAGTCATAGAATCTCAGTCATGTAATGATCCATGTACTCTCAGTCAGTTATAGAACTTAGTAGAACTCAGTCAATTACAGAACTCAGGTAAACTCAGTAGACTCAGTATTAGTCCAGTCCAATTCAGTATAATCAGTTTAGTGTCTTCCAGTTGGGAGAAGGATTTAGCACCGAGCGAGTGCAGAGATGATGGCTTCCCCATCAGAGAGGAAGAGTCGTTAGTAGCAGTCCCTGTACTCTAGAGCTGCGTAGCCAGCACAGGATGAGGAGTCACCTGTCAGACTAGGCTTGACTATCTCCCAGGGGTTACCTGTCAAATTAGGCTTAGCTCTGCCCAGGTGTTGCCCGTTAGTAAGACTTGGCATCATCATTTTCCAGTGTTAGAACGCGTGGCATGGTATTAGCACTCTTCCAACTGGGGTCACAGGTTGGACCCCTATCAGCTCAGATTTGGGGAATGTCGGTCAGATGATTACCTCCCATAATTTTAGTTTCAGTCTTCTTTTTAGAACTCAGTTTAGTTTTACAAAATCAGGCTGTTAGACACAGTCAATTAGTATTAGTAAATCGGATATCAGTCACTTTAGATATCAGTTACTCAGTTATCAGAACTCAGTACTCAGTTTCAGAAAAGCCGAGTTACAGTCTATATGTATATGTATAGTATTGCAAACTTAGTGATTTCAGTAGTATCTTTTATCCATATACTCTTATATTTAGTTACTCTATATCAGTAATTCAGTTACTATTTATGCATTTAAACCCTTGCATTCAACCTTAGCTCATCAGGCATACCAATACATTCCCACATACTGATGCATACTTTCTAGTGCTATGATATTTCATATCATTGGTTTGAATGCTCAGGTTCCTGACAGTGCTTAGATAGATCCAGTCAGTAATTACAGATTTAGTAGTGAGTCCTCATCTATTGAGGATATGCTTTTATTTTAGTATTTTAGTTTTTCAGTAGTTTAGTAGTCGGAGTTAGTTGGGGGCTTGTCCTATTAACTCCATATTCAGACGGTTCAGTTAGAGGCTTTCAGAATAGACCAGTTCAGACATTGTTTAGTTTCAAATGTTTTTAACAAATGTTATAATTATCAGTATTTCAGATGTTTTGAACTTTATGGAATTTCATCCTACTTTCCATATTTATTTTAGTATTAATATTCAATGTTCATAGCAAATATCAGTCATGGGTTAAATTGTGATCCTTTGGGGTCGTAAGCTCCGTGTGATGCCCAGGGTGTACTCTCAGGGCATTACAAACTTGGTATCAAAGCCCAAGGTTCAGCAGATTCCTAGGGAGTTTGAAAGCCACATCTAGTAGTCTTGTGCATGGGTGTGTAGCACACCATACTTATGGACAGGATGCTATGAAATATTTTAGGAAAAGTTTCCTTTTTCAAGATTTATGTCGTAAGAGTGAGCATGAGCTCAAGTTAAACTCTCAGTATAATCCTTTTCTTCCTTCTGATTACAGAACATGCCTCACAAAAGGACTAACGAAAGAAGAACCAGAAATCAGTCAGCACCTCAGCGCATTCAGGCAGATCCCCTGGATGAGCATGTCTCCCATGCAGAATTCAGAGTTGCATTCACTACTCTAGCCAATTCCATCACAGTATAGAATAAATGTCCAGCTGCTATTCAGGCCAACCCAGTGGCCAATATTATTGTATCCAGGATTCGGGACTTCGCCCAAATGAATCCTCCTCTATTCTCAAGATCTAAGTTAGAAGAGGATCCACAGGAGTTCCTTAATCAGGTTCAAAAAGTCATAGATATTATAGAAGAGTCTTCCAGTGAGAGTGTTGAGTTAGATGCTTATCAGCTACAAGATGTAGCTCATACGTGGTTTAAGTAGTAGAAGGTAGACAGGGGCACAGATGCACAGCCCATAGAATGGGAAGAGTTTACTACTTCTTTTCTAGATAGATTCTTTCCCTTAGAGCTGAGAGAAGCCAAGGTGTTAGAGTTCCTTAATCTCAGGTAAGGAAGTATGAGTGTGAAAGAGTACTCCCTTAAGTTTAATCAGTTAGCCAGGTATACTCCCCATGTAGTAGCAGACAATAGGTCCAGAATGAGTAAGTTTATGTCTAGGGTGTCAGATAGTGTGGTTATAGAGTGTAGAACTACGATGTTGATTAAGGAGATGGACATCTCTAGGATTATGGTCCATGCTTTACATATTAATGAGCAGAAGCTTAAGAAGAAAGAGAGAGAGAACAAGAGAGCTAGAACAGGTAGTTTCAATTTCAATTAGCCTAAGTTAGAGGGCGATAACTGTTCCCATTTTCATCTAAAATATTTAGTTCCATCTCCTTTCCCAGCTAGTGCACCAGTATATAAGTTTAAGAATGACAGTCATAATGGGGCACCAGGCTCCAAAACCCAGGGTAGTGTGAGCAGTGTCATACCCATCCACTTTGCAAAGAATGTGGTAGATATCACCTAGGTACATATAGAGCTGGAAGTGAAGTATATTTTAGATTTGGTAAGCCAGGCCACAGGATGCGGGAGTGTAGAGTAATGGCTCATAGGGGAAGGGATTTGTGTCAACAGGGTCAGTTTAACCATCCTCTAGTCCCATCCGGTCGCTCGACTCAGCAGGGTGCTACTTTTAGTACCACTAATAATCACCGCCAGAACTAATTTTATACATTTCAGTCCAGACAAGATCAGGAAAATTCTCCTGATATGATCACTGGTACATTATAGATCTTGCATTTATATATTCATGCCTTATTAGATCCAGGAGCTTCTCTATTTCTTGTAACTCCTTACATAGCATTCAACTTTAAGTCAGACTAAAAATCTTAATAGAACCTTTTTTAGTCTCCACCCCAGTGGGTCAGTCTATCATAGCCCGACAGGTACATAAGAATTGTTCGGTTATGATATCTAAGAAAGTCAGGCCTTCAGATTTTAGTAGTAATGTCAGTATGTGTAGAAAAGCAGTGGGAGAGGTTGATGCCCAACCCATCCTTACTTCAGTGCAAAGTATTGCACTTCAGCTATCGCGATATCTACTCACACAGTACATATCAGTTCTATGATCATAGCTCCTATTCTTGTATATTATCGAAAATCATGTACGCTTATAATTCCTAGTATGTGGAGTTCCAGTTTCCTTAGTGTTACAAATCATGTTCTATGAATACAAAAACTCTAAACTTAGGTCATGCAGCTTATGACTCATGTACTCATGCCTTATAGTGTGCTCAGTTTCTATGACTTATGCTAGACTCCTAATGATCAGCTAAATTCAATTTTTTTCATGTATATCCCCAGTTTAGATTTCTTGATAAAATCTAGGGTGTTGATGTTAACTTTCTATTCCTCAGGCCTCAGTTAAGTGTAAAGTTCAATATAGTATCCATTCATGCTTTAGGTCCTCATGCTTAACCTTCAGTGAATTCTCCTTATTAAATAATGTAGTAATAAGTAGTTGCTAAGGAGGGAGAAAGTAGATGTTTCATGTTAAGGAAAGATTGTTGCATGCTAGTTTTACACGAGGCTGTAGTTATGAAGATAGGCTTGAATGTTATGTTTAGGTGTAAGTGGTTAAATGTATTTTGGAGGTTTGAGTAGGCTTGAACATAGTGGAAGAATTCAGTACAGCTCAGACCTCAGTAGGTAGAGTTATTAGTGTCCATATTACAGAATTTTAGCCATGTGGTGAATTCTCATTAGATGTATTATTCAGACCATGCCAAGATTTCCTTGCTCTCTAAAATCTATAGAAATTTATATAAAAAGTGTCAAGAAGTATTCTCGTTGAGTATAAGTTTTCAGTATGAGTTAGTCTGTAAAGCTAGGAATTCAGTTTAGTAGTCAGGCAGATAAGTTCATATGGTTTTTTATCTTTTCGTCCAGTCGTCCTATCCGAAGTCTCATGAATATGCCCATTCCAAGATAGAGAATCCTAGTAGTTATGACTTCAGCCCAATTCATGTATCATGCCTCTATTTCAGATCCTAGATATTCAGTCATGATTTAGTTCGTAGGTGCCCTGTGCATCGTCTCAATTTTTCCTTAGTATCTCAGCTAAGTCAACATTCTTCGAGGGACATAATGTCTTAAGGAGGAGATGGACTATAACCCCCGAGCTTTTATGTCCTAAACCTTTCAGTTTCTCTTCACGTAACAAATCCAGTTTGGAGTAATGGGTACTCATAAGTTTACCCTCTTATTCTAATCTCAGCCGTATGACCATTCCTAAGTTATGACATATATTCAAGGGCTCAGTTCCGTTCATGATAGTCAGTTCATGTATTATATTTCTAACTCAGTCATGTTCTCGTAGTCCCATTCATACATGTTTAGTGTAAAAAACCCATCTTCTTAGTAGTCTCAGTCATTTTTTTCGTGCATCTGATATGCATGTTCAGTATGAAAACTTAGCTTATCAGTAACTTTAGTCGTGTATTCCATGCATCAGATATGCATGTTCAGTAGGAGAACTTAGCTTGTTAGTAGTTTAGTCACGTACTCATGTTTTGGTGTACATGTTCAGTGTGTAAACTTAGTCTATCAGTGTTCCTCAGCTTAATCAGTCTCATTCGAGGCTGAATGTTCCCAAGGGGAGATGTTGTAATACCCCGTATTTCCCTAGTTTAAAATTAACTCTCAGTCCATGAGTTATCAAATATAAAATCTTTGAAATACTCAGTATTTTTAGTTTAGAGCTCACCAATGCATAGGAAATTTAGTCAGCTTTCCAACGATATAAAATTCCCCTAAATTCGATACCCGGGCGAGGTGTTAGAGCCATTTAAATAAGATAGTGTACCACCTGGTACTTCAGTGCATCGCGAAGGCAGTCCAAATGGCAATTGTTATTTTTCAATGAGTCGACGCAATACCAGCGCATCGCTCCACCAACCAATTTTCCAATTATCATTTTTCCAGTGCTGCTCCTTGAGGCCCAATTTCTTATTTAGTGAGGCGCCGCGATGGTGCCGTATCGCGCCATCAGCCCAGTTCCCAGTTGTCTATTTTCCAGTAAACCGACGCAAATGTATCGCATCGCACCGTGGTGAAAAATTAGGATTTCTAGCTACCGTTATTTAATTTCAGGGGCTGTTTGGTCAATTCTCAAAACCCCTAATCAGCCTAAACACAGGATTTATACCCGAAATAACCTAATATCTCATTATTCACTCGCTTTTCTCAAGATTTAAAACATTCTTTCTCCAGAGGCAAAAACCCTAGTTTAAGAAATCAAGAACAAACTTAAGAATTCCTCCAAGAACCTTCAAGAATGAATCTTCAAAGGTATGTTAGGTGTTCATTCATGGGTTCCTTTCACCCATGAAGTCCAAGAACCCGTTTTCAAAATGCAAAGATTGTGTATTTATGATATCCATAATTTAGTTGAATTGAATTCATATTCATGTTATTGTTGGGTTTTAATCCATGATTTAAATTATAAGTTCCAAGAATTGAACCTAGTATGTGTTAAATTACATGATATTCATGATAAAACCTTCAATTTGCAAGTTAATTATTGTAACCATATTAATCCTAAGTGTTTATGATTTAGTGAACTCAGTATGCTTCCCATGTGTTTGATAAATTGTCTATGAGAATAAAACAATGCCATTATAGCATGCTGACATGTATTTCCCAATCATGTACAAGCTTACGCCTACAAGTGTTTGATAAAATGTTTATGTGATTTGACTAGTCAAGAAATAACAAGTTATTATGTGATCTTATTTATGCACAAGTTCATTTATATCGAGTGTTTGATAGAATGTCTAAGTGAGTGCATTGTTAGCGAGCAAGTATTATTATGCCTTTATGATCATGCTATGCCTTTTTTTTATGCTATCGATTCCTAGGTGTATTTAATACCCAATAATTTAGCTGTTTACCTAGAGCCAGTGTTATTCACAAAATCATAGTCATGTCATGATCCGTAGTACTCTCAGTTACAAAACTCATTCAGTTACAAAACTCAGTAGACTCAGTATCAATCCAGTCCAATTCATTATAATCATTTCAGTGTCTTTCAGTTGGGTGTAGGATTTAGCATCGAGTGAGTGCAGGGATGATGGCTTCCTCTTCAGAAAGGTAGATTCATTAGAAGCAGTCCCTGTACTCCAGAACTGCGTAGCCTGCATAGGATGAAGAGTCACCCGTCAGACTAGGCTTGACTACCTCCAAGGGGATACCCGTTAGATTAGGCTTGGCTCCGCCCAGGTGTCACCCATCAGTTAGGCTTGACATCTTGATTTTCCAATATTAGTACCGGTGGCATGGTATTAGCACCATTCCAACTAGGGTCACAGGTTGGACCCCTATTAGCTAATATTTGGGGCATGTCGGTTAGATGATTACCTCCCCAGTTTTAGTTTTAGTATTCCGTTTAGAACTCTGTTCAGTTTTACAGAATCAAGACTGTCAGACATAGTCAATTAGTATTAGTAAATCAGATATCAGTAACTTCAAATATCAGTTACTCAGTTATCAGAACTCAGTACTCAGCTTCAGAAAAGCTCAATTACAATCTATATGTATATGTATAGTATTGCATACTTAATGATTTCAGTAGTATTAGTTATCTACGTACTCTTATATTCATTTAATCTGTATCATTCAGTCAGTTACTGTTCATGCATTTGAACCCTTACATTCAGCCTTACCTCATCTAGCACACCAGTACATTCCTATATACTGAAGTATGCTTTCTTGCGCTATGATGTTTCATATTATAGGTTTGGACGCTCAGGTTCTCGATCGTTCTTAGAAAGATCCAGTCAGCAGTCGCAGATTTAGTAGTGAGTCATCAATTGATCTATCCGAGTTGAAACAATTCTTATTAACTTATTATTAAACTAATACCTAAATTGATTTAGCTAGAACTAGGGATGAGTTCATAGGGTCAACTGCAACTTTAATTGAGTTATTGCTGTTGCATGATGTTGGTACTGCGTTCCTACCAACCTGAGTCGTAAATTGATCACTCTGAGTTGAAACGATTTTATTAACTTATTATTAAGATAATACCAAAAATTAATGAGTGTTCTAGTTGAACTTAATACACTTTATTATGATGAGACGGTTAAAAATTATATCTTTTAAAATTTCAAAAAATAATTAAGATCACTTCGGACCAAATAAACAATTTCAAAACTTGTCATTTTTTTTCTAAAAATACAAATCAACTCATACAAATCATCCATTTGTGGAAAAAATATTTCATCATTTCGAATCTCAAGTTCTTACTCTTTTCTCTCTCTCTCTCTCAATAATACAGATAACAACTACTCAACATATTGCTCAACCCTTCAAATAGATTAATTTTCTTCCCATTTCCGACCACATAGTTGTTATTTTCGACTTTATTCTTGCTTTTATCTGTTGTTTCTCTGTCTTCGCAGGTAACATAGTTTGAGAAGAGTTCTACATGTTTTCTTTATCCTAAAAATTAGGGCTTTTTATTTAATAATAAAAAAAAGACTTTTAGTTGTATTACCAAAATGGGTTAACAATTTTGAGTTTTGATGCTTAAAATATAGGAAGAACTCGAGAAAACCCTAGTTTTTATCGCAGTGTTTCATTGACTATCGTGGTATTATTGGATAGTATTTGTGGTTTTGTTGGTGGCTGTTGTTAGTGGTGTTGGTATTGGTGGTCTTGATGTTGGTATTAATGGCATTGGTAGTGGTGTTAGCGGTTTTAGTGTGGGTATTGGTGGTGGTGTTGGTGGTGGTGGTCTTTGTGGTGGTATTGATGGTCTTAGTGGCATTATTGGTGGTGGTGTTGGTGTTGGTGGTCTTGATGGTCCATCTGTTGCAACATGTGGAACATCTATGGGAGATATTAAATAGGTCTTCAAACAGATTCCCCATCTATTTCGAATGATGGGTTATCCATTGGAATATTTTTTTGTAACGTGGCGTATAATAATTTATTGAAATTTGTCTTACCTTTTTGTAAAAATTATGCAAACATCAAATGTAATGTATTTTTTTCTATTGTTTGTAGTTAAAAGATGTCTCCCAAAAAAAAAACTGAAAGTGGATCAACTTCTGACCACCTAACAAAAAAGGCTAGAGTACAAATGGATTCGGAAGAATTTCCTGAACAATCTCAGTCAGGGAAAAATGAAGCTGAGGAAAGTTATGAAAAGAGAGGTGGAGAAGGGTATATAGAGGCTGGTAAGGAAAATAAAAGTGAGGAGGAAGAAGAAGATAAACAAGAAGAGGAAGAAGTACAAAGTGAGAAAGAGGATGCTAATCAACATAATGATAAACAAGAAGAGGAATAAGTAGAAAGTGAGAAACAAGATGATGGTCAACATGATGATAATGCATCACCAATGGGGCATGAATTAAGATTAAAATCCCAGCATGATCCTGTCAAAACTATTAGTATTGATAGGTTTTAAGTTGCGATACCGATAGATGACCCTGCAAAACTAACTGGTGATCTTGTACTAAATGTCAGTTGGGGAAACATTTTGATGAATTTAGGAATATTATGATGAATGAAAACATAGATGAACTTTTTAAGAAAAACTAATTTGGATGCTTTCTTGAGCTGCTTGAGGACCACACTGCTTGTTTCCAAATGAGCATGGTATATGGTCTATTTAAGCGCAGGATCAAGTACATGGAGGGTGATAAAGATTTAACGGAGGGAGGCAAAAAGATGGATGAAATTTGGATCAACTACTGTGGTATGCCGATTTGTTTTGGCTTGAAACATAATGACAGGCTTGAGATGCGATCGTCGAATAGAACCTCTCATCAAGGAAACACCCTGCAAAAATTCCAAGGAAAGCAGGACAACAAACCACCACCATTAAATAAAGGGAATACATTGTTCAAGCGAACACCTACCAAAACCAACAAACGCAAGGAAAAATAGATGGGTTGTTCAACATTAAGGGACGTAGCTACAAAGGGGTGGATTTAATAGAAGATATCAAGGATAAAATCATACCAAAGAAGTATAGGGAGTTCTTAGTTTGGTTTGTCCATTCCGTTATATTGGCAAAAGACATCAATAAAGTCATAGATGATGATTTGTTGGTGCTTGCTGAGGATTTTGAGAAATTCAACAATTATCCTTGGGGATATGACAACTTTAACTTAACTGTCAAATATTTACTGACATAGCTATCCCAAAAGACGATCACATTATATGGCTTCCTTGGGCCTTCATGGTAAATTTAATCACTATTTGTTTACTCATCCATTAATTATATTGAATAATTATTATGACTTTTTTTGTTTGCTTCCTGTTTACATATTTTAGGCTTAGGCATTTGAGGCGATTCCTCCCCTCCGAAAGAAGGTCAAGAATTACCCGAATGAGGTTTCTCATCCAAGGATCCTTAGGTGGTTGGCTGTAAAGAGCAGCACAAGAATTAAGAAGGCCGATCTCTTAAACCCTTCGGATGATGCAATATGTCTTCTTTCAAGTAAAATAATTTGACTCAAAGAAAGATATTGAAATAGATGTGCCATCTGTTGCGACAGATGGGTCATCTATTGCAACAAACAATTGGTACAATAGATGGGTAAATCTATTGTAATAGACGATGAATATTTCACAACAGATTACCCATCTGTTGCTTTGGTTCTTTGAACACGACTCAACAGATTACCTATCTACTATAAATTATGCAATAAATGGGTAATCTAATATAACATATTATTAATCTATTACGACAGACGGATCAACTATTACAACAAATAGATCATTTGTTGCATAAGTTATCCGTGATAACATGTAACCCAACTGACTGTAAATTATTATATAATTTAAATATATCTATCTTTTTTACAGGTTGTGCATCCATGGATCGTGCCTACTGAGCAAGAGTTGGGGATGACTTCTTTTACTATTCTAGGTCTTGTTTATACAATAGCAGACCTAATGGTGGAGTTAATAAAGAAGGAATTGGCTGGAGCAACAATAATAAGAAAAGTAGTTAGGCAAGGTCAGCCTAATGTTGAGGCTCTTCATGACCAACCTACTACAACAGACCCAGGTGCTTCTTTTGAGGGTATTACTGGTGGAGATGTTGATGTTGGTGGCAACCATTCCGATGTTGATGCTGATGCTAATGCCAGTCATGATGATGAGTATATTTATGCTCAAGAAAAAATAAATATGTTTGAAATCACCCCTTACACAGGTCGCTCTCACCCTTACATCGGTTCATCTCACCCCTCTTCACCCTCATGTTCTCATTGCAAATGTAAAGTGTGCAAGGACAGAAAGGATAAAATCCTTAAAAACCTAGAGGCTATAACTAAAGCTGTCGAGAAATTAAAATCCAAGAGGGGTGTCATACCATCCAAGAAGGTGAGGGATCTATATACCCCTACAGTGGCAGTTAGGAGGAAAAAAAGAGCAATTAGCCAAATACTCTCCAATGTGAAACCAAAATAAATTACACCTCCTCCCTCTTGAAAAGTTGTTAAAGTTTAGGGGACATTAAAGAAGGTGGGCATATATGCAACACTTGGCGATGAAGAGAATAAGGATCTGTGAAGGACTATGTATGCTAAGAAACTTGCATCAGAATAAACCATGCATATCTTTTATGGCCAAGACTTTAAGAATATAACAAATATGAGTAAGTGGTATGTGGACAATGTAAGTTTACTTTTCCTAACCTAGCCTTCTAATATACTCCATGAAGAAGAAGCGATACAATAGATGCGTCATCTGTTTCAACAGCCAGGTATTTTGGTACAATTGGTGGTGGTTCTGTTGTAATATATTACCCATCTGTTGCATAATTTGCGTTAGTTGGGTAATCTGCTAACAAATTTAGAGAACCCTCTACAATAGATGGACCATTTGTTGCATCTTTCCACTATGTTTTTCTTCTTTACAATTACTAACCTATTTAAAAATTGTCTTCTTATATTATAGTATGTTGATGAAATTCTCTACCTCATGAGGGGCGGGCAATTAGCGTACCCGTATGCTTATGATGCTACCGACAGGATAATGGACCTTAACTTCTACAACAATTTTAGGGATAGGTACAATAAGCTTAGAAAGCTAGCTGATACTCTCGGTGGCTCGAAATTTGATTGGTTAGTTTCTAGGTTTCAATGGGATGAAGATATGATTAAATATGTTAGAAGAAAGAGATCATATCCACACGAAAAGAGCTGGACCAAGGCAAAGAGAATTTTTGCAGTCATGAATGTGGATGTCAAATATTTTCTGGCTGTTGAGATACTATTCGAGGAGGGAAAGATTAAGGTTTATGATTGCAACTTACTTGTCTTCGAAAATAGTGTTTTTTAACCCACATCCAACCACTATTGGAGTTGTTCCCCAACTTTTTGAGGTAGAGTTAGTTGATGGATCATTTGCCAGTGAAAGTGTTGAGGAAGAAAGCATGAGATTTTGAAGGTCGAAACAAGGACACAGACCTTCTAAAAAATAAAACCAGTGCCGTATGTGGGTCGTACATGCTTGCATACATTGAATATTGATTGACACAGAAATGGCTGAGCTAACGACTGCTCTGTGTGATAATATTGTGGCAAACATGCAAGAGGTCTGGGATTATGGGGTAATAACTGGATGGTTGGAGCCTGTGTATAAAGAAGATGTAGAAACACAAACACCATAATAATTTTTTATTTCGAACCACTTCACTTTACATATAGTGGCAATTTTTTATGTTTGATAAAAGTTGAATTTTTTATAATGCAACAGATTATCTATATGTTGTAACATATAGTCTATCTATTCTGACAGATTGATTATTTGTTGCTATAGGTTGGTCATTTGTTGCATTATGTAGATGTTTCTAAGTCTATCTATCACAATAGATATACAATATGTTGTAACATATAGTCTATCTGTTGCAACTGATAGGTAATCTATTGAAAAAAATCACAATATTAGGAAGACCTGTTTGATAATTTTCAATAGATGACCTACATGATGCAACATATGTCTAAATCTGTTTGATGATTTCCAAAAGATATTTTGTCTATTGCAATAGATGAGTTATACATTGCAACAGATGCATTATCTATTGGGATATTTGAATCTAGTATTCTATTTCAATTAATAAGTTCAAATCTAAGGATTAAATTAAATTCATAGAAAATATAAAACAAATCGAAGCCTTACGAAATTACCTGAAATAACTCAACAAATAAATAAAATGTAAAAAAATTATTATGGGTGCAGATGATCTACTCAATAAATAAATCAACAATTTAACCTTTGGTGCCAATAATTCCTAAGGAGAGGTTATTACTTTGAGAGACTCAAGCTATAAAGATCTACTAAATATGGATAAGTTCTTCTTCATTCGATGTTATGGAATTTAGCTTTGGTCGTTGTGGATCTTTAATGTCGTGTGCATACGCTTTCTGAGCTTTTGCTTTTCTGTATTTCCATAAAAGATTAACATATATTTTATGGAGTAATCCAGCATCAAGTCCATCATTTGATACTTGGAATCCATCGCTCAAATACTCAGCATAAACGACAACAAAAAGACTGCAATCCCTGTGTTTTTTAAAATCAGATAATCCATATCTTACAATCATGTAAGAGTTATGAAACTTATGAAATAAAACAAAATCATGATACTTACAGGCTATCAATGGGTTGTTGAGAAATTCCTTCAACATATTCTACATCAAATGGATTACCCATTTTATCCTAGTATGCTTCAATCGTCTACCAATCAATACGAACCTTTTGGTCCAAAAATTCACTTATATCTAGGTAAGTAGGCAATATGTTGGCTAGCTTTTTTTATCATAAATGAAGGCCCGAAACGTATCCTTCCTGACATCAAGTCATAGACTCGGATGCGCCTCTCTTTTAGAATGATGACAGCCAATACCCAATGGAATTCATCACCATAATTGATTGGGATGTATACTTCATCGACCAAATGTCAAGGTAAGCCAACTAGAATGCTAAAACCTTTGATAATGTTGATTACGTATTTCTTAATTTGGGAAACTTCCGGTTGTTGTTGGCAATACCTATCGTAGGCATTATTGATGTAAACTTTGTACAAACAATTATCTGTTGTGTATCTATATTGTTTTTGTGTTTGCAACTTGGCCTTCTTTCGGAGGTAGTAAAAAATGACCTCGATGTGCTACATATTTTATCAAACATTTTTGATTGCGTGATAATAAAATTAATACACATGTGCAATTACATAAAGTATTAATTAATAGTTTTATGTATGACATTTAAACCTCATTATTTCAGAAACATTTAGGCTGTGACATCAAATAGAACCAATCCTTCATTCTGGGATGTACAACAACAAAGTCGAACATATCAAAACCAAGACCCGATTCGTTCACTTTGTAGTGTTTGTTATTTTGTTTTCTACATGATTTATATGTGTTAATGTCATATTTTTACAACAAGAATTGTATAAATCAATATTCTTAAAAATAATTTATGTATCTGCTGGCATGATGCTTTAATAACCCATCGACAATCCATTCTAAGTAGTTGTTGATCAAATTTGTTATTATTTTGGAGTTTCATTAGAAATATTAAACCTTTCAAATGGGAATTCTTCTGTTCTCTCGCACTGACAAGCTCCACTTTTTCTTCTTCTTTGGAAGCAGTTGATGGATTATCAACTGTGATATTATGTTGTTTAATAGTATCTTCTACTGTGACATTCACCTAGAAAACCAGAATTGTCAATGCTAATCACAGATATACAACAGATTATATATCTGTTGCAGCAATTGAATCATCTGTTGGGATAAATTCAAATAGGTAAAAAGAAGTTGTAAGATAATTTTGAACAGATGACCCATTTGTTGAAATATATGACTCATCTGTTGGTATAAATTAAAATAGTGCAAAAACCTTTTTGATTTGCTGAAATAGACGAATATATGTTGCAATAAATAACACATCTGATGCAACAGGCTATACAACTGTTGCAACAAATGTATTATAACGCCCCGAGTCTATACCCCGGATACTACACAGTGCTCATAATCCCGAGGGACCACAAGCTAACCCATGACTGGTACCTGCTGCAATAACTAAATAGTAATACTATAATTATGCAAAAATTAGGCGGAAATCTGCCATAAGGTTCAAATCTGAAATAAATACTAAGTACGGTACATCAATACGAAAACTGAACATTTGTCTATAAATACACTAGTCTAAAAAGCCTCTACTATCTGAACAAGGAGTTGATAGGAAAAGTCCCCAACTAACTCCGACTACTGAAATAAACTGAGTACTGAAATACTAGAATAATAAATCTGTCCTCAAACAATGAGGACTCACCACTAGTCTGCTATTAATGGATTCGGCTGTTTAGTATAATCGGGAGACCTTGCATCTAAACCTATGATATAAGACATCATAGCACTAAGAAAGGTATGCGTCAGTACTTTGAATGTACTGGTATGCTAAGTGAGGTACGCTGAGATGTATGGTTCATATGCATGAGCAATACTGACTGAATAACATGAGTATAACTGAATAAAAGTACATGCATTCAATACATAAACTATAACTGAGGTCATGGTAACATTGGATACTACGTTCAGAATTACTGGTTTACTGATATTTGAGTTTACTGATACTGTATTATTGTCACTGAGTGACTATATCTGACAGTCCTGATTCTGTGAAACTATTCTGAGTTTTGTACTAAACTAAGTAACTATTTCTAATAGTCCTAATTTCTGTAGAACTGAATCGAGTTCTATTCTGAAGACTGAAACTGAGACCGTGGGAGGTAATCATCTAACTGACATGACCCTTTCTAAATAAATTGGGGTCTAACCTGTAACCCCAGTTGGAAGGGTGTCAGTACTGTGCCATGGGTAAAGATAAGCCGAGTCACCCTCATCTGGCAGGTGCTCTGAATGAGAATGGTAGTACCCTCAACTGGTAGGTAGGTCACCTCATCAACCCTCAACTGGCAGGTTGATGTCTTAACCTATGCTAGCTAAATAGTTCTGGAAAACAAGGACTGCTTTTAAGAATCTCTCCCTGTGTTGGCAGGTGAGTCCCCATCCTTGGGTTCACTCGGTGTTGAATCCTACTCTCAACTGAATAGACACTGAACTAAATTCAAAATTGTGCTAGGTTGGATTGATCTGTTACTGATTCATACTGTCTGGCTGAACTGAACTGAGTTCTCTGGATTCTGCTAACTGACGGAATACAACTGAATTCTGTTAACTGACTGAACTCTACTGGGTTCTGAATTGATTACTAAACTACTGATCATGATACTAATGAGTCTATTCTGTAGCTACTATAGCTCTAGGTAGATAACTAGATTTTTGGGTATTAAATAACCCCAGGACGCGATAGCATAGACTATAAGACATAGCACAATCTTGACATATGATAACTAATTACTTGATCACCATTCATATATTGAAGAATTTTGACAAACACTTACATAACATGAACTTGTATACATGCTAATATGATGGGACTTAACTATTGAACTCACATGAACAACTACCAAACACTTGAAGGGCATAGTATATGCTCACAATACTAAACAACATAGGGCATTACAATTTCAAATACCAAATTCATAATTCAAAGGTTTTAACATGAGTTCTTATGATGCAAACACATATAATAAATAATTTCATACAAATATTGCAACTAATCATGGATTAGGAACTCCATTAACATGAAAATCATGATCACATTTAAACCCAACCATGAAATTCATCAAACTCATGAACTTGTAGTAAAAAGGGTTTCTTGAACTCTAAGGGTGGAAGGAAACCCTTGGATGAACACTTGACATACCTCAATGCCTGAATTTTTAAAGATTGGTGGTGCAATTCTTGGGATTTGAATCTTGGGTTAATAGCCCTAGGGTTTCTTCTTGAATGATTTTAAGAGAAAAGAGTGTAATTTGCTTTGTGAGGGTTGAATTTTGTGTTTTAGGGGCTAATTTGAAATAGGGAAAATGTCCCAAATACCCCTTTGGACGCTGTTTTGATTACTGAAAAAGTGCCTAGCGACCCGTAGAACATGCCACATTGAGTCCGCGTTGGCTCACTAGAATTTGCATTGAGAGCTAGAAAAAATACTCATCGATGCGATGGGTGATGCGGCGTATTGAGATTGTGCCGATCCACTGGTTTGGACTTCCAAACTTACCTCAAGCTAAGTCTGAACAATCAAAACTTGTCTGTGAACACCTACTGACATTCTTGATCATGAATTAACCTAAAAATCGATATTTAAAGGTCATAAGGGTCGTGAAAAAGCATCACCAACTTATGAAGGCTAAAATAACTCTAAGTATGAACACTTAGCTGAATTTTTCTGAATTTTTCTAAGTCTAGGACCCCTTACTAGCTTTAGCTGAATTTTTCTAAGTCTGGGACCTCTTACTAGCTTTTACTGGACCGAATCAAGCTTAGGATTTTATGGGGTCTTACATATATATATCTATTTGATAATTTTTAGTAGATATATCATCTTTTGAAATAAATATGTGTCTGTTTGTTTGTTAGAACAAATAATATACATTCACATTCTTCAGCTCATGCGGTTCTCATGTGGCCCCTGTACACTGATCAAAAGTGCAAGACAAATACAAGGAGTTGCAATTTTGATTTTTTTGATGTTTGATGATGCCTTGGAAATTTCTTTCCTTCTCCTCTTAGCCATCTTAATCTCTAGTGGAGTGTATGGATATGAAATCTCTTTGATGGAATGACACCCTCTTAGATGTCAATTCCTTTACAAAAGCAGTTAATGAATTAATAGTATTAATCACTCCATCATATTTCACCTTACAGTCTTGACATTTGCATGCAGAACATTTGCTAGAAGGGGCAAAATCTGTGTAACCAGTATGATCATAATCATAATGGTTTGTTGTATCAAAAACTGTAAGAGGGGCATCATTAGTCCCAACAGCAGCACCACTATGATCATCAACAACAAGCCCACCCTCCAAAATTATTTTTCTTGTGATAGTTGTTGCTCCATACAATTCTTTTTTTATTCTGTCAATGACCATAATGTCCGATAAAGTTTAACAGACCATAAAGTAAGAAAAAATGGCATCTTCAACCCTCGATTGGTTGGAACAAGCGACAGATTCACAATCTAACATAAAGCAATACATATATTAGAATGATGATTAGATCATTCAAAAAAATTATAAATTAAAACAAAAACTTAATTAGAATTAGACTTACTGCATCCTTAGGGGGGTTGAAGAGATCAAGAAATTTTGTATCTTTATCAGTTTTGGATGACAACCATCTCAGGGATCTTGGGCAGAAAACTTCTTCCTGGTAGTTCACTTGTTATCTCAAATAAGGAATGACTTCAAACACCCAAACCTATAAAATAACGCCAATAAATCAAAAGCATTATTGAATAAAAAATCACATCATAATAAAAGAAATATTTACCATGAAAGCCCATGGAAAGCCATATAAGTTGGCTGTTTTTGGCGTTAACGGTGTCAACAACTATTTGACAGTCATTTTAAAGCTTTTATAACCCCAATTATAGCTATTAAATGCCCAAGATCCTTCAGAGAGATTTATTTAACCAAGTGGTATATTGTTATTAACATTTTTCACCCAAAGAATATTATGTACAAACTAAACCAAGCGCAACGATTGCTTGTGCTTCTTTGAAAGTCTTTTACCTTTCAACAGTTCTATCAAATTTTTGTTTTTGAAGCTTGGACCAACAAGGGACACTAAGTATTCACGATTACTTGACTTGCATTTGCTTTTTTTGGGTGTGCGGGGTGCTTTTTTGGGGTTAGAATAGGTATAACTTGAGAAGGAGAAGGAGGATAACATTTTAGTCCAGTAACTATGACAAACTCCTTCCAACCAAAACAAATAGGCATGCCACAGTAATTTATCCACACCTCATCCATCTTATCTTTGTTTTCATACATAAACCTACGCTTGAAAATATCATATACCATTTTCATTTAGAAACGAGCATTGTTGTCCTCCGACAAATCAAGATATTGCCCAAAGCAGCTGTCCCTGAAATAAGCTTTCAAATTATGTTCTCAAATTATTTTTCTGAAGGCGTCGAAAGATTTTCCCATGGTTGACTTAACCACAAAATCACCCGTTAAATCTATGGTACCATCGCACTGCATTCTTACAGGATAAGTATCAATGTTGAAGGTTTTGACCAACTCTTCGGTGGAAGGGCTATTATTATTTAGATTAGCTCTTTTAAAAGATTCCTCTACCCAATGTTCATTATCTTCTGCTTTTGATTGAGATAATGCTTGTAAAGTAAGCCCATAGAGTGGTGGATGTAGCCTAGCTGCTTCACTTGTTCCTTTACTTTGACTTGATTCAAATTCTATTCTTTTGGGAGTCATATAATCTAAAAATAACAGGAACATAAAATAAATTATAATTGATTAATGCATTATTAAAAAAGGATAACAGTATATCTAACATGTACAACAGTAAAATAACAGTTCCAATAGATCACACATCTGTTGCACCAGGTAGGTTATCTATTGCAATATATAACTAACCTGTTGCAATGGATGAGTAATCTATTGTAACAATAAAAATAGATCACTCATCTATTGAAACAGATGACTGGTCTATGCAGCAGATCACACATCTGTTACAACATATGAGTGATTTATTAAATCAGTTATCAACAATCAATATTGTTTTGATTTTTTCCAACAGAAGGTTGGTCTATCACGACAGATGAATGATTAGTTATAAAAATCAGGTCTCGGAAATGTCCTATCAGAATAGTTGATAGGATTTTATCTAACAGAAGGTTTATCTTGTTGCATCAGATGATTAATCTATTGCATTAGATTTTTAATTTGATGGTTCCTCCGTTGCCTCATATGGTAAATCTGTTGCATCAGATGGTTAATTTGTTGCATCGAAATTTTAATCGGATGGTTCATCTATTGCATTCAATAGTAAATCTGTTGCATCATATGGTTAATATGTTACATCAAATTTTTAATCCGATGGTAAATCTGTTGCATCAGATTTTTATTTGATGGTTCCTCTGTTGCATCATACGGTAAATATGTTTCATCAGATGGTTAATCTATTGCATCAGAAGGCTAATCTATTGTAGAAAAAACAGTAGCATGATTTTGTTCAATAAAATAACAATAATGTCACCATTTTTACCAAGAACAAGAACAACTCAACCCAGCAACGGGCACAATACCAAAAATACCAACATCGTTATTTTGTTTGTAAAAACACAAACAATAAAAATCAAACTTCAAAAAATACAACAAACAATAAAAAAACATATTTCACTCTGAAAAGAGAAGAGAAAAATATCAAAAATTAGAATTTTATTCAGACCGCATTTCAAATTAAAGCAACAAATATTGAAATTGTTCACCAATACTAGAAGAGAAGTTAGATCAAGTTCCTCTATTTCTTCAAAACTAAAACGGCCATAATTTTTTACTTGTAAAAGAAAAAGAGGGACGATGAAGAACTCGAAGTTGTTGTGGCCGGAGAGCAAGGTTATCACATCAATTGATGGTTGGAAGTCAAAAAGGAACTCGAAGCCCAACTATGTATCGCCGGAGGTTGAAGTCACCGAGGATTGAAAGGAGAAATTTGCAGAACTGTTGGTTGGGAGAAACTATCAAGAGAGAGAAGAGAGACGGTTGATTTAGAGAGAAGAGGCGTGTGGGTTGATTTGTATTTTTTAAAAAGATTAGAAAGTTTTTAAAATATTAATCAAGCCCACAATTAACTTAATCAAGTTTCCTAATTATGTTTGACCCTTTAAGTTGGTCAATGTCACCAATCTTTCATTCAAGACTTAAATGATACCTTTCCTTCAATTTTCTCATGAATCTATTTACTATCGTAAGACGAATTTATATGAATCTTCTGTCACTTTTTAATGTTATTATGATGTCTTAGTTGCATAATTATAGAAGTTACTTTACATCACATGTCTAACATCCACAAAATTAAGATATAACTTTAAATAGAATGGTTAATCCTACAAAAAATCAAAGGGGCAAGACATTAGATGGATATCTTAACAAAGAAACTTAAAAATCGGGTAATATACCACACCACATTAAGACAATTAGATTTAGAGTATTGGATTTAAGCATACTTTTTAAGAAATGAAACTTGAAAGTGTTATCGTGCATGCGAAATAAGTAGACTAAAATCCAATTAATGGTTAAAAGATATACAATGCTATAATTATTTATGAAAAACTAATATCATATACTCAAATAATTATAAAATTTACGTATATAATTTAATGGTTGGGTTTGGTTATTTCATAGTAAAACTAGACTAAACCAAATCAAATATTATTGATTTTTAAAATTTAAAATCAAACTAAATGTCAATTTTTTAATCGATTTAATTTGATTCGCTGTTCGAGTTGATTTTTAACTAAACCATGAACACCCCTAATGAAACTAATCGAACGTGCATGGCTTCAGAGAGTTTTGATGTATTAAACTCACAATTACAAACTAGATAATGAAGGTTCCATTTTTCGAACCCAAAATTATAGTTTTAAATGTATTTATTGGTATTTAATCATTTTTTTAAAAAAATTAAATTAATATTTTAAAATAAGCACAATAGATATGATAATGGAGATCACACTTTAAAAAAATTATATATATATTTTTTAAAAAGTCAATAATAATTTGTAACTTATTTAAATTGCTCTAATTAAAATTAAAATATAATATGCTTCGATGCTTATCTTTAACATCAGGCCAAACACATTTTCTTGAATTAAATAACTAATTTTAATATTTTTTTTTGAAATCATACAAGAGAATAAATTAAAATTGTAACTGTCAGTATATTAACATTTTCTTACGAGCAATATTTTCTTAAAATATAGTCTTTTTACCTAATATACCACATAAATAAAAATAAATAACGTATTTATATTAAGGAGAAAAGAGATTGTGTTTACCCATATAAATATATCACATATTCATTTTCATAATGAAGTAATATAAAATTAGTAAAGATACATTATTGATAGTTGAAAAGTTATCCATAAAAAAAATAGATCACAAATAAACTTAATATTGGAGTTACAATTTTTATTACAGGAATTAAAAAATAAATATTTTAGTTTAAAGAAATTTTACATGCAGGTTAATTTATCTATCATATCGTATTCCCCCAATTCCTTTTTATTTGCTCTATTTGAGTTAGTCACTCCCCTAAATAAATTCTTTACTCCTATAAAATTAAAACTATTTTTACTAATATATCCCTAATTAAATTTTATACCTCTTTTTAAATTAATAATGATTACATTTATTGAACAAGGACATATAAGAAGATTTTGTTCAAACTATTCTTGAAAGATTAAAGGAGCCAATATTTAGGAACATAAGCACAACCTAATGAAGCAAATAAAAATGATATGGATTGAGTATTATATATCTTATTTTTATGATTACAAATCTCAATTTTTATGAAAGCTTACATATTAACATATTTATACAATATAGTAAAATTTTTTTACACTAACCATTTAATGTACTTCAGTCTTTTTTAAAAATTTATATTTTAAATATTTTTTTTGTGAGTTGGCATGCACCTCAATTGTGATTACACCTACAACCCATAAGTGAATACAAAAATTGTATGTTCGAAGCCTTATATGAATATCACATATGTAATTCTTTTTCATTTCTAGTAAAATGTTTATAGATCGTTTAATGATTGTTTTTGTCAAATTATTTGACAATTAACAAAAGAATATTTTGAAATAGGTTAACAATTTTAAGTTTTAACCCATCAAGTTCATGTGTGACAGTATTTTATGGGCAAAAAATTAATAATATTAGAAGCTTGGGGTATTAAAAATTTTAACGGAGTCAGATTTTCACTTAGAGAGTTTAAAATATAAGAAAATAAATATATAAAAAATTTAATATTTATCACATAAAAATAAAAAGTAATTTTAGTTCTATACAAACAGTCAAATATTTCGTGGATGGAGATTCAAATTATAAATTTAAAATTTTTTAAAATATTACTTCGTAAACAATGTGATTGAATAAGTTGGGAGTAAAAATGTTAGCTGCATAATGGGTCCAATAAGAAAATATAAGCGCGTAAACTAGAAAAAAAAGAAATAGCCAATGAAATTCTTTATTGATATGACTATTGACTGTTGATTAAATTATTTAGATGTGAAATGACATACACATCATCTTTGATTGTCCTCCAACTCACATTTCCATATTCTAATCTAATAATATATAGAATAACGAAGGTAAGCTGGTCAGGGTCGTCCTGCCAATTTGCTTCCTTTCACCTGCTTCAACCGTGATTTTACTGTATCACCACTAATTAATTATTATAAGTCATTTATGTATTAAAAAATTAATATACCAGTTTTAATTAATTATTATAAGTCATTTAAGTATTAAAAACTTAATAATATTTAATAAAAAAGATAAAATAGACATAAAATAATAAACTAACTTGACGTGTTATATGAGGCTAATTTAAAAATTTTCACAATTATTTCTTATAGTAATTTTGTTAATCACTTTAAGCCCACTTAAATCTTTTTTCATAAGTATTTTTTATAGTAATTGTGCTATATCACTTCTAATTAGTTATTATAAGTCATTTAAGACATGTCTGCTTCACTACTTCAATCGTAATTTTACTATATCACCCTAATTAATTATTATGGTCATATAAGTAGTAAAAAAATTAATAATATTCATAAAATAAGTAAAATATACATAAAATTATATATCAGCATGAGAAATTTGATTGACTATCGAAATTATATTAGTGTCGTATAATTTGAAATGAGACAGAGGAGGACATAAAGTAACATATATTATTTGAAAATGAGATTAAAAGTAGTGTAAATCACAATAATTAAGAACTTAAAATATATATAAAAAGTATTAAAATTTTTTTGTTGACTGTTGAAATTTTATCTATCTACATAAATTGAGACGAAGAGAGTATTCATATCTTATCAAAAAATTATGTAAAAAGCATTAAAAATCACATAATTAACAAATTAAAAAATTCAAAGATATAAAATATTTGCTTGACTAGCGAAATTATATCTAAATTCTACTTGTGTCACATAAATTGTGATAAAAATAATATATATTGAGCCCATACTAGCACGAGCCATCGGTATCTAGTTCTAATATATAGAAGAACTGTGGGAAGCTTCTCAAGGTTGTCCTGTCCACTTGCTGCCTTTTAACTATTTCAATCATGATTTTGCTATATCACCCTTAATTAATTATTACAAGTCATTTCTGTATTAAAAAATTAATATATCACTTCTAATTTATTATTATAAGTTATTTAAGTATTAAAAAATTAATAATATTTAATAAAAAATTAAAATAGATATAAAATGAGAAATTAATTGTCAATATTTTGAATTAACTTGAAGTCTTATATGAGGCACATTTAAATTTTTTTCACAAGTATTTTTATAGTAATTTGGTTATACCACTTTTTGCTATTATAAGTCATTTAAGACATGTTTGATTCGCTGCTTCAATCATGATTTACTATATTACCCCTAATTAATTATTATTATAATCAAAGCATTAAAAACTAATAATATTACATAAAGAAGATAAAATAGACACAAAAATGATATGTCAACATAAAGAATTTGATTGACCATCAAAATTATATTAGTGTCATATAATTTTAGATGAGACATATGAAGATATAAAGTAACATATATTATTTAAAAATGAGATAAAAGGAATATATATATAATGTGAAAAATTTTTGATTGATCGTCAAAATTTTATTTGTGTCACATAAACTGCGATGAAAAGCGTATTCATATTTTATTGAAAAATTATGTAAAAAATATTATAAATCGCATAATAAATAGTGAAATCCACAATCAATGACCAAGTATTTACACTAATAAATCACAACCCATACATATTTCCACCCTATTTCAATATAATCCCAAGATAAATCATTTAGCTACTCGTGAAGTTAGGGAAAATAAATATACCAAATTGATTGTTCAATGCTTCCATTAAACTTTGTAGTCAAGAGTAATCCAATATCCAACTTCAATTACAACCAAAACTAATTAAAAAATTAACCACACTAAATTTCCCCAATTTGGTAGGGTTTACAAAGTTTCCAATTTTAATTTCAAATTCGATGAATTCCAAATGGGAAAGGGTTTTAGCCTTTTAAAGGATTTGGGATCGATTGCATAAATTTACAAAATTGCCCCTGGGAAAAAACCCGTTTTTCCGTAATCGCGACAGCTTGCCTGCGATCGTAAACACCGCGATCGCCTTCAGATCATCATGATCACTGCCTTTGACCTACCTTGATTGGCCACAATTGCGGCCCTTAGACTGTGATCATATTAACTGAGATTATTTCCTACCTAGGGTCTTCCAACTGTACTTCTCTTCTCTTTTTGATCGCTTTTAAGCTCAATTCCACATCTTTCCTTTCCATTACTTGGATACCTATAAAATGGAAAAATTAGTGCATTCAAGTAACAAAGTTATCTCATTTATACCTTTAAATCATAGTAGTGTGTACAACTTTTGGATGCACTCATCAACAACCCCAACTTAAACCTTTGCTTGTCCTCAAGCAACACTACTTCTTACTCAATGAGACAATGCAAATTTTAGCCCATTTATATACTCAATTAATCATAATGACTTCAAACTTGACTAACACCACAAGTAGCTCTCACATATGGGCAAAGCTATTCTCATGACTACCCTCGAAAAGAAATGCAATATCGAAGACACAAAGGACTTTAAAGAACAAAAAAACCAACAATCACTACCGCTCTAGAAGTGACTCTCCATCGATATCAACTCCACTATACTCCTTTTGCCTTTTTTCGGTAGACGATAATTTTACCCACCTCAATTCATCTACATACCTCCTCACAAGAAGGAAATTCCACACATACCAAATTATCTAAAATATAACAAGGGGTTTAAGTGCGAAACTCTCTCTCTCACAAAGGCTTTGGATGATAACAAGTACAATACCATAGGGTTGCCCTTATTTTCAATTGCCACTATAATGAATACATTTAGTTAGAGATCTCGAAGGGCTTTTTGATCTTGTAATGTAGATACGGGGAAGGGTAGGATATCATTTATGAACAAAGTGGCTACACCCTCCTTGAACATCTAAATCACACTATTCCATCAAAATTTTGACCATGGACCACTTCTTTTGTTTTCACACTTTACATATACCTATTTTAGCTACCTTGATTTACCCATCCTTTTCAAGGCATCTTTCATTAGCTTTTTTTCTTTTCTTTTTGCAATCTATGCCTCGTTCTTCTTTTCATCGTTCCTTTCTTTTTCACTTTTTCATTGCTTAGCCATAGGTATCCACTTACATTACTATAGCCCAAGGTCATCTCTTCCAAACTTACCACCGCCAACTTAGGCATTTGGCCTTAAGTTTCATTATTCATGTTAAAGAAAGGTAGGGTTTAAGAGAGGGATTTCACTGATGAGGCCCAAATTTGGTTCACCAAGATAATCCTAAGATCATTTCACCAACCAAGTATAATCACAATTAGCCTTGAGATACTAACGGGGAAAGTTCTAGATAGTACAAGTATGCATGAGATTTAGACAAATATGCTCACCGCACATAGCATACAAACCCTTCAAGGGGCCTCAATTTCACTTTCTCTTAGAGACAAAATGGAGTATTTACCAACTTCTACAAGTTAAAGGCTTTGGAGTCACAAAAAGAGGTAAAGTATTATTTCAACATTATTCACGTTCATGCCCTCGATTTTTAAAAATTTTTGGATGGAAGAGGGTGTTTGCTTCGCATCTGCACCACACATAATTTGCTATTTATGGAACCAAACCAAGTCGTCGTCTCATATTTCGGCTTTCATAAGGGCAAAATATTTGGCTACTCAGACTTTACCACAGGTATATGTTCGATCTCAAATCCAAAATGCTATAGGTGCTTAGATTTCCCTTATATTTATAGCTCCGATGCTACGGGTACTCAAACTTCCCCCCCCATCATGTGGGTGCATGGTGAAACCCGTCTACAAATAATGGTCAACCAAATTTGGGCCTCATCAGTGAAATCATTCATTGATATACCACTCTTAGTGGCTGCCCAATGAACCTCCTTGCTTGGACATGACTTCTCTGCCATCCAACTCCCCGATTGACACCCATTTGCCTCAAATTGAGCCATATCTGCATTTAGGAGCCTATAAATGTCATTAATCTATTCAGCTCCAAAGTTTACCTCCTTTTCTTGGATCCTGATTACTGGGTCTAAGAAAGACACCACACTAAGATTAGTGTAGAACTCTCTTACCCACTGATCATTTTCCCTACAAGGATCCAGGGCAAACTACCTTCACTCAATAGCTATGAGTCTATCATGAAATACCGAAAGCATTTTTGGCATCTTCTTCAAATATATGCCTCTCTCCAAAAGTGGATTTGTCTTTAGAAGATCACTATAGTACAGGTTGTGGCACTCAGGAGCCATGAAATAGACTTGATCATAATCTCCCATGATGTAAATCAGATGAGGAATGATGAGTGGATGATAATACTATTTTGGATGCCAACACACGACACTAATTGGGTGTAATTTTAAGAGAAAATTTATAAAGGAAATGTGGAGGGAAACTGGCAGTAGGATGGTCTTTTAACCAAACTTGACCACAATCGCAGTCCATGTTCTACAATTGTGAACACACGGCTACTGCGATTGCGGTGGCCAAGTGCTGCAATTGCGATAATTGAGGCTATTTTTGGTCCTCTATTTTCTCCTATTCAGTCCACTGCACAGAAATTCCATACTTTCCCCTATTCAGCCTCATTCAAACACCCCATAGTGCCGCAAATACATAGATTAATCAATAACAAAATTAAAATCTACTCTACTAAATAATAAACAAAGGGTATGGGTCACTTTTGTGGGATTTGTGGGTCGCCTCCCACATAATGCCTTATTTATCAGTGTGGCACTACGTCCTTCATCTTTTCAAGTTAGATCCTTATTTGCCCATCATTCACCCTTGTACCCTAAACATCAATGACGGACACTACTTACAACTCCATGGGTTGTTTTTCTGGTTTGCACACCCGAAAGGATACTTCATCATCATTGACATGAATCTCATTTCTCCTTGCTCCATATCCATGATGGCTCTTCTAATTGCAAGAAGAGGTCGGCTAATGATAATAGAGAACTCTTGGTCTATTTCACAATCAAGCACCATGAAACCTACTAAAAAAATGAAGTGGTCCCTCTTTACTAAAACATCAAATAAGACCCCAACCGGTCTCTTGATAGACTGGTGTACCATTAATAGACTCATTATTATTGGAGTAAGAGTGCCCAACCCAAGTTTTCGATAGATTGAATAGGGCATGAGGTTGATGCTTCCACTAAGGTTACACAAAGATTTTTCAAACTTGTGTGTCCCTATGGTGCAAGGGATTGTAAAGGCCCCAGGATCCTTTTTTTCTTTGCTATATTGCTAGTTATGATAGATCTACACCCACAAGTAATTTATATGGTTTCACTATCAACAAGACTCTTTTTGGACATCGAATTTTTCATAAGCTTAGCGTACCCTGGGATCTCTTGAACTGCCTCTACCAATGATATATTAATTGATAGATTTCTAAGCTTAGCAAGAAATGTTTTAAATTTAACATTGTCCTCTTTATTTTTAAGTCTTTGAGGGAATGGAGGGGGAACCTTCATGGTAGGCATTGGATCACTTTTCACTTCATAATTCTCAACTACCTTCGGGTCTTTCTTTTCATTATCTACTTCTTCATTTAACACCAATACTTTTTTATTCCCTTCTTGAGACTTTAAAGCCTCCTCATTAAAATTATTCAAATGATTCTTCTTCATATTTATTTGTTCAACATTGGTATCTTTTTCAACATGAGGGTTTTACCACTCCTAGTGACAATAGCCAACATTGGGGTATTTTTGGTTTCACAATGGTATCACTAGGAAGACCTCCTTTTTGTCTAGCATTAAGTTGAGTGGAGATTTGCCCAATTTTAGTTTCCAATTGTTTGATCGAGGTAGAGTGTGATTCCATGATTTGGTTGATTTACAAAAATTTGCCTTTCAATTAACAAACCATTTTGTCCGTTCCCTCCACTCTTATCACAATCCTTGCTAACACATCTTCGGTCTTAATTTTTTTGGGATCATAAAGAGGCATATATTGGCCATATTCTCTTTCCTTGTCTCTCTAATCATTGTCTCTATCATGATCATGCTAATTTTGCTCTCTTTCACAATCTGTCCAACCTTGGTTCCCACTTATCCTTTGATAGGCTGTGCGAGAACCCACCGGATAGTTAGCCAAATACCGAATCTCCTCATTAAGCCTCTTGGCCTCTTCTTTGTCATAGCCCTTGGATTCTATGGCATTCACCAATTTTATGGGTGCACCCATCACATATTTTATTAGCAACTCCACTTGCATCATAGGAGGTGGTAGGAGACCCTTTAGAAACCTCAGTGTCTCAGGTATGCCATCCCTAATTTTTCTTTGTGACTTTCTCAAGAAAGTTTGTAGCCACATTATAAGACAACTTCACAAGTAATCCCACCACATCATCCACCACGGTTTGTTTAGTTAATCTAAAGCTCGGTAGAAGATTTGGAGAAGCATCTTCTCTGATACCTCATGGTTGGGACATTTCATGAGCTTACCATTAAATCTCTCCCACACCTTGTATAGAGTCTCTCCATTCAATTGTCGAAAGTTTATGATTTCATCATGCAATTATAGCATTTTGGATGGTAGGAAGTATTGGTCTAAAAATTCAATGGTAAGTTCATCCTATGAAGTAATTGACCCAGCTGAATGAGATCAAAGCCACAATATTGTCTCACTCGTTAAAGAAAATGGGAAGAGGCACAATCAGATGAACTTTTGCGAGATATGTGCAATATCAAAGGGGGCACAAACTTCTACAAAGTTCTTCAAATGCAAATTGGGGTCCTCATGGGCTTGCTCCCCAAAGAGTCCTTTTATTTGAAGAATATGAAACATAATGCTCTTAACATGGAATACTTCGTTCCCTTGATTAGGTGGGATAAGGATGGCACTCGCACGACCAATGTCATGGAGTTTTTTCTCGTCATTAGAGGGACCATTAAAAGTCTGGGCATTACTTGCGTGGTCTCTCATAGTGTCATGGACACTATTGAATTCACCTATAAAAACACAAAAACAACAAAGTAAATCAAAATCACCACGGGTATACCCAAAGATACAACCAACACCGTACAAGTGAAAACTAAGTCTCACTCTCAGATAAGGGCTCTATTTTGATCACACTCACCTATACCATAGTTTGGATATAGGAAGATCATTGTCAATAAAGCTCAACTCACATTGAGATCAAATCCTCAAAGAGTAAGTCTAGTCCTCAAAACTTATCGGTGTTGACGGCTTCTAAGTGTATGCCCATAGTGTAAACAAAGTAAATACATGAATTAAAATGGGGGGGAAATAGTTTGGAAAATTCTTCAATCAAAATCAAATCAAACTACCAACCTAAAGTGAAGTTATAGTTAAGATTTTGATATGGGATACATCTTAGGATTATGTCTTCCTAGGGGCAAATAATGCATGGGTCATGATAATTAAGTGTACATTCTAGTCATCAACTATATGGGTAGGCTAAGTTAGGAATTCTTGAGGCTAGTTTGTCAACAAAACCTCAAGAATATCATCCATGGACCCTTTTGGATACCTTATAGATGTGGCAATTGAATCCACTCAATACCTCAATTGAGCATCCTTATTTCTGGGAAGATGCTCAAGACTTAGCTAATTCTTAACTTACCCTTATTTCTAAGATAGTGAATAGAGGAAAAACTATATCTACTATTGTTCACTATTTCTTTGTAACCCGTATCCCTCTCTCAAGGATGATATAAGTTTCAAAAGTTCACTCACATCTCTCTTTTAAGGATGATGTGAGCTTTATGAATTTGGGGTTTTCACCCATAAATCTATTTTGGAAATTTAGGATTTTCACTTACAAATCCCAACTAAATTAAGAAAGCAATATTGAAACCCACAATCAACGACCAAGGATTTACACTAATAAATCACAACCCGCACATATTTGCACCCTATTTCAATATAATCTCAAGATAAATTGTTTAGCTACTCATAAAGGTAGGGAAAAGAAATATACCAAATTGATTGTTCAATGCTTCCATTAAACTTTGCAATCAAGAGCAATCCAATATCCAACTTCAATTACAACCAAAACTAATTGAATAATTAACCATACTAAATTTCCCTAATTTGGTAAGGTTTACAAAGTCTCCAATTTCAATTTCAAAGTTGATAAATGTCAAATGGAAAAGGGTTTTAGACTTTTAAAGGATTTTGGATTGGCTATATAAATTTATTAAATTTCCCTTAAGCATAACCTTGCATTGCTGTGATCACTGCAACTTGTTCACAATAGTGAACACCACGATCACCTTTAGATCATTGTGATCACAGTCTTTGAACTAGATTGACTGGCTATGATCCCTGCCCTCATAACGTAACTGTGGTAATTGAGACCATTTCCTGCTCACGGTCTTCCAGTTGCACTTCTCTTCTCTTTTTGATCCCTTTTAAGCTTAATTCCACATCTTTCCTTTCCATCACCTGTATACCTGCAAAGTGTGAAAATTAATTTATTCAACTAACAAAGTTGTCTTATTCATACCTTCAAATCATAGTAGTGCGCATAAATTTTGGATTTAAATGAGTGATAAATTCATCACTCATCATCCTTTTAATGATTTTTATGAATATGGATCCAAATGCCACAATGACCCTATAATGATTAAAAAGATTCAAGAAGATTATGATTTAAGAACTGGGAATCAAGACATAAAAATAATGGAAGAGAAGAAAGCAAGGAATAAACATAATGACCCCCAAAATCAGGTAAAATTTTTCATTTGATACATAAGAATTTAATTTAACTTTGTAATACATTTTGTATGTGTACCATTAATACATTATTTTGATACATTTTAACTTGTGGGATTTTGTATGTGTACAACCGATATATTTTTATGGTGTTTTTTTTCTATTAAAAAATCTGGCCAAGGGCCTTTTATTAATAAAGAAAATGTACAGAAAATGGTCTGGCCCAAGGAGATGGCCTAAACCAAGAAAACAAAGACATCAAAAGCAAAAAATTAAGACTATTCTAGAAAGTAAAAAACAATAAAGGAAAATGAAAGATTAGGAAGGTAAGAGGTCTGCTGGCAGCGATGAGCTCAAACAAATCTTCGATAAGCCTCTATCATCAAAATCAGATTCACATACTATGAGCTATGACTAAGATCAAGAGAGCTTCAATTCAATTACACCTCAAGTCACCTAAAACTCTCACCAGGAGTTATGTAATTGTTACTAATAGAGTTAAATTTCAAGCACTCGATATAAACTTTTCCCATGTTTAGGTAAAATCTGAAATTTTTGCTAATTGTAAGATACTAATGTGATACTCATGTTTATTCCTCTACAAAGGACTAATTATCATCGAGATTAATACCACCTTCATATTAGTTTAAACATATGTGGCCTTTTAATATGCTTACAATTAAATTGATGCCAATAATAGTTTGCACATTTGTGGAATTAAAAGAAATTTAACTTTGGATTGTATTTTGAGCCTCCCATAAATGATAATCTATTTGCTTGTAGGAATGGTTGCTTAGATTGCCTTCATAAAATTACCCTTGATTTGGTGTTTTCCTCTTTTGTCTTCTGACCCTTATATGTGGTATCTGCTGCTTATCTAGAATTGTAATGTTCTTTGCTTTCCCAGGTAGCTCCAAGAAAGTGTTAAAGTTTTTTGTACCCAAAAAATAAAACAAAGTTAAAAAATCTGCTAGTGTGTTCTCTTCTCAATAGATGTGTTGGATTTGAATCATGCCTCCTCCAACCAACTCTCTCAGTCTTTTAATAATCACAATAATATTCCAAGGACTTTACCATTCCCTTTTCACCAGTTTAGTTAGAGCGATCAAATCAGTTTTTAGGACTAAAGGTAGAAGTCGATGTTCCACACAGTACCCACAACCTTATTTCATTGGTATTGCTTATACAAATATAGTTTTACCTTTTTGAATTTGTTTACATGATGCCTATTTTATAACCAAATCCCCATTCTAACATAAAATGCAATTGAACAAATCCCCGAGTTCCCTATTGTACCATCAGAGCTGCATTTCTTCCAGCCTTGATTTGGCCTCTTCCACACTACTAAGATAGTATTCAATTGAGACATGTAATTCTGTAAGAATTCCACCAAAAGTGGCCAACTAGTTAGTACTTCCCTCAACCAAGGCTACCTGTTTATAGTTATATGATGTAGATTCATATTTATTTTATGAATAACCCTACTGATTGGTGTTACACCACCGTGGTTTATTCCATTCCTTGTCTTCCATAGTTGCAACACATGGATCCTGGAATATCCTGAAAAATAGGCTTAAGTCTTCTAGTTACCTCTACATCCCACCACTTTAAAAGTGTCTAATAAACACTATACAAAAGAATCCTCAATCCCTGCACCTACTACATAATAATTCCATATCCTAGCTGTAGCTTCACTTGAGATAAAAAGGCGATGGACAGTTTCTAGAAGAGGACATGAACATCATTTACATCTAGAAACTAAGTTAATCCCACATCTTTGCAAAATATCATCAACATGGATTTTAATTTCCATAATCTCCCTAAGAAAAAAATAATTTTGAAAGGCACATCTTTACTCCATGTGCACTTCCAATGCTCTTCAATATTTATTCTATGTCTGATCAATTAATTGACACTTGATACTATAAACTTACTCTTTGTGGTGGGCATCCACCAAAGTATATACCAAGGTGAAGCCTTCTTACTAATTTTGATGTTTTCTATAGTGCATTATTTAATGTCTCCAGTTAAAACACCTTGCATTTCTGAGCATCCCATCTGTACTCTATCATACATGAATTTGTATCTTCATCTTCTTATTGATCTTAAGTCAGGTTCCACCACATGATTCAAAGCCCCTAATTTTGCCCCGTTATCAAGCCACATGCTTGAGGATCCAACAATTGATTTCCACTATATTTTTTACTCAATAGAATCTCTAGCTTCTAGCATCTTCCTCCATGCCCAAGACACACTTTTCCACTGCACCACTGTTGGAATAAGTTTCTTACAATACTTAATCCACATATAATCAGTCCACAGTGATCCAGATATTCTGAACAACTTCCATAACTTTGTAAAAATAGCTTTAGAGATGTCAAAGAGATCTCTAAATGCCACCCCATCTCCTTCTTTTGGAAAACATATCTTGTCCCATGCTACCTAGTGTTTACTTTTTCCTTGCTCTTTGGTACTTCATAGAAACCCATCGAAGATTTTAGGAAGTTCATACAAGATGAACTTAGGTGCCACCACTGCTGAAAACAAGTAGAGAGGAATAATCTATAGTACACTATTAATTAATACAACCTTCCCACAAAAGATAATAGCTTCTCCTTCCAATTCTGAAGTCCGTCTTTTCATCTTTCTAATCAAGTGATTATAGTAGGCCTTTCTTTTACTTATATGTGTAAGTGGGAAACCTAATTACTGAAAATAAAAATGACCCTACTTAAAGTCAATGATGCTATTTACCTCATTCATCAATAAACAAACTACCTTTTTATACATACAGAATTAGCTATCGTGTCTATATATTATTTGCCCTAAGATTTTGTGATAATTATTCACCACTTTCATGACTAGGTCTAAAAATAGTTTATCAGTAGAAGTAAAAATAATTGTATCATCTACATAAGCAAGATGATTCAAGTTCTTACTCTATTTGGGCAACCAATAACCTTTATACATTCCATCTTTAAACAATGCATTTAGGGCTTTAGATAAGACTTCTGTAGTAAGCATGAAAAGTACAAGTGACAAGGGATCACCTTATTTTAAGCTATAGTAGAGCGACATAATTCAGAGGACTACCCACTAATAATATAGAGTACCAATTATTTTCTACCACCCTCCATATCAAATCAATGAAAGTTTCTACAAAGCCCATTTTTCTCATCAATCATCATCCTAGTCAAGTATAACCATGAAACTCTATCATAGGCCTTAGACATATCTAGCTTTAGAAAAACATTAGATGGTTTTTACCTATGTCTAATAGCTGAGATAATCTCCTGGGTCAGCAGGACACTTTCAATGATGCTTCTTCCTTTGAAAAAGCTTGACTATGTAATGACCTGAATTTGTGATTTTCTTTTAGTTTTTATATGTTTTGATCATTTTTTAATTTTCCATAGTTGCTACATGTTGGTTTTAAGGTTTGGAGATTGGTTGGTACGATTCTTAATATGATTGGAAATGATTTATCTATTTCGTGGGTTTTAGAGGCTTGAGAAGCCATATAGTTGACCTCGATCAACATTTGTTGTTCTAGTTGTCAAATGGCAAAACAGACTATGCTAGTTGTTCTAAATTATAAAATTTGGGTTAGTAGTGGGGTTGGTTTAATTTTAGGACTTTTATGTCTCATTTCAACCCTTCATTTATGTCACAACCTGAGGTTATCCCCTAGTCGCGACATGATGCTCAAGGCCACAAGTAACCCCAAGCAAACCCATGATGTGGTACCTGGTGTGAGCATCAAATAAAATAATACTAAAACATTATGTGTGGAAGATAAACTAATAAACTACTGGTAAGATAGAATACTGAAAAACAATACCACATGTCCGAACTACTAATAAAGAAACTGAAATACAAGTCTGAATATTTGAACACCTAGTTTGAACATCTGAAAGCCTCTAAGACATAAGGAGTTGATAGGAAAATTCCCCAAGTAACCCTAACTAACTGACATGAAATAAAATACTATTAATAACTGAAATCATGTCATCCTCGATGGATGAGGATGCACCACAACTATTGCTGCGTGATACTGAGCTGACTAAGAGCGGTTGGAAAATTAAGCATCCGAACCTATGTTATAAGAAAATATAACGCAAAAAAAGAGTATGTGATTAGTACTTTGAATGTATTGGTACGTGGGATAGGGACTAACTAAAATACATAGGGATACTGAACATGAATACATGAACATGTAAAACTGAGAATGCAAGACCAAGTGAAGAATGTACCAAAGTAATATGTAAGACTGACTGACTGTATAACTAGTAATCTGATTACTTGGTCAAGCAAACCTAAACTGAAATAAACTGAGTACTAATTGAAATTGTGGGATATATTATGTAACCAAAAATCCCCAATTTGAGATAATCGGGGTCCAAATGTAACCCTAGTTGAAAAGGTGTTAATACCTTACAATGGGTACAGACACTGGCTGTGTGGATCCACTAAACTGGTATCCCAAAGGACTAGGGAATCAGTCCTCTGCTGGTGGGTGACCCCTAAAAGAATGTCATTCCTCTACTAGCTGGTGAAATCTCATAACCTACGCTGCCTATGTACTTTTGGAACATAGGGATTATTACTAAAGGTATCAGTCCTCTACTAGCAGGTGAACCTTTATCTCTAGGTTTGCTCATTGCTAAATCATACTCTTAACTGAACTTACACTTGTATTGATTACCGTTAACTGAACTCATAACTGCTAGTGCTCAACATGGTCATAGCAGAACTGAGTATGATATTAGAATTCATGATTTAACTGACTTAGTATTTGAAAATATGAAACATGAGTAAATACATAGGTATCAAGTGTTCATAACCCTCCAGTACTGAATGATACTAAAATATGACAACATCACTTAAAACATTGGTAAAAAGTCATAATTTAGAGACCCAAAAGATAATACATTTCAACGAACAACTGAGATAAATAAAATTGAACACAGGGAGGTGTTAAACTTAGGAGGATAACATGTTCACATGGTTTAATTCATAACTAGATAAACTAACATGGTATTGACTAAACATGACATGGGCGTTTGGAACTTAAATCATATAGGAGCATCATTCACGTCGAATGATTATTATCATGGCTTGAATGTAAAATACTAAGGAAACATGGATAAATTGCATATTTAACATTGAATTTGATTATTAAAGAGAAAAAAAATTCATAATTGAACAAAAAGGGATTTTGGGAATCAATGGGTTGAAGGAACCCATTGATAAATACCCCACATACCTCAATTGGTTGAATTATTGAAGAAAAACTTGAAATTAGAACTAGAATGCTTGAATTCTTGGAAAGAAAACTTGAATTTTGTTCTTGGGGAAAGGGGAAGGGTTTGTACGTACGAAAACTGATGGTATTGGGGAATTTTATGCCCATCTTAAGGTTTTAATTCATCACTTTGGTGCTTGAGATTAGGGGAAAGACTAAAATGTCCCCTTGAACTTTAACTAAAACTATAGGAAAATACAACCTCTGTGGCATAGAGGCTATCACGGAGACTAACCTCCGTGTCATGAAACTTATCACAAAGGTCCAGCCTCCATGTCATAGAGGTTATCTATAGGCTAACCTCTGCGACACGCTAATATCATGGATGATTGCTGCCTCCAAGGTCCAAAATCACTCGAACCTCTTTCAAAAATTTTAAAACTCTTTTGGGACACCCTTTTAATATCCCTTAACATAATTCAACTTAAAAATCACTATTTCAGATTCAGGACGACCAAAAATAAAATCCTTGAAATCTTTGGGTTTAAAATTGTTAAGTCTTTTAGTACTTAGGGTAAAATTCATGCTTTGGACCCCTTAAACATGAACCTAAGAGCTGAAATACGTCCAATATTTTATGGGGTGTTAAAATTTCTCCCCTTTGGGATCACTCATCCTCGAATAAAGTTATCTGAGCTGAGATACAAAGAAAATTGAGATGAATGCTTATGAGCTAAATCATGATTCAATAACTGCGTCTGAAGCACGATTTATAGACTAAACTGAATTCATGAATGCATGCAATGATTCGAGGATGGTTATATAGCTAAAATAAAGAATAAGAGAGTCAATTTAACAGAAACATTACCTCAAGATGAATATGAATTCATAGAGAAAATATGGAGATACTGAAATTCAAGAGGGGGTGGATTGAAATTTTTTGTGAGTCGACTATTGACCCCTCACAGTCGACTTGCCTGTAGATTAGTACACTTAATAAAAAGGATTAGATTTGAAATAAACAAGCAAGTAAATAATTGAATTTAAAGTAAAGATACGAAGATTTATTTTGGTTTGGAACACCAATGTGGTGCCTACTTCCAGTACCCTTGGGTTTTAATGTTTCCTTAAATCTTTTCAATGTTGGACTCGAGTACAATGATGAGAAACAACTTTCGAAGACTTATTTTGTTCTTCATATCATGTGACACAACTTTAGTTCATATTACAAAGTTGAATCGATCTTATTCTTTATATAACAATTGTAAACTAAGGATTACAAAGCTTTGTGGGACTAAGATTAAGACACTTTGAGATTTCTCCTTGAAGTTGCGTGGGTACTTCAGCCTTTAGTCTTTTTTCTTTTTATAGTCTCCAGCTTCTTCGGTCTTTGTAAGAAAACCCAAGAGATTTCTTCTCAATCAAGGATTTAAATCGATTCCTTGATAGAAGGATGGAACCATAAGGTATGTCCATATCAGATATGTCCATACGTGGTGAAACTTCCACAGCTATACATGTCTATATCAGATATGTCCATGTGGCCTTCTTTCCTTCTGCTTTTAGTCTTTTCCATAATTCTTAGATGCCATAGATCTCCATGATTCAATGTTCTTCCATTTTTAGAGCCGACTCTCTTGCTTTCATTCTAAATTAGCTTTCTTTGATCCCCATATTTTTGTGCGAGATATCCTTCTATCTTTAGCGATATTTCAATATCCTATAAATGTCCACTCATTAGGTTTTCATTATTAAAACTTAAATATAACAGTCCAACAATTTCCCTATTTTTGATAATGTCAAATGATTATTTAAACACCAGTTGACTTCTTTGTCTGTCATGGTAGTCGAATTACTCCCCTTAACTTATAGCCACTTTTTCTGTTCCTTTATTAGTCGATTCTTATTCAACGTCAATCAACTTGCTCCCCTTGAATTATAGGCTTTTATGATGTTCCTTTATTTCCCCCCTTTTGGAATTATAAAAAAGAACAACAGAGAAGAAAAAGAGCAATAGACATATGGCAGAAATGCAATCAATTAACTAATAAGTACTCAACAAAATAAAGAGTATGGAAGATAGTGTGTTAAAAAATATCTTACAACCCAACAAAAACAAGGCACATGACCTCTTTTTGAATCAAAAAGTCATCATTCACCGCTTTTTCAGGAAGTATGTCAGGGTATTGTGCATATTATGACAGAATGTATCATATGATTTTTCAAGATTTTTGAAGAAGGGGGAGTAGGAGTTCTGAACAGAAATAACTAGATCATCATTAGAGGAGTGGAATTGGGACTTGAGTGAATCCATGCGGTTGAACACTCGAGTAAACAACTTGATACCCTTCTATTTGAATTCGTTAAGAGCCAACCTGGCCATGCCTATGACTGTGCTGGTGCTCTTCCCAAGGTGTAAAAGTTTGGAAGTCGACTCATGCAGTAGCATGGAACCTTCCTCAACGGCTTTGAAGCGATCCTTAATTTCCTCCAGTTTCTTCAAGATGCTAATCATGGGGATAGAAATAGGCTTGCTTACCTTGGGGTGTTATGACTTTTCCCGGGAAAAATCCTTTTTGCACCATTCTTATTCAACCAAAACATAGCCCATACTGGCAAATGTCTTAGTGTCATAATATAATACCCCAAACTTTTCTTAGTTTTGTTTATATCTTAGTGTGTCAAGGGTTAACTTTAAAAGCGAATAACTCTTAACATATGTAAATCTGATACCCGATTGAGAAGTTATGGCACTTTTAGTAAGAAGCAGTAGTTCACCGCGATTACGCTGCATCGGGAAGAACCCTAAAATCCAACTCATCTCTTTCCAGTAGCTCACCATGATTGGCCAGATTCACGCTAGAAACTATGGTGGACCAGATGCCGTGTCGCGTTGGAGTGCAATTTTGCACTTGTCCTTTTCCAGTAAGCATCACGATAATGCCGCGTCACGGTGAACTGTAAATTCGCACTCGTTCTTTTTCTAGTGAAGCAACGCGATAGTACCGTATCGCACCATAGTGTAAAATGGCACTTATCCCTTTTCTAGTAAGCCACTTCAATGGCGTCCATCGCACCGCAGTGCAAAATCGAGACTCCAGTTTTAAACTTAAAATTTCAAGGGGTAATTTAGTATTTTCCCAAGCTCCCAAATCATGAAAAATAAGAGATTAAACCTATTATAAGCCTAATACACTCATTATTCATCAAATTACACTCAAAGAAACCCTAGAGCTTCAAATTTTAAACCTCAAGAAATTAAAATTCCACCATTCTTTTTTCCAAGATAACCCAAAATTCAAGGTTCCCAATTTAAGATCTTTAAGAAACAATCTTCAAGAGCATAAATAGGAATTCAAAGTTCAAGCTTCTTCATCTATTTATCTATCATGGTATGTGGGGTTATGATCAAGGATAATCCTTTCATCCTTGTGCCCACAACTAGTTTTAAAGTTGAATTTTATATAAAATCATATGAATTTCAATTTAGGGTTTATACCCACTTATCACTATTTGAAGATTATGATGTTACAAGTAGTTTAGATGTTGAATTGCATGTCTACATTAGTATTTTTATACGTGTGACTTTATTTTCTAGATTTAGAATTGAATTATCAAGATTTTCATTTTTAAGCATGAACCTTATAATGATTTGACATGAATTTGATGCATGAGTGACTAAGCCCTAGTTTGAATATTGATATTTCAAGAATGACTATACTTTAAGAACCCTATAATTAGTTTATTTTAAGATTTTGAACAAGATTTGATCTTTTGATCTAAACTTAGTTATGGAATCCACTTTACGGTGTCAATTACAGTTTAAATTAAACAAATACACAATTAGTTTTCATTATAAACCCTTATACTAGTTTTAAAGTAGATTTTCTATAGAATGAACATATATATTAAAGCGAGTAGTATTTAGAACCGAGTTGGGTATGTTCACATACTGCAGAACTATGAGTCAACGTAGGTTAAGATTATTATATTATTACCTTTAATATAAATGAAAGGTTCAGATTGTGATCAGTTAGATCAGGTTATACTCCATGGCAAGAATATGACACCTCTCCCCAATATGAGGTTTTCCCATAAGGGAACTAGACATTGGACACTATGATAGCTCACATAATGTATGTTGGTTAGAAGAACCTCCCTATAGAAAAGAGTAATCCTAACAGAAAAACTTTTTGAAACTAAGTGTAAGGCTTACAATTATTTTAGATACTATTTAACAAAAGATATTGGTCATGAGATTTCAACTTTCAGTTTACATATATAAAAATGAGTCCTCTGTGCACTTAGGTAGCATGATTTAAAGATAGAATACAAGTACAACTTTTAGCAACTAAGTGTTATGGCTCACAAGATTTATAAACATGCCTTACTATTAATGATTATGATTCTCAGTTTTCAGTTATTCAAGCTAATATGAGTCATCAACATTTAGCATGCATTCTTTACAAGTTTATATTACCATTGAGGTATTTTTTTACTTATGTATTTACCCCCACATGATTAGTAAATTCTAGTTATTCAATTTTCTAGCTTATTAAAGAAGTTGATTCAGTATTTTTAGTTAGTTGGAGTCCGCTGGGGGTTTGTCCCAGTGGCTCTCTAGTTGTTAGTAATAGAGGCTTGTTAGTCTACTAGTTATAATTCAGATTTCCAATGTTGATTGTCCAGACTTTTGAGTGTAATATCTTCAGATAATTTAAGCTTAGATCAGAAAGACTTTCGTATTTATTTTATGTTTATATTTCTCTATTATGAGTTTCAGATTTAGTAGAAGGCTTACTAGGTTTGCTTGAGGCTACTCATAGTCTTGAGCATTGTGTGACGTATCAGGACCCATTTTCAGGGCGTAACAAACTTGGTATTAGAGCCAAAGGTTATAAGAGCCCTAGGGAGTCAGACAAGCCATGTAACATAGAGTCTTAATCTTTGGTGAGAAGCGTGCCACATTTATGAGCAAGAGGCTACGGGATGTTTTAGGAAATTATCCTTTTATTTCGTGATCTATTGTTCTTATAGTGTGTCTATATGCCTTTAGCTCGTGCTCTTATGTGACAATTGAGTATGCCTCCTCACTGAGCTAATACACGTAGAAATGATAAACAACCACCCTATCTTGCTGACCCTTTAAATGAGAATGTATCCCATGCTGAATTTTAGGCTGCCTTTTAGGTGTTGGACCAAGCTGTGACTGCCAATGTTCAAGGAAACCATCAGGAGATAGTCCCACTTCAGTAGGATGGTGATTTAGCAGCATCAAGAATTCATGATTTCATGAGAATGAATCTACCTGAGTTCTTTGGGTCAAAAATAGGTGAGGACCCACAACTTTACTTAGATGAGGTGAGAAAGATCACCTAGATTATGTATGTTATTAATGAGGAGAGTGTAGATTTGGCATCCTATAGGCTGAAGGATGTGTCGTATGATTGGGTGGTTATGTGGAAGAATAGTAGAGGTCAGAATACTGCTCCTATGAGTTGGGAGGTATTTTAGGAAACATTTCTAGACAAGTTATTTTTGTGTGAATTGAGAGAAGCTAAGGTAGAGGAGTTTTTGAACCTGAGGCAGGGCTCGATGACAATGAAGGAGTACTACCTTAAGTTCAGCCAGTTGTCTAAGTATGCCCCTTACATGATGGCTGACCCTAGGTCGAGTATAAGCAAGTTTGTTACTGAAGTATTTGGTTTGGTAGTCAAGGACTGTAGGACTTCCATGCTTATAGTGGATATGGATCTTTTTAGGCTAATGATTCATGCACAACGTATTAAGGTAGAAAAGTTAAAGAGGAGAGAGAGGACAAATAAGAAGGCTAAAACCAGTCAGTTTGAATATGACCAGAAAATTTTTAGAGAGAGAAATCATTCCCAGTTTCAGAGTTGCTCGTATATGCCAGTGCCATCTTTAGCCAGTTATCCTACCCTAAAGCTAGGCAGGAGAAGTGGGGTAAGCCTTTTATGTCCAAATCTAAGAATAGTGTGAGTGGAAAACCCAGTTATCCTTCATATGCTAAGTGTGGTAAGAATCATATAGGTGAGTGTTTTTTGGTACATAAAAGTTGTTATGGTTGTGGTAAGTTGGGACATGGAATGAAAGAGTGTCTGCATGCTAAGAAAGGAAACAAAGATGTTCATCCCAAGACACAGGCTACTAGCACACCAGCTTCTCTAGGTTGCCAAGCCCCTCCCCAGGGCGTATCATCCAGTACTGGTGGCTGTCAGAACCATAATCGGTTTTATACTTTACCATCCCATCAGGAGAAGGAGAGTTCACTAGATGTTATTACTGGTATGCTTCATTTCTTTAATCTTGATGTTTATGTGTTATTAAACCTGGGGTTGAATCTCTCTTATGTGACCCTGTTAGTTGTAGTAAGTTTTGGGGCAGGACATGAAAAACTCCCTAAGCCCTTCTTAGTTTCCACCCCGGTGGGTGAGTCAGTTGTTGCTAAATGAGTCTATAGAAAGTGTCTTATCACTGTCTTTCATAAGATCATATTATCAGACTTAATAGAGTTAGGCATGGTTGATTTTGACATTATTCTTGGTATGGATTGGCTCCATTCCTATTATGCATCTATAGATTGTCGCACTCGAGTAGTGAATTTTATGTTTCCTGATGAGCCAACTTTTGAGTGGCAAGGTAATTTAGTGTCTCCCAAGAGTCATTTTATATCCTATCTTAAAGCCAGAAAGTTGATATCAAAAGGGTGTATCTATCATCTAGTTTGAGTCAAAGACACTAAGTTTAAGGCTCCAATAGTTCAGTCTGCGTAGTGAATGAGTTTCCTGAAGTTTTTCTGAAAGATTTGCCAGGGGTACCTCCCGATAGGGAAATAGAATTCAGTATTTTCCTTCTCCCAGATACTCAGCCCATTTCCATTCCTGCATATCTTATGGCTCCAGTTGAGCTTAAGAAGTTAAAAGAGTAGCTTAAATACCTCTTATATAAAGGTTTCATAACGCCCAATGTCTCTCAATGGGGCACTCCAGTCCTATTCGTGCGAAAGAAAGATGCTTCTTTGCGAATGTGCATTGAATATCGTCAGCTGAATAAAGTCTCAATAAAAACAAATATCCTTTTCCTAGGATTATGTAACACCTCGATTTTCTAAACCGAAATGCTACACAATGTTCATAACCCCGAAGGACTACAAGCTAACCCATGACTGATATCTATACCTGTACACTACATAATATAACATGAAAATGTGGAAACATGTATTGAATGGCCATAAGGTTCAAATCAGAATAAACATCTGATAAGACAATGTCTGAAAATGGTATAACAATACCAAAATAAATCTGAAATAACTATCTGACATGCTATAGTCTGAAAAGCCTCTAAAATGTCTGAATAAGGAGTTGATAGGACATGTCCCCAGCTAACTCCATTTAGCAACTGAACTAAAATAGCAAATGAAATAATAATCATATCGTCCTCGAATAAAAAGGACTCACTGCAAACTCTGAACACTGGATGCTACTGCTGATCTGGAGCTCGTGCCTCTGAACCTATGATATAACATAATAGAAAGCACCATAGCACCAATGCATCAGTGCATCTGAATGTACTAAGTATATGAGTGAGGTAGGCTAAAAGGGTTATATGCATGAACAACGCTGCCTAATATGAACGTGAGAATACATGCATGCATATATAACTGTAACTGAACTCATGGAGATACTGACTACTGAGTTTGAATACTGACAACATGAGTGTACTGATACTGAGATACTGAATAGATGAACGACTATTTCTGACAGTTTGAATTATGAAGAACTGGTCTAGTTGACTGTGTCTGATAGTCCTAAAGCTGAATACTGATATCATGAATTCTGATAACTAATATGACTGATACATGAGTTCAGAAAATTGATATAACTAATATAACTGTGATGATCAGCCTAACCGATGTAACTGATACTGAGCGATAGTATCTGAAAGTCTAAGTTATGATGGAACTATTTGAATTCTGTTCTACTCGGAGTAACTAAATCTGAGATCAGTCCTATCTAGCGGGTGATTATGAGTATACTTATAGTAAGAATGATTTGACTTAGTCTGAGATCAGTCCATTCTAGCGGGTGATCTTTAAATCTAATGATTCTGATACTGATTAATCATAGTTTAGATCAGTCCTAGTTAATGGGTGATCTTGAAATCTATTTACAATGATAAACATTGAATGTATCTAACAGTACTAAATCTGTATTACTAAGCTGAGTTGACTTTGTCTGACAGTCCTGAATCTATAACTGAAACTGTGGGATTTGTTCATCTAACCAACATGCCCCAAGCTAAGCTGACTGGGGTCCAATCTCTGCCCTGACTAGAATGGTGTCAGTACCGTGCCACCAGTAAAGACATCTACTGTGGAGTCAGTCCTAATCTAGTGGGTGACTCCTGGGATCAGTCCTATACATATAAATATACTAATGGGTGACCCCTGAGTATGTCAGTCCTATCTAACGGGTGACATCTCATACCTATGCTGGCTACGTAGTTTTGGAACTTAGGGATTGCTTATAAGGATCTCAGTCCTAATCTAGCGGGTGAGTCCCCATACCTAGGCTCACTCGGTGCTGAATCCTACTCCCATATGAAAGACACTAAACTAAATAACTGGGCTAAACTGAATAATTGAACTAATACTGATTAACTAGACTGATACTAGTGGTATTGTTTAGCGAAGCTAAACTAAGTTTACTGGATTCTGATGACTGACGGAATGTACTTAGATCTGAGGACTGGTTGAGAGTACTGAAATTACTGAGATTGACTTTGAATACTGAGGTTATAGATATTATTGAGTACTAAGATCACTAAGATTACTGAACTACTGAGATTACTGGGGTTACAGGATTTTCCTGAGTCACATGACTGACTGAATTCTATAGATCATGGCTTGACTAAGAGTATCCTTAGAAATCCTTAGGCTTGCCCTTGATTTTTCTTGACTAGGGTTTAACCCCTTTGGGAAAGAATGTTCTTGTTCCTGAGGAGATAATCTTGAGAGAAAACCCTAATATTGTGGTTGAAAGCATAATAGGGGGTTTTTGGGATGCTTAACTAAAGAAAAATAGGAAAAATTATGCCTCTTTAGGGTTATAAGTCATGGGAAGTGAAGGGAAAAGACCAAAATACCCTTATGAAAAAAATTTCTAGTTGCTGAAAATAATAGCTGACGACATTTGTGAAAAGGCGTAAAAAATATGACATGCCTTCAAAAATGTCATCATACAGGAGCTGGAATTGATGGTTTCTGCTTAAGTCTGACGATCCTCGTGGTAGGGTATCACAAATGTGGTAAGCTACCATGAATGTCGTCACTTAGGAGCTGGTTTCTGCCTAAGGATGACGACCTTCATGGTAGGGCATCAAAAATATGGTAAGCTACCATGAATTTCATTAAAAAGGATCTGGATTCTGCTTAAGGCTGACGACCTTCGTGGTAGGGCATCACAAATCTGGTAAGCTACCACAAATGTCGTCACACAGGAGCTGGATTCTGCCTAAGGCTAACGACCTTTGTGGTAGGGCATCATAAATATGGTAAGCTACCACGATTGTCATCACACAAGAGATGGATTCTACTTAAGGCTGACGACCTTTGTCGTAGGGCATCACAAATGTGGTAAGCTACCACGAATGTCGTCACACAGTTTCCAGCCTGACATGCTAGAGTAAAATAGGAATAACTCTTTGCTCCGATATCAGATTTAGGAAAAATTAGTATTGTTGGAAAGATAATTCAATTATATATCTTTTGATAGGTCATGATCTCAAAAATTCCAAGTATAATGAGAGATATGCTCGTTTGAAGTTGACTATACCAATATCCTTCTCAAGAATTCAATCGGTAAGGAATGTTTAGATTTGTCTAATAGCTGGGAGTTATTTGAAGCCTTAATATACCTCTAAACTGCTCATAAAACTATAAAATAACCATGATGTACTATGTATGATCTTGGTACATAGCTCTAATATTGGTTGGGATTTTTTGGGGTATTACAATATCTCCCCCTGGAAATATTCGTCCTTGAATGATAACTGCTTGAGAGGGGAGAAATGATAAATTGACGCATATATAGCATGAATGACTGATCATGATTTCAGGGCTGACATGACTTAAAACTGAGCATATCATACTATACATGCATATTTGATGCATGGATAGTTGATTTATGAATGTAGGACTGAGTGTTTAGATAAACTGAGTTTCTCAAACCGAGAATGGATATCTGATGCTTAACTGATAAGTTGAATCTATGCATATCTGATGCATGATTATATGACTGACATGATACATGAATGCATGACTAAAAGTACTGATAAGATGACCACGTATATCTGATGCTTGAATACATGACTGAACTGACTCACGAACATGCGACTGAACATCAATGGTAAAGGCACTAAGATTGAACTAAAACATGAGAACATGATTGATTATGCTATTTGACATATGGACTGAACATTATGAATTGAACTGAACCTCTGAATACTTGACTTACAGCTGAGGTCTAACTTGAAGGTCAACTTATGAGTACTCTCTATTCTAGACTGAATTCGTTATGCAAGGGAAAATTGAAGGATCTAAGGCATGAGAGCATTAAGAGAAAGTGGGGTATCTTTCTCTTGGGATTCTATGTCCCTCTTAGAATGCTTATCTTATGGAGATACTGGGTAATGCATAAGGCATTTATGAACTAGATTATAGCAAAACTTTGGGAGTCTGAAACTAATGTATGATGCATGAGATGAACTGAACTTGCAACTACTAGGCGGTTCTACCTTGAAATGGTTACCTTCTCTGAGATTTTGGATAGCATGAATATCTGCAAGGACGAGAAAACAAGCTATAAAAATCTGACTGATCGATTGCTAAACTAATTTGCTGGCTTTACTAGCTAACTCATACTAAAACATATGCTCGAATAAGAGAAAAAGATCAAACAATGCATACTATAAACATTAAATACTGGTAACATACCCGAATCTTAGTCAGGGAAACTTTCTGGATTAGGATAGGTTTGGAGTGCATAAAGTCTATTCTGACGCTGACCACTATTGGTACCTTGCTGATGCAACTCCTTACCCCCCTGTGCTAGAACTTTGCACTCTCGCATTTTGTGGCCTATATTGCCACACCCAAAGCATACATCACTACCTTCCATATATGCACCTAGATGATTCTTACCACACTCTTTGTATAACGGATAAGTAAGACCTCTATTTTCACTACCCTGGGCCTCAGAGCCTGGCGCTCCATCATAACAGTTATTTCTGGACGTAGTTGCTAGTACACTAGCTGAGGATAGAGTTGGGACTAAAAATTTCTTACTATGTTGAGAATGGTTACCACCCTGTGACTTAGGATGAGCAAAGCTGAAACTACCTGTCCTTGCTCTCTTACTCTATCTTTCTCTTATCCTAATCTTCTGCTCTTCTATCTTATGAGCATGTGTCATAAGTCTGGCTAAAGTCATATCACTATTAAACATGGTAGATCTGTATTCGTTTACCATACTATTATTCACCCCTGACATGAACTTACTTATCTTAGCTCTACCATCTACAACCACATGAGGGGCATATCTGACTAATTGAGTAAACTTGAAAGAATACTCCTTTACCATCATACTTCCCTACCAGAAGTTGATGAACTCTAGTACCTTAGCTTCTCTAAGATCTAGCGAAAAGAATCTATCAAGGAAAGCAAAGGCAAACTCCCATTCTATAGGGCTTGCATCATCTAACTTTTCTGACTTCCACTGCTTGTAGCAAGTATGAGCAACATCCTGTAATTGGTATACGGTTAACTCAGCACTCTGAACAATAGTAACCCCCATAGCATCTGTCACCTTTTGAACCTAATCTAGGAATTTCTGCGGGTCCTCATCTGACTTAGACCTTGTGAAGGAAGGAGGATTCATTCGGGTGAAGTCCCAAATTCTAGCTGCAGCTGAATTGGCCACTGGGTTGGCCAGAATGATAGCTGGTCATTAATTCTGGGCAGCAACTGATTGAGAAAGAGTGGTGAATGCGGCCCTGAACTCCACATGAGAAACATGATCGCCCAAAGGGTCTTCGAGCTAAGGGGCTGACTGATTCCCATTTCTTCTTTTAGGAGGCATATCTGTAGAGAAAAGGGAGAAATGGATTAGACTGAGATTATGCTTACTGGTATGACATGAATACTAAAAGAAGGAAGACTATTCGTAAAACATCTCATAGCCTCCTGGACATAAGTGTGGTGCACAACATACGTATGTACAAGAATCTACTAGATGCGACTTTCAGACTTCCTAGGACTCTATTGAACCTTAGTAGCTGATACCAAGTTTGTAACACCCTGATTTTCTGAACCAGAATGCTACACGGTGGTCATGACCCCGAAGGACCACAAGCTAACACATGACTGATATCTATACCTGTACATTGCATAATATAACATGAAAATGCGGTAACATGTACTGAATGGCCATAAGGTTCAAATCTGAATAAACACCTAATAAGACAATGTCTAAAAATGGTATAATAATACCAAAATAAATCTTAAATAACTATCTGACATGCTATAGTCTGGAAAACCTCTAAACTTTCTGAATAAGGAGTTAATGGGATACGTCCCCAACTAACTCCATCTAGCAACTGCACTAAAACAATAAATAAAGTAATAATCATATCATCCTCGAATGTAAAGGACTCACTGCAAACTCTGAACACTGGAATGCTACTGCTGATCTGAAGCTCGTGTCTCTGAACCTATGGTGTAACATAAGAGAAATCACCATAGCACAAATGTGTTAGTATGTCTGAATATATGAGTATATGAGTGAGGTAGGATAAATGCAAAGGGTTATATGCATGAACAACGCTGACTAATATGAATGTGAGAATACATACAGGCATACATAACTGTAACTTAACTCATGGAGATACTGACTATTGAGTCTGAATACTGAAAACATGAGTGTACTGATACTGATATACTAAATAGATGAACGACTATTTTTGATAGTTTGAATTATGAAGAACTGGTCTGGTTGACTGTGTCTGATAGTCCTGAAGCTAAATAATGATATCATGAATTTTGATAACTGATATGACTAATACATGAGTTCAAAAAACTAATATAACTGATATAACTATAATGATCGACCTAACTGATGCAACTGATACTGAGCGGCTGTATCTGACAGTCTAAGTTCTGATGAAATTATCTAAGTTCTAGTTTGTAACACCCTAATTTTCTGAATCAAAATACTACATAGTGCTCATGACCCTGAAGAACCACAAGATAACCTATGACTGATATCTATACCTGTACACTGGATAATATAACATGAAAATATGGAAAAATGTATTGAATGGCCATAAGGTTCAAATCTGACTAAACATCTGATAAGATAATGTCTGAAAATTGTATAACAATACCAAAACAAATTTGAAATAACCGTCTGATATGCTATAGTCTGAAAAGACTCTAAACTGTCTAAATAAAGAGTTGATGGGACATGTCCCCAATTAACTCCATCTAGCAATTGAACTAAAACATCAAATAAAGCAATAATTGTATCGTCCTCGAATGAAAAGGACTCACTGCAAACTCTGAGCACTGGAATGCTACTGCTAATCTGGAGCTCATGTGTCTGAACCTATGGTGTAACATAAAAGAAAGCACCATAGTGCAAATACGTTAGTACGTCTGAATATACTGAGTATACGAGTGAGGTAGGCTAAATGCAAAGGGTTATATGCATGAACAATGCTGACTAATATGAATGTGAGAATACATACAGACATACATAACTGTAACTGAACTCGTGGAGATACTGACTACTGAGTTTGAATACTGACAATATGAGTGTACTGATACTGAGATACTGAATAGATGAATGACTATTTCTTACAGTTTGAATTGTGAAGAACTGATCTGTTTGACTGTGTCTAACAGTCCTGAAGCTAAATACTGATATCATGAATTTTGATAACTGATATGACTGATACATGAGTTCAGAAAACTGATATAACTGTGATGATCAGCCTAATCGATGTAACTGATACTGAGCGACTATATCTGGCAGTCTAACTTCTGATGGAATTATATGAGTTCTAGTTTATAACATCCTAATTTTCTGAATCGGAATACTACACGTTGCTCATGACCCCGAAGGACCACAAGCTAACCCATAACTGATATCTATACCTATTCACTGGATAATATAACATAAAAATGTGGAAACATATATTGAATGGCCATAAGGTTCAAATCTGAATAAATATTTGATAAGATAATGTCTGAAAATGGTATAATAATACCAAAATAAATCTTAAATAACTATCTGACATGCTATAGTCTGGAAAGCCTCTAAACTGTCTGAATAAAGAGTTGATTGGGCATGTCCCCAAGTAACTCCATCTAGCAACTGAACTAAAATAGTAAATAAAGCAATAATCATATTGTCCTCAAATGAAAAGGACTTACTGCAAACTCTAAACACTGGAATGCTACTGTTGATCTGGAGCTCGTGCCTCTGAACCTATAGTGTAACATAAGAGAAAACACCATAGCAAAAATATGTCAGTACGTCTGAATGTACTGAGTATACGAGTGAGGTAGGCTAAATACAAAGGGTTATATGCATGAACAATGCTGACTAATATGAACGTGAGAATACATACATGCATACATAACTGTAACTGAACTCGTAGAGATATTGACTACTGAGACTGAATACTGACAACATGAGTGTACTGATACTGAGATACTGAATAGATGAATGACTATTTTTGATAGTTCGAAATATAAAGAACTGGTCTGGTTGACTATGTCTGACAGTCCTAAAGCTGAATACTGATATCATGAATTTTGATAATTGATATGACTATACATGAGTTCAAAAAATAGATATAACTGATATAACTGTGATGATTGGCCTAACCGATATAACTGATACTGAGGGACTATATCTGACAGTCTAAGTTCTGATGGAACTATCTGAGTTTTGTTCTACTTGGAGTAACTAAATCTGAGATCAGTCCTATCTAGCGGATGATCATGAGTATACTGATAATAAGGATAATTTGACTTATTCTGAGATCAGTCCTATCTAACGGATGATCTTTAAATGTAATAATTCTGATACTGATTAGTCATAGTTGAGATCAGTCCTAGCTAATGGGTGATCTTGAAGTCTATTTACAATGATAAGCATTGACTGTATCTAACAGTATTGAATCTGTACTACTAAGTTGAGTTGACTGTGTCTGATAGTCCTGAATCTATAACTAAAACTGTGGGATGTGTTCATTTAACCGACATGCCCCAAGCTAAGCTAACTGGGGTCCAATCTCTTCCCTGACTGGAAGGGTGTCAGTACCGCACCACCAATAAAGACATCTGCTGTGGAGTCAGTCCTAATCTAGTGGGTGACTCCTGGGATCAGTCACATAAATACAAATGTGCTAACGGGTGACCCTTGAGTATGTTAGTCCTATCTAACGGGTGACATCTCGTACCTACGCTGGCTACGTAGTTTTGGAACTTAGGGATCGCTTCTAAGGATCTCAGTCCTAATCTAGTGGGTGAGTCCCCATTTCTAGGTTCACTCGATGCTGAATCCTACTCTTATCTAAAAGACATTGAACTAAATAACTGGGCTGAACTGAATAACTGAATTGATACTGATTAACTAGACTGATACCAGTGGTATTATTTAGGGGAGCTAAACTAAGTTTACTGGATTCCGATGACTGACAGAATGTTTTGAGTTCTGAAGACTGGTTGAGAGTACTAAAATTACTGAGATTGACTTTGAATATTGAGGTTACAGATATTACTGAGTACTGAGATTACCGAGATTACTGAACTACTGAGATTACTGGGGTTACTGGATTTTTCTGAGTCATATGACTAACTAAATTCTATAGATCATGGGTTGACTAAGAGTATCATGATAACATGACATGGCTTTAGGCACATAGCTATATTTTTAGGTATGAATACCCCCAGGACTCGATGGAAGGAAACTGACACAACATGACTGACTTGATCATAAGACTGGAGTCCACAATTCACATTGTCATAAGTAGGGGATATTATACTTCATGTAGTTCTTCAACATCTTAAGCATGGCAGGGAGTGCATGGATATATTTCATGTACATATAGTATATCTCCATTATCATACATGCTTCATACCACAACAATAGCAATACATCAATAGCATAGAATTTATTGAAGTACATAGCTAACATGGACTTGTCATTAGATATCATGGAACCATGTAAACATGAATTTCTAGCATCCTAAGCATTTTATCAAACACCTTGTATGCATAATATTGAGCATAGGTGTACTTAACAAATTTAGAAATCTTGAACCACCTAAATTCATGGGTTTCCAACTAACCTATTCACATGATTCATGAAAAACACATCAAGACACAACCTTGAATGCAAACAATAATCATTAACATGAATATAGTCATAAAACAACAAGAAAATCACAATTTATAAATTTAAAACATGATTCTTGAGCTCCATCGATGAAAGGGACCCATGGATGAACACTATGCATACATTAAAGCTTGATCTTGAAAGAGATCTAATGTTTCTGAAGGTTTTTGAAGAAATCCTTAAGCTTGCCCTTGATTTTTCTTGACAGGGTTTAACCCCTTTGGGAAAGAATGTTCTTGTTCCTGAGGAGATGATGTTGAGAGAAAACCCTAATCTTATGGTTGAAAGCATAAGAGAGGGTTTTTGAGATGCTTAACTGAAGAAAAATGGATAAAATTATGCCTCTTTAGGGTTATAAGTCGTGGGAAGTGAAGGGAAAAGACCAAAATACCCTTATAAAATAAATTCTCAGTTGCTGAAAATAATAGCTGACGACATTTCTGACAAGGCATCAAAAATGTGACAAGCCATCAAAAATGTCGTCACACAGGAGCTGAAGTTGATGGTTTCTACCTAAGTCTGATGATCTTCGTGGTAGGGCGTCATAAATGTGGTAAGCTACCACGAATGTCGTCACTTAGGAGTTGGTTTTTGCCTAAGGCTGATGACCTTTGTTGTAGGGCATCGCAAATATGGTAAGCTACCACGAATGTCATCACACAGGAGCTGGATTCTGCCTAAGGCCGACGGCCTTCGTGGTAGGGTGTCACAAATGTGGTAAGCTACCATAAATATCATCACACAGGAGCTGGATTCTGCCTAAGGCTGACGACCTTTGTGGTAGGGCATCACAAATAAGGTAAACTACCACGAATGTCGTCACATAGGAGATGGATTTTGCCTAAGGCTGACGACCTTCGTAGGGCATCACAAATGTGGTAAGCTACCACGAATGTCGTCACACAGTTTCTAGCCTAACATGCTGGAGTAAAATAGGTATAACTCTTTGCTCCTGTATCATATTTTTGCAAAATTGATATAGTTCGAAAGATAATTCAATTATCTATCTGTTGATATGTCATGAGCTCAAAAATTCCAAGTATAATGAGATATATGCTCATTTGAAGTTGACTATACTATTATCCTTCTCAAGAATTCAATCGGTAAGGAATGTATTGATTCGTCTGATAGATAGGAGTTATTTGAAGCCGTAATATACATCTAACCTACTCATAAAACTATAAAATAACCATGATGTACTATGCATGATCTTGGTACATGGATCTAATATTGGTTTGGATTTTTTGGGGTATTACAGATTGGTGACTTATTTGACCAACTCCAAGGTGCAAGTTACTTCTCCAAGATAGACCTTAGATCCAACTATCAACTTAGAGTAAGGGACGGTTATATTCCAAAGACAACTTTTAGAACTCGTTGTGGTCATTTTGTGTTTCTAGTCATGTCCTTCGAGCTAACAAATGTCCCAACAGCCTTCATGGATTTGATGGACAAGTGTTCAAACAATATTTGGACATGTTTGTCATAGTCTTTATCGATGATATTCTTGTCTATTCTCCTAACAAGGATGATCACGCTGACCATCTTAGAATTGTGTTGCAAACTCTTGGGGATCACCAATTGTTCTCCAAATTTAGCAAAATATGAATTTTGACTAAGATCAGTATGTTTCGTTGGACATATTGTTTCCAGTAATGGCATTAGAGTTGATCCCTAAAAGACATAAATAGTAAGAAATTGGCCTAGACCTATCTCTCCATCAGAAATCAAAATTTTATTGGGTTTAGATGGCTATTACAGATGTTTTGTTGAGGGTTTCTTATCTATTGTGTCCCCTATGTCTAGATTGACCCAAAAGTAAGTTTCAGTGGTCAGATTCCTATGAGAAAATTTTTTAGGAGTTGAAGGCTCGACTTACTTTAGCTCCAGTTTTAGCGCTACCTAATGGTACATATGGGTTCATTATCTATTATGATGCTTCTAGAATCGGTCTGGGTTGTGTTTAGATGTAGGGTGGTAAGGTTATAGCCTATGCCTCTAGAAAACTTAAGCCTCATGAAAAGAACTATCCTACCAATTACCTTGAGTTAGCTGCCGTTGTATTTGCATTGAAAAATTGGAGGCACTATCTTTATGGGGTGCATGTCAATGTATTCATAGACCACAAAATCTTGCAATATATGTTTACTTAGAGGGAGTTAAATTTTCATGCGAGAAGGTGGTTAGAATTATTGAAGAATTATGACATGAGTGTGTTATATCACCCAGGCAAGGCCAATATAGTGGCAGATGCCCTTAGTAGACTATCTATGGGCAGTGTTGCTCATGTGGATAGTGATAAGAGAGAATTAGTTTGAGAAGTTCACCAGTTAGCTAGATTTGGTGTGAGGTTGGTTGACTCAGCTGAAGGGAATGTTTGGGTTTAGAGTAGTTCAGAATCTTCTCTGGTTTCTGAAGTGAAAGAGAAGCAGGATAAGGACTCTAGTTTGGTCAAACTGAAGGGTTCAGTTAAAGACCAAAAGGTAGAGGTTTTCTCCCAAGGGGTGGGGAGATGGTGTGTTGAGAGACCAGAGTAGATTTTGTATGCCATGTGTTGATGATTTGTGGCAGCAGATTATGGTAGAAGCGCACGGTGTGCGTTAATCCATCCACCTGGGAGCCACCAAAATATACCATGATTTATGAGAAATCTATTGGTGGAGTGGTATGAAGAAAGATATCACAGAATTTATGGCCTAGTGTGCAACTTGCCAATAGGTTAAGGTAGAGCACCAAAGACCTGGTGACACATTACAGGAGTTTGGTATTCTCACTAGGAAGTGGGAAGAGGTGAACATGGACTTTGTGACAGGATTACCCCATTCGCGTCAACAACATGATTTAATTTGGGTTATTATAGATAGATTGACCAAATCAGCCCATTTCTTTCCAGTTTACACGTCCTACATAGCTGAAGATTATGCTAAGCTGTATATCAGAGAGTTGGTTAGATTACACGGAGTTCCCTCGTCTATCATTTCAGATAGGGGTACTCAGTTTACCTCTCAGTTTTAGAAAGTTTTTCAGAAGGGTCTTGGTACCCAAGTTTATCTCAGTTTAACTTTTCACCCACAGATAGATGGTCAAGTAGAGAGGAACATTCATACCCTAGAAGATATGTTGAGAGTATGTGTTCTTGACTTTAAGGGTAGTTGGGTTGACCACTTGCTATTGATAGAGTTTGCCTACAATAACAGATACCATTCTAGTATTTAGATGGACCTATTTGAGGGTCTTTATGGGTGGAGATATAGGTCACTAGTTGGTTGGTTTGAAGTGAGTGAGGCCTCTTTGATTGGGCCAAATATGGTGTTTGAAGCCATGGAGAAAGTGCAACTGATTCGAGAGAGATTGAAAGAAACTCAGAGTTGTCAGAAATCTTATGCAGATGCAAGAAGAAGAGATCTTGAGTTTGAAGTCGATGATTTTTTTCATTTGAAGGTTTCACCTATGAAGGGGGTGGAGAGATTTTGAAAAAAAGGGAAACTTAGTCCCCGATTTGTGGGTTTCTACAGGATTTTAAGTCGTGTGGGGAAGGTAGCATATGTGCTTGAGCTACCTGCAGACTTGTCATCAGTTCACCCAGTGTTCAATGTATCCTTATTGAAGAAGTGTATAGATGATTCAACTATTGTAGTCCCTATATAAAGCATATATATTCAGAATTGCCTTTCATACAAAGAACTTCTAGTAGAGATTCTTGATCACCAGATCTGTAGACTAAGGAATAACGAAGTTCCCTTGGTCAAAGTTTTATGGAAAAATCAATCTCTTGAGGGTTCCACTTGGAAGAAAAATAATATATGCGAACCAAGTATCCTCACCTCTTCTCCACAAACTCAGATTCAGCCTAAGGTAATAGTCTTCCTTAACTCAGTTCTTTTCTAGTCTCAGTTTCAGCCATGTGATTATCTTCATATCAATTCATGCATTTACAGATTAGTTCAGTTACTCATTATGCTTTAGATTTAGTCATCCAGTTATGTTTTAGTGGTACATGGTAGTATATAGTCTCAGTTCCTCAGTATCCTCAGTTTAACTAGTCTCATTCGAGGACGAATATTCCTAAGAGGGAGATATTATAATACCCCAAACTTTTCTTAGTTCCGTTTAGCTTATAGAGTGTCAAGGGTCAAATTTAAAAGTGAATAAAGCTTGATACCTATAAAATACCCACCGAATTGTAGATAATTGAATTAACTTTCCAACGATACCAATTTCGCCTAAATTTGATACCCAGTTGAGAAGTTATGGCACTTTTAGTGAGAAATAGTAGTTCACCATGATTACACGCATCGCAGTGAACCCCAAAACCCCACTCGTACCTTTCCAGTAGCTCACCGTGATTGGCTGGTGTCACACCAGAAATCATGGTGGAACAGACGCCGCATTTTGTTGGAGTGTAATTTCACACTCATTCTTTTCCAGTGAAGCATCACGATAATACTGCATCGTGGTGGAGTGCAAATTTGCACCTGTCCTTTTTCCAGTGACATAACGTGATAGAACCGCATTGCGCCATAGTACAAAATAACACTCTTCCCTTTTCTAATAAGCCACTGCAATGGCCCCATATTGCACCGCGGTGCAATATCGGGACTCCAGTTCCAAACTTAAAATTTTAAGGGGCAATTTAGTCTTTTCCCAAGCCCTCAAATCGTGAAAAACAAGAGATTAAACCTATTCTAAGCCTAATGCGCTCATTATTCATCAAATTACTCACAAAGAAACCCAGAGCTTCAAATTTTAAACGTCAAGAAATCCAAATTCCACCATTCTTTTTCCAAGATAACCCAAAATTCAAAGTTTCCAATTCAAGATCTTCAAGAAACAATCTTCAAGAGCATAAATAGGAATTCAAAGTTCAAGCTTCTTCATTTGTTCATCTATTAAGGTATGTGGGGTTATGAACAAGGATAATCCTTTCATCCTTTTTTCCAAAACTAGATTTAAAGTTGAATTTTACATGAAATTATATGAATTTCAATTTAGGGTTTATAGCCACTCATCACTATTTGAAGATTATGATGTTACAAGTGATTTAGATGTTGAATTGCATGTCTCGTTGGTATTTTTATGCGTGTGACATTATTTTCCAGATTTAGAATTGAGTTGTCAAGACTTTCATTATTAAGCATGAACCTTATGATGATTTGACATGAATTTGATGCATGGGTTATCAAGCCCTAGTTTGAATATTAATATTTCAAGAATGCCTATACTTTAAGCACCCTATGATTAGTTTATTTTCAGATTTTGATCAAGATTTGATCTTTTGATCTCAACTTAGATATGGAATCTACTTTACAGTTTCAGTTACAGTTTAAATTAAATAGATACACTATTAGTTTTAAAAATAAACCCTTATACTAGTTTTAAAGTGGATTTCCTACAGAATGAGCATACAAAGTAAACGGAGTAGTAATTAGAACCTAGTTGGGTATGTTCACATGCCGCAGAACTACAAGTCAACATAGGTTCAGATTATCAGATTATTCCCATTTATATAGATGACATATTCAGATTGTGATCACTTAGCTCAAGTTATACTTCATGGCAAGAGTATGACACCTCTCCTCAATGTAAGGTTTTCCCATAAGGGAACTAGACATTAGACACTATGATAGCTCACATAATATATGTTGGTTAGAAGAACCTCCATACAGAAAAGAGTAATCCTAATAGAAAAGCTTTTTGAAACTAAGTGTAAGGCTCACAATTATTTTAGATATTATTTCACAAAAGATGTTGGTCATGAGATTTCAGCTTTTAGTGTACAAATATAAAAATGAGTCCTCTCTACACTTAGGTAGTATGATTTAAAGATAGAATACATGTGCAACTTTTAGAAACTACGTGCTATGACTCACAAGATTTATACAACATGACTTACAATTCATGATTATGATTCTCAATTTTTAGTTGTTCAAGCTAATGTGAGTCATCTACATTTAGCATGCATTCTTTACAAGTTTATATTACCATAGAGGTATTTTTTACTTATGCATTAACCCCTACATTCTTAGTACATTCCAGAAGTACTGATCAATATATATGTCTATGTGATACATTGTTTAATAATTTAGGTTCAGGTGCTCAGTTTTAGTAGTGTGAGTGATTTCGAGCATCTCCATATATATCCAAATAGTTTGTGAGTCCTCATAGTTTGGGGACCCAGTTATTCAATTTTCCATCTTATTAAAGTAGTTGATTTAGTATTTTCAGTCAGTTTGAGTCAGCTAGGGGTTTTTCCCAGTGGCTTTCTAGTTGTTAGTAGTAGAGTCCTGTTAGACTTCTAGTTATAATTTAGATTTCAAATGTTGATTGTCCAGACTTTTGAGTCTAATATCTTCAAATATTATGTTTAGATAATTTCATCTTAGATCAGACAGACTTCCACATTGATTTTATGTTTATAATTCTACATTATTAGTTTCAGATTTAGTAGAAGGCTTATAGGGTTATCTTGAGGCTACTCATAGTCTTGAGCACCATGTGACATCTCGGGACCTAATTTTGGGGCATTACACATAAGTAGAAATAAATTTCACTGGGGGGAGGTGTAAGCAGAGAGATCAATTGAGTAGTACTGAAGAATTTGAGTAATGAGAAAGCCATACGACAAACTAGAGGAGGCATAAATGTTTGTTGTGCTCCTAAGAATATACTCACAAATCTAGGTTGCCCAATTGGTTTTGAGTTTCTTAACTAGGCAATACAACACAAAGACATCACGACAAATAATATTGCTGAGGGATCCTTTTCGAGGAATTAGTATGGTAGAAATTTTGTGGCCCATAATTTGAAACTTGAAACATAGGGACAGGGGGACAAGACTAGTTGAAACAGAGTCAGGGTCAGATAGAACCCTTTTGGCTTTATCAAAGATGACCTCTAAATCTTTGAGTCAGTTACCATTCATGAAATAGATTATACCAGAGAACTTTGTATTAAAATTATTTTCAAATAAAAAATTATTTAGGATGATTCTTATGCCAAGAATAGAAGTATCAAGTTCACCACAATCAGAAGAGAGGTGGAGATTAGCATTACACATACAGACTAGATCCTCATAAACCAGAAGTTTACAAAGTGTAATACCCCCAAAAATCCAAACCAATATTAGCACTATGTTTCAAGATTATGCATAGTAAATCATGGTTATTTTATTGTTTTATGAGTAAGTTATATGTATATTATGGCTTCAAATAACTCCTAGCTATCAGACGGATCAAAACATTCCTTACCGATTGAATTCTTGGGAAGGATATTGCTATAGTCAACTTCAAATAAGCATATCTCTCATTATACTATGAATTTTTGAGATCATGACCCACCTACAGATATATAATTCAATTAGGTTTCCAATGATATTAATTTCTCCCAAATTCGATATCAGAGCAAAAAGTTATACCCGTTTTACTCCAGAATGTCAGTTTGGCAACTAAGTGACGATATATCGGATGGGCCATCACAGATCTGTCGACTTATCAGCCCATGTCGTTAGACTTAGATGGAAACCCATCAATTTCATATTCCAGGTGACGACCTGGGATGATGAGCTATCAAAAATTTGATGGCTTATCATCCTTGGTCGTCAGCTGAAAATTTTAGCAACTGGGAAGTGATTTATTAGGGATATTTTGGTCCTTTCCCTCACCCTAAACCTTACCCCCATGACATAAAATGCCAAAAAACATGTACTTATCTATTTTGATTTAGTTTCTAAAGCTCTTAACCCTCTTTGTTCTCAAGAACAAACTTAGGGTTTCTTATCAATTAACTTTAAGACCCTATCACACTCTCCATAAGGTAATCAAGAATTAAGATTCTTAATCCAAGAATATTTAAGAAAGGTCAATTCTCTTTCAAGATTCAATCTCTAAGGTATGCATAGTGGTCATTCATAGATCCATTTCATCCATGAAGTTCACGAATCCAGTTTTATCTTATATATCATGATGTTTATGTTATGGATTGATGATGACCATGATTATGTTGTTGTATGATTCCAAGATGGAATATTTATGTGATTTTATGAAACTACTTTGTCATGTGAGTTGAAAACTATGAATTTAGTTGGTGATTATGGGTTACTTTGATGATTATGCCTAAGCCCTAATTTGTTCATGCAAGGTGTTTGATAAAATGCGTAAAAGAATAGAAATCATGTTCCATAGCTCTTTTGTGACTAATTGATAAATACATGCTATCCACTTATGTTCAGAGTGACTTCTATGCTATTGTTGTGTATTTATATTAGTTAATGGAATGCTCATGAGGTTAGACGGATGAATTTATGACATAATTATATGCATTTCTACCCATGTACAATCTTGTGAAAATCAAGTACTTCATGAAATCCCCAAATTATTGTAGTATGGATTGTTGATGTTGGTCATGTGTTCAAGAAGTGTCATGTCTTGTCAGTTTTCTTCTGTCAAGTCCTGGGTGTATTTATACGCAAAAAAAATAGCTGTGTGCCTAGAGTCAGTTTTATTTTTTCACAATATCCGCTATCAAGCCATGATCCATAGAACTCAGTCAGTCATATGACTCAGGAAAACACATAAATCTCCGAAATCTCAGTAATCTCAGCAGTTCAATAATCTCAATGATCTCAATACTCAGTAATCTCAGTAACTTTAGTACTCAGTCAATCCTCAGATCTCAATAGTATTGCGTCAGTCAAAAAAACTCAATGAACTTAGTCTAGGTCTGCTAAGCAATACCATTAGTATCAGTGTAGTTCAGTTAATCAGTTCAGTGTCTATTTAGTTAGGAGTAGGATTCAGCACTGAGTGAACCTAAGGATGGGGAATCACCTGTTATTCAGTGGAGGGTATGATCCTTATAAGAAATCCTTGTGTTTCAGAACTACGTAGCCAGCGTAGGTTGAGATGTACCCTATGCTTTTAGGGATTTATAAATCATATTTAGGTTACCTACCAGGAGGGGTTGACGGAAGAGCTTCCTATCAGAGAGTGTATACTCACAACTAGACTTTACCCGTAGCACAGTGTTGACACCCTTCCAGATGGGGTTATAGGTTTGACCATACCAATTTAGTTTTAGGGCATGTCATTTAGATGATTACCTCCCACAATTTTAGTTATAGTTTCAGTCGAGTATCAATAAAAGAACTCAGATAGTTCTTTAGATTCAGGATTGTCAGATATAGTTAACTAAATACAGTACGAAACTCAGCTAGTTCCATCAGAATATAGACTATCAGATACAGTCACTTGGTATCATCTATATCAGTTATCAGTAACTGATGTTATATATATATACATATTCAGATACACGACTAATAGATGCAGTGAACCAGACCAGTTCTTCATAATCAAAACTGTCATAAATAATTATTCATGGATCAATAACATAGTATCAGTCCCTCAGTATTTTATAGTACAGTATCAGTTTCTCACCTATTAGTGACTCAGATATCAACATCAGTAGACTCAGTTATTCAGTATCCCAGTATTCACATACTCAGATATCAGTAAATCTATGTTGTCAGTAGACTCAATAGTTTGAACTCAGTATTCAGTTCTATCATGACCTCAGTTACAGTTACATATTTATATATGTATTCTCACATTCATGTTATTCAGTCAGACAACATTGTTCATACATATGAACCCTTTGCATTTAGCCTACCTCACTTGCATACCAGTATATTCAATCGTACTGACACATTTACGCTATGGTGTTTTATACCATAGGTTTAAAAGCACACGCTCTAGAGCATTAGTAGCATTACAGTTTTAGTAGTCAGAGTCAGTAGTGAGTCCTCATCATTCGAGGATGTTATTATTTGATTATGTTATTCTTTCAGTATTTATTTATTTCAGTACATGGAGTTAGTTGGGGATATGTCCCATTAACTCCTTACTCAGATAGTTAGAGGCTTTCAGACTAAATCACGTTCAGACAATTATTTCAGTTGCTTTGGTATTGTTATGCCATATTTTCAGTTATGTACTAGTATTGAACCTTATGGCCTTTTAGTTCATGTTTCCACATTTATGATATTATTATTATTATTATTATTATTATTATTATTATTATTATTATTATTATTCAGTGCTCAGTTACAGATATCAGTCATGGGTTAGCTTATGGTCCTTTGGGGTCATAAGCACTGTGTAGCATTCTGGGTACCATATTCAGGGCGTTACAAACTTGGTATTAGAGCCTAAGGTTCAATAGTATCCTAGGAAGTCTGAAAGCCGAATCTAGTAGAGTCTTGTGCATGGATGTGTTGTGCACCACACTTATGTGAAGGAGGCTATGAGATGTTTTAGGAACAGTTTCCCTTCTTTCAGTATTCATGTTATTCTAGTGAGCTTAAGCTCCAGCTAAACTCCCAATCTAATCCACTTCTTCCCCTTATTTACAGACCATGACTATCAAAAAGGCTAGAAACCAGCTAGTATCTCAGCCCGTCAAGCCAGGTCCTCTGGATGATCACGTCTCTCATGTAGAATTTAGGACTGAATTCACTACTCTAGCTTATTCAATCACAACTCAGAATGAACAACTAACCACCATTCCATCCAACCCAATAGCCAATGCTACTGCGGCCAGGATTTAGAACTTTACCCAAATGAATCCTCCATTATTCACCAGTTTTAAGTCCGATGAGGATCCACAGGAGTTCCTAGACCAGGTTTAAAAAGTCACAGACATCATGGGAGTGATTTCCAGTAAGAGTATTGAGTTAGCCACCTATCATCTACAAGACGTAGCCTATACGTGGTTTAAGTAGTAGAAGGTAACAAGGGTACAAATAAAGAGCCCATAGAGTGGGAAGAGTTTGCTACTGCCTTCTTAGATAGATTATTTCCCCTAGACCAGAAATAAGCCAAAGTGTTGAGTTCATAAATATCAGACTAGGCACCATGAGTGTGAAAGAATACTCCCTTAAGTTCACTCAGTTAGCCAGGTATGCTCCCTATGTGATAGAAAATAGCAGACCTAGAATAAGTTAGTTTGTGTCAGGGGTATTAGGTAGAGTGGTTAAGGTGTGCAGGATTGTGATGTTGATTGGCGATATACATATCTAGGCTTATGGTCTATGCCTAACAGATGGAGGAACAGAATCTTAAGAAGAAGGAGAGGGAAAATAAGAGGGCTAGAATAGGTAGTTATAGTTTTTCATAAATAGGGTTATAGGGTGGTAACCATTTTTAGCATGGTTAAAAGTTTTCAGTCCCAGTTCCCTCTTCAGCTAGTACACCAGGCTCCAAGGCTCCAAGTTTTACTCATCCATTTTGCAAAGAGTGTGGTAAGTATCACAAGAGGGTATGTAGAGCCGAGAATAATGTGTGTTTTAGATGTGGCGAAGTAGGTCATAAAGTTTGAGATTATCCTAAACCTGGTCCTTAAAGTCAGCATGGTCATTCTTTAGATAAGTTCGGTTACTCAAAACGGCAGGGTGCTAATTCCAGCACTATCAGTGGGCAACACCCAAACAGACTCTATGCACTTCAGTCCCGACAGAATCAAGAAAGTCCTTCTGTTGCAGTTACTGGTATGTTACGAATCTCTCATTTATATGTTCACGCTTTCTCATATTCATGATTTTCTTTTCTTTTAAAGCCTTGCATAGCAGTTAAACTTTGGGGTCAGAAAGTCAAGCCTTCAGATTCTAGTTATAGTTTCATTATGTGTAAATCAGTAAAGGAAGATGATTCCCGACCCATTCCTATCTTAGCTCAAAGTTTCATACTATAGCCCTCACTATATTTATGTATGCTACCCATTTCAGTTCCACGATTATAATTTGTATCTACACACTTCTCATAGAATAGTGTGTATTTTAAGTTCCTAGTGTGAGGAATTCCAGTTCACTCAGTGTTACAAATCGTGTCGCATGAAAATAAAAATACCAGGCTCAGGTCATACAGCTCATGACTTATGTACTCATGTCATGTTTTATAGTATGTCCAGCCCACATGACTTATGCTCCTTCCCTAGTTATTAGCCAAACTCAGCTTATGCCATGTATACTCTCAGTTTAGATTCCTCGATAAATCTATGATGTTGATGTTCTGTCCCTTAATCCTCAGTTATAACATCAATTTAGTAATTGATATTCTGTAAAGGACTCAGATAGTGCTACGATACCATGGCTATCCATTATCAGTTACTTAGCCATTAGGATTTAGTACTTTAGTATCAGTATCAACCTTAGTTACTAGCATTCGCTACCTATATAAGTCTCAATTATAGACTTAGCTACAGTCTCTACTACAATCTTAGTTATAATTCCAGCTTCAGTTTAGTTCCAGACTTTCTTGACCAATGCTACAGCTATTAGTTACCTAGTCAGTAGTATTTTAGTATGCCAATCTATAGAATGTATCCAAATCATACTAGACGCCTAGCCTTGCATTCTTGAGGTGATATAATTTTTGCTCATTCATGCTCAGTTACCTCATGTTATCCAGTCAATCATTACCTCCTATGTATAATACTCTACTGCCTCAGTCCAGTTATTCAGACTAAGTACAGACTAGTCTCACATGCCCAGTATTCAGCTATCAGTTATTAAGTTAATCAGATAAGTCAGTATGTTTATGCATTCATGCTCAATGCCCATGTGAATCTTTTCAATAGTCTCAGTTGTAGTGTAAGAATCTTAGTCACTTCCTCTTAGATCATGTTTGTAAGCCTCAACTCATCTTACCAAAATTTAGCCAAATAATGATTTTCTTATTCAACTATTTTAATTAGATCACGCCAAGGTTTCCTTGTACCATAAAGCCACTAGAACTCTATATAAAGAGTTTTAAAAAAAGGCTCCTGTCGATTATAAGTTTTCAGCATGAGTTAATCCACAAAGCCAGTAATTCAGTTTAGCAGTCATACGGACAAGTATGCATGGCTTGGGTTCCTGTCTTTCCATCCAGACGTACTATCTGAAGTCTCATGAATGTAACGATTCTCAGATGAACCAACTATATAGAAGCAAGATTAGCTCAGTCCATGTATCATGACTCAGTTTCAAATATCAGATAATCAATCACGATTCAGTTTGTAGTTGCCTCGTGCATTGCCCCAGTTTTTTACTCAACATCTCAACCAAGTTAGCATTCTTCAAGGGACATAGCATCCCAACGGGAGATACACAATGAACCCCCAAACTTTCATGCCATAAACATCCCATTCTTTCTTCATGTAATGAATCTAGTTTGGAGTAGGTGGGTACTCAAAAGTTGACCCTTAAGTATCAATCTCAATCGTGATCCATGTATTTAGGGGCTCGGTTCAATTCACAATATTCAGTTCATGCATCACGTTTCAGACTCAGCTATGTTCTCATGTTCCTATTTAAGCATGTTCATTAAAGGATCCCGAGTTCAAGATTGGTGACTATGTGTATCTAGAGATCTCTCCCATGAAGGGAGTGAAAAGAGTTGGCAAGAAGGCAAAACTCAGTCCCCGATATATCGATCCCTTTAAAATTTTCAGTTGCTTCGGCAAAGTACCTTATGAGCTCGACTTGCCTTCAGATCTAGACTCAGTTCATCCAGTATTCTATGCCTATTTTCTCAAGAAGTGCATAGGTGACCCAGTAGTTGTAGTCCCTACTCATAGCATAGATATTCAAAACAGCCTCTCTTATGAGGAAATTCCAGTTAAAATCCTAGACTATCAGATTCGTAGACTGATGAACAAAGAAGTACCTCTAGTCAAATTTCTTTGGAGAAATTAGTCCGTTAAGAGAAATACATGGGAAGAAGAAGCAGATATGTGGACCAAGTACCCTCACCTCTTCTTTGCTAATTCAGACTTAGCTCAAGGTAACAGTTCTCCTTAAGACTATTTAGTTTCATTTTCAGAATTCCATTAGAAACTTGGTACTAAGTACCATTGTATTTCATTATGTATTCATGTACCATTTCAGTGAAGTAATGATGCATCAGATATGCATTCTCATTGTGAGAAACTCAGTTCATCCGAACACTTAATCATTCATTCATGAATCAGTTACTCATGCATCAGATATACATGTTTAGTATGATGTATTTAGCTTAGCAGTCATGTCATTCACAAAACCATGTTTCAGTAGTGTATGTCTTGTATGTACTTCAGTTGATCTTTTCTTCCATCTCAGTCAGTCTCATTCGAGGACGAATGTCTCTAAGGGGGAGATATTCTAATACCTCAACAAATCCAAACCAATATTAGTGCCATGTTTCAATCTTATGTATAGTACATCATGATTCTTTTATAGTTTTATGAGTAAGTTAGATGTATATTACATCTTCAAATAACTCCTAGCTATCAGACAGATCAAAACATTCCTTACCGATTGAATTCTTAGGAAGGATATTGATATAGTCAACTTCAAATGATAATATCTCTCTTTATACTACAAATTTTTGATATCATGACCCACCAATAGATATATAATTGAATTATCTTTCCAATGATACCAATTTCTCTCAAATCCGATATCGAGGCAAAAAGTTATACCCATTTTACTCCAGCATGTTAGCCTGGTAACTCACTGACAACATATCTAACGGGCCATCATAGATCTGACGGCTTATCAGTCCATGTCGTCAGACTTAGATAGAAACCCATCAATTTTAAATCCTAGGTGATGACCTGGGATGATGGGCTATCACAGATCTGAAGGCTTATCAGCCTTGGTTGTCAGCTGAAAATTTCAGCAACTGAGAAGTGATTTTGTTGGGGTATTTTGGTCTTTTCCCTTACCCTAAACCTTACCCCCATGACATAAAATTCCAAAAACACATACTTAGATATTGTGATTTTGTTTCGAAAGATCTTAACCCTCTTTTTTCACAAGAACAAACTTAGGGTTTCTTCCCAATTAACTTTAAGATCCCATCATACTCTCCACAAGGTAATCAAGAATTAAGATTCCAATCTAAGAACGTTCAAGAAAGGTCAATTCTATTTCAAGATTCAATGTCTAAGGTATGAATAGTATTCATTAATGGATCCCTTTAATTCATGAAGCTCAAGAATCCACTTTTAACTTATATATCATGATATTTATGTTATGGATTGATGATGACCATGATTATGTTAGTGTATGATTCCCAAGATGTATGCCATGTGATTTGAAAAATATGAATTTAGTTGGTGATTATGGGTTACTTTGATGATTATGCCTAAGCCCTAATTTGTGCATGCAAGGTGTTTGATAAAATGCCTAAGAGAATAGAAATCATGTTCCATAGCTTAATTATGATTAATTGATAAATACATGCTATCCACTTATGTTTAAAGTGACTTCCATGCTATTTTTATGTATTGATATTAGTTGATGGAATGCTCATGAGGTTAGATGGATGAATTTATGGCATGATTATATGCATTCCTACCCATGTACAATATTGTGAAAATCAAGTACTTCATGAAATCCCCAAATTATTGTAGTATGGATTGTTGATGTGGGTCATGTGTTTAAGAAGTATCATGTTTTGTTAGTTTCCTTCTATCGAGTCCTGGGGGTATTTATACCTAAAAAATATAGCTGTGTGCCTAGAGTCAGTGTCATGTTTTCACGATATCCTCAGTCAAGCCATGATCCATAGAACTTAGTCAGTCATATGACTCAGGAAAATCCAGAAATCTTAGAAATCTCCATAATATCAGTAGTTTAGGAATCTCAGTACTCAGTAATCTCAGTAACTTTAGTACTCTCAATCAGTCCTCAAATCTCAGTAGCATTCCATGAGTCAACGGAACTCAGTGAGCTCTGTGTAGCTCTACTAAGTAATACCATTAGTATCAGTTCATTTCAGTTAATCAGTTCAGTGTCTATTCAGTTGGAGTAGGATTCAGCATCGAGTGAACCCAATGATGGGGACTCACCTATTATTCAGTGAAGGGTGTGATCCTTAGAAGCAATTCTTGTATTCCAGAACTATGTAGCCAATATAGGTTGAGATGTACCCAACACGTTTAGGGATTTATACATCTCATTTGGGTTTCCTACTAGGAGGGGTTAATGGAAGAGCTCCCTGTTAGAGAGGGTATAATCATAACTAGTCTTTACCTGTGGCACGATATTGACACTCTTCCAGCTGGGGTTACAGGATGGACCCCACCTATTTAGTTTTGGGGCATGTCGGTTAGATGATTACCTCCCATAATTTAAATTATAGTTTTAGTCTCAATCTCAGTAAAAGAACTCAGATAGTTCTTCAAATTAAGGACTGTCAGATACAGTCAACTCAGTACAGTACAGAACTCAGCTAGTTCCATCAGAATATAGACTGTCAAATACAATCACTTGGTATTAGCTATATCAGTTATTAGTAACTCATGTTATATATATACATATTAGATACATGACTGATAGATACAGTCAACTAGACCAGTTCTTCATAATTGAAACTATCAGAAACAGTTATTCATATATCAGTAACGTAGTATCAGTCCCTTAGTATTCAGTAATATAGTATTAATTTCTCACCTATTAGTGACTCAGCTATCAACATTAGTAGACTTAGTATCCCAGTATTCACATACTCATATATCAGTAAATCCATGTTGTCAGTAGACTCAGTAGTTTGAACTCAGTATTCAGTCCTATCACGTCCTCAATTATAGTTACATAGTCATGCATTTATTCTTAAATTCATTTTATTTAGTCAGATAACATTGTTCATACATATAACCCCTTTGTATTCAGCCTACATCACTTGCATACCAATACATTTAACTATCTGACGTATTTGTGCTATGGTAATTTATACCATAGGTTTAGAAGCACGCGCTCTAGTGCATCAGTAGCATTCCAGTTTTAGCAGTGAGTTCTCATCATTCGAGGATGTTATTATTTGATTATGTTATTATTTCAGTATTTATTTATGTTGGTACATCGAGTTTGTTGGGGACATGCCCCACCAACTCCTTATTCAGACAGTTAGAGGCTTTCATACTATAGCATTCAGACAGTTATTTCAGTTTCTTTGGTATTGTTATACCATATTTTCAGTTATGTACCAGTATTAAACCTTATGTCCTTTTAGTTCATATTTCTACATTTATGATATTATTATTATTATTATTCAGTGCTTAGTTATAGATATCAGTCATGGGTTTGCTTGTGGTCCTTCGAGGTCATAAGCACCGTGTAGCATTTCAGGTACCAGATTCGGGGTGTTACAAAAAGACAAAAAACCTAGGACAAATCTTAAAACTTGAAGAAATGACTGATATTTTAGAAGGCATCTTTCAATTGATGGAGATTGATAATGAGATTTGGTACAACAGAGCTATTTTTAAAAGAAGAGAATTTGTCTTTGTGACTGCATGTCCAGAATTTGTGCATGTCTTCTAGAAGGAGGGAGTTTAGAGAGTTTGTATTAGGTTTCTTAGTTGATAGGGTTGGATAAGGAGTAGGACGATGTATTTTGATGAGATTTTACTGAGAGTACAATGAGTATTCATCAAAAAATTGAAAGAGAAGAACAGAGGTGTCAGAGAGGGGTTTGGGAAGAGATTTGGACATATTAGCTTTGGAAAGACTTCTAGTCATGCAAGAAGAGGGTAGATGAATTTTAAAGGGACACAGATGGAGAGGAGGGTACAGTTAAGAGGAATGAGAAGGACAAAGGAAAGTAGGTGACTGTCTAAAAAGATAATGAAGGGAAAATAAAGAGGTGTGAAATGAAAAGGCAACTATTGGAAGTAAAAGAGTGGCAGAAAGGGGTTGTTGGGAAGTTAAAGGGTTGCAGAGGTGGAAGAGGTAGCATGAGTATCGGTGTGAAATAATGATGACTTCCCTTTTGAAAACTAATTTTTGGTTAAAAACGATGAGAAAATTGGAACAAGTAAAAAAGATTTAATACTGAGAATACCAAGTCTTTTTCTAAGGTAACAAAATCTATCTTCTAACAAGGGTTTAAAAATATCTGCCGATTGATTTTTGGAGTCAACAAATGTTAATTAAAAATCACCATTTCCTACATGATCCCAAATAAAATGATGCTTAATATCAATATGTTTAGCCCTAGAATGATGCACAGTGTATTTAGATAAACTAATAGCAGTGGTGTTATCACACATTATGGGAACAGATTCAAAAGACGAATTAAAATTTAGTTGATGGATAATCCATAGAATTTGAGTACTATAGCTTTCAACAACTATGTACTCGACTTCAATTGTTGAAAAAACAACTGGAGTTTGCTTTTTGCTGTGCCATGAAATCAGGGCATCACCAAGAATTCAACACTAGTGATTTTTCTATCATTTCTATCTTCTACAAAGTCAGCATTCAAATATCAAATTAAATCAAAATAGAAGGAACGGATACCATAGTCTAATATCTTTAGTTTTTATGAAGTATAAGATGATCCTTTTGATGACAATTAGATGAAACTCTTTGGGATCTATTAGAACCTGACACACTTGCATACATTGATCATGATATCTGTTCGATTGGATGTCAAATAAAGTAGTGATCCAATCATTACCCTGTACATCTTTTCATCAACATCCTTTCTAGATAAGTTTAAATTAAGACTTAAGGATGGACTCCTAAGACTTCCATAGGCCTTTCCTTTTTCCATACCAAATTTTTTGATGAGTTTCTTTGTATATTTAGCTTGACTGATGAAGGTACCTTTGGGAGTTTGTTTTATTTGTAATCCCTAGAAGAATGTGAGCTCTTCCATAAGGCTCATTTCAAATTCACCTTTCATCAGATTTGTAAAAATCTCACATAGAGAGATGTTAGGATTACCAAAAATGATATCATTAACATAAATTTGCACAAGAAGAATATATGAATCAAGCTTCTATATGAACAGATTTGTATCAATTTTGCCTTTTTGAAAGTTATTATTTTGTAAATAAGTACTTAATCTCTCATACCAAGCCTTTGGAGCTTGTTTGAGACCATAGAGAGAATTTGACAACTTGAAAACATGATTTGGATAAGATGGGTTTTCAAACCTGGGGGGTTGTTTTGAAAATACTTCTTCATGAATAAAACCATTTAAGAAGGCACTTTTGATGTCCATTTGATATAACCTAAAATATTTGAAAGCAGCAAAAGCTAATAAAATTCAAATTAATTCTAACCTTGCCACAGGAGCAGAGGTTTCATCATAATAATACCTTCTTGTTGGGAGTAGCCTTGATCTATAAGACTGGCTTTGTTTTGGATAATATTACCTTCTCCACTCAGTTTGTTTTTGTAGACCCATCTAGTTCCAATTACTGAGCAGATCTTGCGTCTTTGAACCAGAATCTAAACTTGATTTCGTTCAAACATGTCTGATTCTTCCTTCATGGATTTAACCTATGATTCATGTTTGAGGGCCTCATCATTCTTCTTTGGTTTAATTTAAGATACAAGGGCAACATACACTTGCTTTTTCAATGATGCTTTTATTTGTACCCTATCATCTGGATTTTTGATAATAAATTCATTTGGATAGCAGGATCGTGTTTCCATCTTTTGGAATGCTCGGTTTTACTAATTTTGTTGTTGAAGTCAACTCCTAAGAGGACATAGTTGACTCATCTTGTGATGGCTTAAAGGTTGTGTTAGCATTGGCTCCAGATTGTAGATTACTCACATGTTCTTCATCAATACTCAAACTCATAGGAGGGTGATTAGATTCATCGAATACAATATGCATAGATTCTTCAACACATAAGGTTGTTTTATTATAAGCCTTGTAAGAATGACTAGTGGGAGAATACCAAAAGAAAATACCTTTGTCACTTTGTGGATCAAATTTTCCCAAGTTATTCTTACCATTATTATGGATAAAACATTTGCATCCAAAAGTATATAAATAGTTAATGTTGGGATTTTTTCCTTTCCAAAGTTCATATGACGTCTTTTTTAGAATAGTCTGATCAGGCATCTATTAATGATATGACATGCTGTGCTTATTGCTTCTGTATAAAAGTGACCTGGGAGATTATGTTATAGAATCATAGTCCTGGCAGTTTCTTTGAGTGACCAATTCTTTTGCTCTTCCATACTATTTTGCTGAGAAGAATGAGGTGATGAGAAGTTTTGAGAGTATCCATTCCAAGTACTATATTCCTCAAATTCCTTGTTTTTAAATTCTCCTCCATGATTACTGTGAACATGGGTGATGAAGTGTCCAGCTTTTCGCTATACTTTTTTACAAAAGGTCTCAAAGTTTGTGAAAACTTCGTGTTTATAAGAAAGAAATATCACCCAAATAAAGCATGGGTAATCATCAACTATAGTGAAAATTTATTTTTTTCCAGTAATACTTACAATCTTGATAGGGCCAAATAGGTCCATATGGATTGTTTAAAGAGGTTTAGTAGTAGAGAAAATGTCTTTGACTTTGAATGATGTCTGAATCTATTTGCCCAATTGATAGGAATCACAAATGTGATCCTTTTCAAACTTGAGTTTTGCCAGACCTTTTATCAGTTCCAGTCTAGACAGTCTCTCAATGATATGCATACTACCAAGCCCAAGCTTTCTATGCCACAACCAAATATCATTAGTTTGTATAGTGAGGTAGGTTAAGGTATAAAATTCAAGACTATTTAGGACATAAATATTATTAATGCATTAAACAATGAGAGAGATGTCTCCTTTATCGTGTTTGATGGAGAAACTTTCAACTTTAAAGGAGACTCAAAATCTAGCATCACACATCTAACTGATGCTGAGCAAGTTATATTTGAGGCCATATACTAGATACACTTTAGTAAATTCACATGAGGAGATGAGCTTTACTAAGCCGACTTTGATGATGTTGCATCTATATTATCACCGAATCTAACTGATCCTCCATCTGTTTGCTTTAGGGTACAAAAATTTTCTTTCTTTCCGGTCATGTGTTTGGAACATCCGCTATCAATGACCCACATTCCCTTCTTATAGCTCTTGTGAGAATATTCTTGCAAAGTAAGAAAATCAATTTTGTTTAGGAAGCAAGTGGTCTTAGGTTCTTGCGGGTTAAATGTGGTCTCTTTAGACCTTCAAAACGACACACTTTTAGGCTTATGCTTGCAGCTGTAGGATTTGTGCTATTTCTGTCCACAGATAAAGTAGACAGGATCTTAAGAGTAGAAAGAGGTCTTGTCTAATTTAAACAATTCTATTGAGGATCTTGAGTAATTTTAAAAAGAGTTTGATCTCACAAAAATGTGACTTAGTGATTTTTTAATGGTATTCAATTGCATTTTTACTTCATCAAGCTCTTCGTGAAGTAATTCAATTTTAATTTGACTTGCTTCGATCTCTATTTGATAGTTTCTTTATTCCTCTTCGAGTTTTTGTTTAAATTAAGCTTCACAACTTTTCTTCTCTTGAGCAAGTTTATTATATTCATTTATGATTTTCTGAAGCTTGTCATTTATTATATCTAGATTATACTCAAGGATATTATAGTTATGACAGTCATCTGGTCTTACCTCGCTAGATTCACCTTTTGCTATGAAGCACCTGTTGGCGGCTTCTGTTTCTTCTTCAATTTCTTCTTTATCACTCCAAGATCCAAAATTTTTATTCTTTCTAGATGGTCTTCTTCTTAATTTTGGATATTTCTGTTTGAAGTGGCCAGTCCTTCCACAGTGATAACAACCATCATTTCTAGTGGAATCACCATTTTTGACTCCTTGGGATCTTTGCTGTCTTTGTCTTATGAACTGCCTTGCTCCACAATTTTTTTAGAGCCATTCTTTTGTTAGTAGATTTATCCAGAAGGTCCTCTTATTTATTTGGTGCGGCATTGAAGGCCACTAGTTTCTTCTTTTCGTCTTTATGGTACCTGTTGATATAACTTCATTCATATGCAATGAGATTACCTTGAAGCTCATCATATGCCATGTTGTGAAGATCTCTATCTTCCAAGATGGCAGCCTTGGTTTCATAAATTTCTGGGAGACTTTAGACCAACTTATGGACTTGAAGGCTATATGGATAGATCATCCTAGTGATTTTAGTTCGCATGCGATCTTGCTAAATTTGGCAAACATTGTTTTAATGTTCTCATTCTCTTCCATCTTGAACATCTCGTATTCATTGACCAAGGCTGCAATTTTTGATTTTTAACCTTGGTGGTTCCTTTAAAGGTTACCTCTAGTTTTTCCGACATATTTTTTGTAGTCTCGCAGGTTGATATCTTGTCTTATTCTTCTCTACTAACTGCATAAAGAAGTAAACTTAAAGCTCCTGCATTAGTTTGGATTACCTTTTGTTGTTCTTTGATGACATCGAAGCTTTCAAGGTCTTCTACATCAGTACTGCTTGATTCTTTGTCTTTTTCATTTTTCTTATCTTTGAGTCCTGGAATCGACTTTGTTCCCTTCTTAATGACAACCCAATCTTGGAAATCATTTGATTGGACAAAGATTATGAATCTATTCTTCCAGTAAGTGTAGTGCTGTCTATTAAAGTATGGAGGTCTTGTAGAGGAGTGACCATCTTAAAGAAGAGCACCGAGAATTTGATAGTTTTCCATTTGATCTTTGCTCACGTGCGCTTAAGCAAAACTATTTTTGAGACATGCTCTGATACCAATTGAAATTCAAGAAGATGGTGAATTAAAATTTTTTGTGAGTCGACTATTGACCCCTCACAAATGACTTGCCTACAGATGAGTAAACTTCATAAAACAAATTAGATTTGAAATAAACAAGCAAGTAAATAGTTGAATTTAAAGTAAAGACATAAAGATTTATCCTAGTTCAGAACACCAATGTGGTGCCTACTTCCAGTCCCCTTGGGTTTCAATGTTTTCTTAGATTTTTCAATGTTGTCCTCGAGTACAATGATGAGAAACAAGTTCTGAAGACTTATTTTTTTCTTTAGATCTTGTGACACAACTTCAGTCTGTGTTAAAAAGTTGACTCAATCATATTATTTATATAACAATTGTAAAATAAGGATTACAAAGCTGTGTGAGACTAAGATTGAGACACTTTGAAATTTCTCCTTGAAGTTGTGTGGGTGCTTCAACATTTAGTCTTTTTCTTTTATAGTATCCAGCTTCTTCGGTCTTTATTCTTTGTAAGAAAACCCAAGATATTTCTTCTCAATCAAGGATTTGAATTGAACATATCAGATATATCTACATGTGGTGCAACTTGCACAGCTACACTTGTCCATATCAGATATGTTCATGTGGCCTTCTTTCCTTTTGATTTTCATCTTGATTGATTTGATTTTCCATGATATCGGGACTGTTATATTTCTTCCTTTTGTTATTGTTTTTTATTCATTCGCTTGCCATAATCCTTAGATGTCATAGATCTCCATGATTTGATGTTCTTCCATTTTCTGAGCTGACTCTCTTGCTTCCTTTCTAAATTAGCTTTCTCTGATCCCCATATCTTTGTGAGATATCTTTCCATCATTAGTGATCTTCCAATATCCTGTGAATATCCACTCATTAGTTTGTCATTATTAAAATTTAAATATAGGAGGCTAATAGATACTTGGCTCACATATCTGCTTCTGCTTCCCAAGTAGCTCCCTCAACGACCTGATTTTTCCATAGAACCTTGACCAAAAGGAATTCTTTATTTCTCAATCTACAAATCTAATGATCAAGGATACCAACTAGGACTTATTCATAGGAAAGATTATCTTTCACATCCACACTGTCTAAAGGAATAACAGAAGATGAGTCTCCAATACATTTCTTTTGAAAGTAGACAAAAAACACCAGATGCACTAATGCCAAAGCTACAGGCAACTCTAACTCATAAGCTACCTTCCTATAACAGCTCAAAAACCTATATGGGCCAACATAGCTATGAATGAACTTCCGCTTCTTACTAAATCTTTTCACCCGTTTTATGGGTGAAATTTTAAAATAAACTAAGTCACCAACATCAAACTCCAGATCTCTTATCCTTACATCTGCATAAGATTTTTGACAACTTTGGTCTGTATTTAGTCTTTCATAGATCAATAGAACTTTCTCTATTGACTCAAACATGAAATATGGCCCTATCGAAGTAGCCCTACCTATTTCAAACCAACGAATAGGAGATCTACAGCTCATCCCATAAAGTGGCTCAGAGAGATCGATCTGAATATAAGAGTTATATCTATTGTTATAGGCAAACTCAATCAAAGGTAAATGGTCATTCTAACTACCCTTAAAGTCAAAAACATAAGATCTTAACATGTCCTCTAAGGTCTAAATTGTCTTCTCTACCCGACCATCTGTTTGAGGATTGAAAGATGTATTGAGATGAACTTGGGTACCACAGCCCTTCTAAAAAGCCTACACATGTGAGAGGTAAATTGAGTACCTATAAATAAAATGATTGTCAATGGAACCCTATGCAACTCTACCAACACCCTAAGATAAATTCTAGCATAATCCTCAGCTGAATATGAAGTATGAACTGGCAAGAAATGGGCTGACTTGGTTATTCGACCTTCAATGACCCATATTGAATTATGTTGATGATGCGTACGAGGAAACCCTGTCAAAAAATCCATGTTCACCACTTCCCACTTCTAAGTGGGGATGCTAAACTCCTAAAGTATACCACTAGGATTTTGGTGCTCAACCTCAAACTGCTGACAATTCAAACACTTAGCCATAAATTCTGCAATATCCTTCTTCATACCACTCCACCAATAGTTTTCCCGCAAATCATGGTACATCCTAGTGGCTCTTGGGTGAATAAAATACCATGCACCATATGCCTCAGCTAATATTTAATGCCTTAAACCATTAAAACACGGAACACATAACCTATCTTGGCAACAAGGCACACCATCTCTCCCTTGGGAGTAAACCTCAACCTTTCGATCCCTGACTTTCTCCTTTAACTTGACAAAAATAGGATCCCTGTCTTGCTTTTGTCTTACTTTGGCAACTAGTGAAGATTTTGAACCATTCTGAACCCATATCATAGTTTTTCAACAATTCTAGTCACCTTCTATGATGATGATGAAGATCTTTTTATGTGAACTCATACTGTAAACTCTTATGATCCATGAACACATAACCATGAACCCCATAAAGGCAATGCCTCCAAATCTTTAAGGCAAAGACAATTGTTGCCAACTTAAGGTCATGGGTTGTGTAATTCTTCTCATGGGGTTTAAGCTACCTAGAGGCATAGGTTATGACCTTACCTCTCTTCATTAACATACAATAAAGAAAAACTCAAAAAGAATCATAGTAAACTACAAACCCATCTATGCCATCTGGAAAATTCAAGACTGGAGCGGAAGTGAGATAAGTCTTCAACTCCTGAAAACTCTTCTCACAGGAATCTGACCACTAAAATTTGACTTTCTTTTCAGTTAGTATAGACATGGGAGAATCAATAGAATAAAAACCTTCAACAAACCATCTGTAATAGCCAGCTAACTCCTGATGTCTGATGGAGAGATGGGTCTAGGCCAGTTTCTCTATACTTCTGTCTTTTGAGGATCAACTTAGATGCCATCATAAAAAAAAATGTGACCAAGGAATGATACTGATCTCAAAAAGAGTTCACACTTACTGAGCTTAGAAATAACTAGCAATCTTTAAGGGTCTACAATATAACCCTCAAATGGTCTTTATGATCACTCTCACTATGGGAATAGACAAGGATGTCATCAATAAGACTATGGCGAACATGTCCAAGTACTACTTGAACACTAATTTCATCAGGTCCATAAAAGCTGGAAAACCATTTGTTAGTTCAAAAAACACAATTAGGAATCAAAGTGACCATATCGAGTCCTAAAAGTTGTCTTCAGAATGTCACATTCTTTGACTCTAAGCTGATTATAACAGGATCTTAGAGAAATAACTTGCACCCTAAATTTGGTTGAACAAGTCATCAATTATGGGGAGAGGATACTTATTTGAGATTGTGACTTTGTTCAACTGATGATAGTGAATGCATATTCTACTAGAACCGTCTTTCTTTTGTATAAAAAAACTAAGGCACCCCATGGAGAAACACTGAGCCTGATGAAACCCTTACGTAAAAGATCTCTCAAATATTTCTTTAATTTCTTAAACTCTGCTAGAGTCATTCTATATGGTGGAATTGAGATAGGCTGGGTATTAGGAAGAAGATCTATTCTGAAGTTAATTTCCTTTTCAGGAGGAACTATGGGAAGATCTTCAGGAAATATATCTAGAAATTCATTTACTACTGGAACTGACTCAAGACTCATAATTTCATAATTTGAGTCCTTTACTAGGACAAGATGGTAAATGCAACCCTTGGATATAATCTTTTTTTGCCTTAAGATAGGAAACAAGATGACCCTTAAGCATTGAAGTATTACCCCTTCCTTCAATGACGGGCTCAATGGAAACTAGAACTAGACAATTCTATTTCTACAATCATGTAAGGTATAACACGATAGAGCCAATCTATGCTGAGAATGACATCAAAATTAGTTATATTTAACTCCACAAAATCAATTGAAGTAAATTTTTAGAATATTATGATCGGGTAATTTCTGTATACCCGTCTGGATATAATAGACTTTCTCACTGGGATAAACACTGAGAAAGGCTCTGCTAGTGTTTCAGGGCTAACACCAAAGTCCATAGGTATATAAGGAGTCATAAAGGAAAGTAAAGCTCCAAGTTCTAACAATGCATAACTATGAATATGGAAGACTTGTAACAGTCTCGTAACCAAATTAGGAGAACTATCCTAATTATGTCAAGTATGGAGGGTGTAAACTCTATTTTTGTACTACCCACTGATGGAACTAAAGGTGGCACCTGTTGAGTCAGGTGACCTAATAAAGATGATGAAAAGTTTGACTAGCCGTGTTGATGCAAATCCTTTACCCTTTGGGAAACCATTGGAAAATCCTTGATCCTGTGGCCTGGCTTGACACATCTAAAACACATATCACTACCTGTCCTGCACTCCCTTTGATGATTCTTACCATACTTCCAACAAAGCAAATATGTATGACCTATGTTTACACTATCCTAGGACTTAGAGCATGGCACTCTATCTCGAATATCCTACCTGAACTTAGGCACTGATGCACTGGTTGAAGATGAGTCTGGAGCTAAAAATTTCTGGCAAAATTGAGAACGGTTATTGCCTTCCGATCATGTCTAATAAAAGTTGAAGCTACTTATTTTGGCCCTCTTATTCTCTCTTTCCTTTTGCTTGATCTTTTCCTTATTAATATTCTGAGCATGACCATCAACCTAGAAACTTCCATATCCTTAATCAACATGTGTATCCTACACTCCTTGACTATGCTATCAGATACACTAGACACAAACTTGCTCATCCTAGACCTAGAGTTGGCCACCATAGTCGGATCATACCTACTATCTGAGTAAACTTGAGTAAGTATTCCTTTACACTCAGGTTACCTTGCTTTGGATGTATGAAATCCTGCATGTTAGACTCCCTCAACCCTAGTGAGAAGAACCTGTGTAAGAAAGTCATGGCAAATTCCTCCCACTCTATAGGTCCTGCCTTAACACCCATGTCCTCCTTCCACTTCTTAAACTAGGTATGACCTATTCCCTGTAAATGGTAAGAAACTAAGTCTGCACTCTCACTCGAAGTGAAACCCATGATGTATGTTACCTTTTGCACCCCATCCAGAAACTCCTATGGATCCTCTTTAGACTTGAATCTATAAAACAAAGAGGGATTTATCCGAGTGAAGTCTCAAATCCTAGATACAACCATATTCAACTATGGATTAATGGGAGAAACAAACTTCTGATTATTGTGAGTAGCTACAAAATGGGCCAAGGCCAAAAAAGAGGCCCTGAACACGACGTGGAAAACATGGTCGTTCAATGGATCTTCCTAAATAGGTGGTGGCTTAGGCTGATCCCCATTTTTTTGCTTGTTATTTCTTCTAGAGGGCATTGTCTAGAAATGGAATCAAGGACAAGTTTGAAAAAAGGGATTCGATAGAGCTCATGCTCTTTCACATGATACGAATACTGAAAGAAGGGAAACTTTCCTAAAATTATTTCAAAACCTCTTGCCTATAAGTGTGGCGTAGTTCACACCCGTGAACAAGGCTCTACTTAACGCGACATTCAGATACCCTAGGAAACTTTAAAAAATTAGGCTCTAATACTAAGTTTTGTCATGACTTGAGGCTATCCCCTAGTCGCGACATGATGCTTAAGGCCACAAGTGACCCTAAACTAACCCATGATCTGGTACCTACTGTGAACACTACATAAAATACTGAAACATCATATGTGGAAAATAAAATGATAAACTAATGGTAAGATAGAATACTAAAAAAAAATTCCACATGTCCGAACTGCTGATAAAGAAATTGAAAGACAAGTCTGAATATCTGAACATTTAGTCTGAATGTCTGAAAGCCTCCAAGACATGAAGAGTTGATGGAACAAATTCCCAAATAAATTCAACTGACTGACATAAAAGAAAATACTATAAATAACTGAAATCATATTATCCTTAATGGATGAGGACTCACCAAAATTTATGCTATGTAATACCGAGCTAACTAAGAGCAGCCGAGAAACTAACCGGCTGAACCTATATTATAAGACAACATAGCACAAAAGAAGATTTTGTGATTAGTACTTTGAATATACTGGTATGTGGGATAAGGAATAACTAAAACACATAGTAATATTGGACATAAATGCATGAAAATGTAAAACTGAGAATGCAAGACCAAGTGAAGCATGTACTAAAATAATCTGTAAAATTGACTGGCTGTATAACTGGAAATCTGATTACTTGGTCAAAAAAACTAAACTGATATAAACTGAGTACTAACTAAAATTGTGGGAGCTACTATGTAACCCACATACCTTAATCTGAGCTAATCGGGGTCCAACCTGTAACCTCATTTGGAAGGGTCTCAGTACCTTGCCATGAGTACTAACACTGGCTATGTAGATCCACTAAACTGGTGTCCCAAAGGACTAGGGAGTCAGTCCTCTAATGGCGGGTGACTTATAAGAGAATGTCAGTCCTCTATTGGCAGGTGACATCTTATAATCTATGTTGGCTATGTAGTTCTAGAACTTAGGGCTTTCTACTAAAAGTGTCAGTCCTCTACTGGCAGGTGGGACTTTATCCCTAGGTTCGTTCATTGCTAAATCCTACTCCTAACTAAACTGACACTAGTATTAATTACTGTTTACTGAAATCATAACTGATAGTGGTCAATATGGTCATAACATAACTGAGTATGATAATGGAATTCATGATTTAACTGACTTAGTACTTGAAAATTTGAAATATGAGTAAACACATAGGTATTGGGTGTTTATAACCCCCCAACACTAAATAATACTAAAATATGATAACAACATTTAAAACATTGGTAGAAAGTCATAATTCAGAGACCCAAAAGATAATACATTTCAATGAATGACTGAGATACATAAATTTGAACAAGGGGAGGTGTTAAACTTGGGAGAATAACATGTTCACGTAGTTTAATCACTACTAAAGAAAATGGAAAAATTGACCACCCAAAACCGACCACTTGTGGTCGATTTTTTAATTTATTTTTTTTTAAAGTTTTTTATTAAAAAAAGCTACCACGTGCGGTAGCTTTATAATTATAAAATATCAAAATAAATATTCCAATTATTTTTATATTAATTATTATTTATTTTAAAAATTAAAATTTTTAAAAAAATAACAAAACCAACCACAAGTGGTCGGTTTTTAAAAAGAATTTAATTCAAAAATATTTTAAAAAAGTGGCCACAAGTGGTCGATTTTTAAAATTTCTTTTTTAATTATTTTTTAAACGACCACTTGTGGTTAGTTTTTTAAATTTATTAAAAAAAGAAAATAGTTTTAAAAAAGCCACCACTTGTGGTTGGTTTTTATTTAAAATAAAAAGAAATTCAATAAGTAAACTAGGATTACGGTCAATTTGATAGTGTCAATTTGTATTTGAACTATTGGGTATTTCGCAGAGTGCATTCAATGAGATTAAGTAAACTAGGATTACGGTCACCAAGGTGTTAACGAAATTAGGGTTGTGAGTTATTTCAAATCCCTAATAAAATATTTTAATTGCAAGGATAATTGAACTCTAAAGTCTATCTATTTGTTTCTCAACCTTAATAAATGGATACAGTTTAATTCTTTCAAACTTAAAGAGTGTTTTGGAATATTCAATTGAATCCTCAAGTGGGTTAATCCTATTAAGGCATCAACCCTTAACCCAAAGGTTAAATCCCTTGAATTTCTTGTATTTCTTCTCTTTTCCCAACACCAACTTTTCTACTCAAACAAGTGGTGTTCATAGGCTCACCCTTCAAGTTTGCAACCAAGAAAGATAATTAATTTGAAGAGAAGATTATGCAGTTGCAATTATCTAAGGGATTTGAACATTCTCACAACCCTAACAACAATTATGGCTCCCATAACCCTAGTTATGGGAGTTTTAGTCCCATATAATAAAAGAGAAAGATTCTATTGTAATTATCATAAACAATTTAGTAATTACTTAGAAAGATACAAATGATTGTTCTTGATCTCAGATAAATGGTGATTTAAAAGAAAACCTAAGGTAAAGATCTTGTTCTTAGAGAATTATCAATTACAAAATATTTAAGCAGTCAAACAGATACCTAATCTAACCCTAAATTGAGTATTTATAGGTTCCTAAAAAGTGCAGATTTAAAATTCAAAATGCAGGCTGTCGCGTTATGGTTGACATCAGAAGTGACAGTCTGTCATTGGCCTGACGGTCCATCGCTTGGACCGTCACTGGTACTCTCAATTTCTATCGCTGAGCTGACGATCTGTTGACTTTTCTATCAGTTTGCCCTTGATTTATCTTCATTCTGTTTAAGGATGACGGAAACAGTGATTGTCCTTCACTGTCCTGATAGTCCATCACTTGGACCATCACTTGGGCCCTCCATGCCTTTTATTTTTTTAAGGTTGACGGATACATTGGCGGTCCGTCACAAGGTCGACGGTCTATCAGTTAGTCCATCACACACATTTAGTTCTTGCTTTTCTAAGTTATTTCTTCTTTTAAGTCATTTACTTGAATACAAGTAAAACCCAACATCAAATACCTTAATAGTTTCTTAAAAACATAAAATTATCCCTTGTAAAAGATGCAAAATATTCCATCAACTGTCGGAACATCAACACCCTCAACTTAAGATAATTGCTTTTCCTTAAGCAACTCGACACCACATCACATGCGTAACCAAGAATAATGATGGGTATTCAGCTGTTGAACTATGCATAACACACTCACTTAATTGACACCTTACTCATGAAGTCTCAACATACAAGGATCGACAATTGGCATTATTTCTACAAATCAAAGCATGCATGCTCATGTACACAACATCTCAAAGAAATCAGTAATGACAAGTATAGCCCAGTTTACCCTCACAGTCAAAGAAGTCTAACACACTTTCTTATTTAACCTGTGGACTATCAACTAATACTCTCACTCTCACAAAGGAAGTTTCAAACACAGCACATACACCCATAAGCTTGCCCTTATAATCTAATGCTCCCTATGGTTGACTTACAAATATCAAACATGACATTTTACAGCTTGTAATGAGGCTTTAGTGATAGGTGAGGAATGATTTTGCGATAGTGACTTTAACAAAAGATTTCACCCTCTTTGCCCTTCATTGCTACTCACCATGGCTATTTCTTTGTAACTTCCTTTATAATTTATATTACTCTTCCAACAGCTTCAAAATACCCCCTTTTTTAGAGTCTACATTAGCCACCCTCAACTTATGCTGATGCTTTTAGTTGCGGTGTACATTATCTAAATAGCTCAAGCCCAAATGAGATACTTTATACCAACTCAGAATACTCACTTCAAATTAGTAACTTCCTAGTAGTAGTCCGCCTCAACTTAGGCATTTTACCTAAGTTAAGATTCACAATATCCAAACCTGGACCAGCGCCAAAATCAGGCTTTAAGATTCTAAAGAGAGTGAATTAAAATCATTGGGGCTGAATAAATGAAAACACAAGCTCAAAAAGGGTTCAAAGGAAGAATCATATTTTTTTGGTGGGGTTTTTATGGCTAAGTGGACTAACAATTAAAGAAGGCCTGCTATCCTATCCTCTTAATTCAACCATAGAGTTACACAAATGAACTGGGAAAGTTCTAGCTATATACACAATGTAATAACTATGTTAAATACTCACACACACAAAGAACTTATACTTATTCTACAGATTCTTGGACATGCATCACATGATTATCCTTGCTCTAACTTACACTTTAATGACAATTACAAATTCAAATTGGTTTATCATCACACATTAAGTACCAATGAAGTAACTTTATAAATTAATAAGTCCATAATTTTCTACCACATTATATTTCTCCCATACATATGAAAAGGTGCTAAAAACATACATATTTATAATCACGAAATAATATTTACACAGATGATAAACAATAGAAAAATAACAACCTAAACATACTGCTTCTACTAGATAGCACATGAAGGAAAAGAACACAAGCAACAAAAACCATCGTGGTGACCAAAACACAACAAGTACCCACCCTTACTAAACAAATATGCTTTGTCCTCAATATCTTATCACTAAAGTACAAGGGAGTAGAATACTTGAAAAGCGCTTAGGCTTGTGAATCAATCGAGTTCAGTGAGGCTTTTTTAGCCTTGGATGCAATAGAAGTGACCCCTTCAGTAGTCGGGGTACTCAAAATAGCTTCCTCTTTAATAGAAGGTATTAAGATCGATACTGGCTCTAGTGTGTGACAACTTGTTTGGGCTAAACTAGTAAAAAGTCCTGCTGATTTATCAGTGGCTTTTTTATTTCTCTTCTCTTCATCTCTCTTCGATATTTCTATGGACTTCCTCAATTGTCTTTCTCTGGTGTTTTATCTCGATGCCTTTTTCTCCTCTACAATCTTGTATCACCACTTTCATTAATTGTTTTACCTCTATCCTTGAGTGGCCTTCCCATGAGATATACAAGGCCTTTTTCTTCATCACTTATTACTAAAGCCAGAGAAAATGCAGTCGATAGTGGTTGTCTCTTCAACTCAGCAATATCTGCCTATGCTTATTTAAATTTTGCCACAAACTTGGCAAAGCTTGGAATAGATAGCTCTTTCAACCTGTTCTTCACCCACTTTTCTATGTCATCCATCCTAGTATGTAAGTTCTCATATGGCTTAAGAGGTTAAAAAATAATCTGGTCTATAAATGGTTTGAACTCTTTTGACCAAGCATTTAATTGCCTTTCAAACTTTTTCTAGGCTTTCACAGTCTTTGGAAAGTTCTCTTGTGTCAACTTGTACTCCGAATATCTTGGTGGGACAGATGCTATGTCTGAAGTCTCTCCCACCAGAAGCATTAATTCTGAACTTCCAAAAGTACCTGGTGGCACATAAGTGGTTAACGACAATGGCATACCTGGGGGCATCCCTAAAGTCTCTAGAGCTGGTGCAGACTGTGACTCATATGCAGGTGGATTATGGACTCTTATCTCATACTTTGAATCCTACTTTGTCTGCTCAATGTCCTAACTCCTACTTGCTCAGACTTCACTATCCACACCCTTGAGTAAAGGCACATTAGCCTACCTACATAACTCCGTGATCAAGAACATAAATGGTAATGCAGTCGACGTCTTTTAAGTACAGATAAATAGCTCATTAGTAATTATATAGATGAATTCAATCTTCAGCCCCTCAATCATATTGACCACTAGAATGCCCTTTAGTTGTCTAGGTTTGCATTTCCTCCAGTCGGCATCATCCTCAATCTAACAATAGCCCACCAAAACGTTGCCCTAAAGCTTAGGGAAAATTTACCAATTCTATCTTTGTTCTGCACCCATGATGGGTTACTGTCATCAGTAAAAATTATAGCCAACCAAGGCCTTCGACTAGAAGTTATTAATATGCGATGCTCGAGCTCTAGTGTGGAAGCTAGTGCTTCATTATCAAGCCCAAATAATATTGTATTCAACGTATGATCAAAAATATAAATTGTCACCCCAATTACAAGAACTTCTATTATTTTCCTCATATTTACTAATTTGGTACCTTTTGGACAATCCTTCTCCAGTAGTTCTAAGTAATTGGAAAACAATTCTCACACTAGATTTGGGTAGTACGATCAGGGGGCTTGCTCAAACTTGCCAACTCGTACTCACTGAACCTCGTTTCCAGCTCCGGATACTTATGAAGCTCGAAATTGATTATTTGGTACTCATCTAAGATGGGCCGCTTTATTAATCTGTTCTATGTTGGCTGAAGTCCATCAAAGAAGTGCTTCTTCTCACCTTTAATTTTCAATCGAATAGATTCCCACACTTCTGGGTCTTTGCTTTTGATTACATTGCCCTCCTCAGGTTCTGATGAATCGACTTGGTTAGGGTTTGAAGTGTTAACATTTTTCTCATCGGGGATAGAACTTGTGCTATTGCTACTCTCGCATTCACTCTCTCCCTCAAACTAGGAGAGGACTTACTTCCTTTTGTTACTTTGAGGTGTTGAAGGCTGGTGCTTCTTCACTCCACTCTTATTCACCTCTGCCCCACTGAGTAGTGGCATCTTAAGAATATTGAGATCGACCACCACCTCTTTGTAAAGGTAATATCTACATCATTGTGCCTGAATAGAGAACAAACAACCAACTACTATTAGAAGATGCGAACATATGATTTAAGCAAAAAGAATGAGTCACTGTTTTGAATTGATGGATAGGTTGACGGTCCGTCAGGTGACTAACAGGTCATCACCTTATCTGATTGAAAGTTAACCAGAAAGTTAGTAACTATGACGCTTTAGTGACGGTATAGCTGACGCTCCATCCCTCCGATCATCAACACTTAAACAAAAAACATGCCAAACTTCTTTATGGAAATCGTATGTCATAGGGTTGATGGTCCATTACTATAAACTCAACCATGCTTTTACAGTTTTTAATTCCTCTTTAGGGAATTTTGTTGCACCTAATGTACATCAATTTGGTAATTGTAAAAATTACACAAACAACCACTCTTTCAAGAAATTTTTGACACATTGAGAATGTGGGCTACTCAGAATTCACCCAGAATAAATTGCATTAGTGTTCGACCTCTCAACAATATTCAACACTACTATTTCTTCAGAAAGCAATCAACTTACATTGTTACATACTCAGTGTGTTAAACAAAGAGAAGAAGTTTGGATCATACCTTGTTATTGATGATTTCTTCACTTCTCTGGAACTTCAAGACTTAGAACACACTACAACTTATTTCTTTTAAAAGAGAGGATTTACTTTTGATGCTGATGAAACTAAAAATGATAGGTGGTTGTTTAAATTAGAGAGAAAAGAAAGTGAAGGGTCCTGAGAGAATGAATCCTATTTAAAAACAATGAATGTGCAGGAGTTTCAACTATTTTGAGAGTTAAAGAGATAAGAACGTGTATACAACTAACTTTATTTATCCATATAATAGACCATTGGGTCAGTTTAAAATAGACTAACCAACCTTGTTTGACCCGATCCATAACTTTTAAAAATTAGGGTTTGATTAATGGTTAAGCTGATGGTTCGTCAGGTGACTGATGTTCCGTCGGTTACTCTATCACAACTTACCAGAACATCAATTAAGCAGCCTCATTTTGATGGTAAGAGTGATGGTTCGTCACTTAAAGGATGCTTTGTTACTGAGTTGATGGTCCGTCAGTATTGCCGTCATGTCTTATCTAGAACTCAGGTTTCTGTCTCAATGTTAATGGTTGAGATGATGAACCATCACAGCTATGATGGTTCGTCTCTTATACCATCAGGCCTTATCCAAAATGCTTAATTTTTACCTATGGCTTCACGGCTTCAGCGGTGGTCCGTCAGACTACTGACATTCCATCAATCTTTCCGCCGTACACTCTAGCATATTCAATTTCTTTTTCCTGAATCAAAATTCTTGTACACTTTACAAAACCATCAGTTGTACAATAAAAATAACAAATTCTAACTAAATTTACAACAACACATTGTGGGTTTTCACCCACTAGCGCCTGATTTAGTTTCGCAGCATGACTCAGTTTATTTGATTACTCAGACTTCATCAAGATAAACTGTACTTAAACATTTCCCTAAGTTCATTGGACTGATGTATTTCTTGAATCATTGCCCATTTTCTTTAAAAACACTTCCATATTTACTTTCCAGTTCAACTATTCCAGATGAGTAGACTTGAGTGACTTTAAAGAGGCCAAACCATTTTGATTTAAGTTTACCTGGGAAGTGTTTGATTCTAGAGTTGAAGAGCAATACCCAATCACCTTCTTGAAAATCCCTCTTCTCAATTCTTTGATTGTGGTACTTCTTTATTCTCTCTTAATACAAGTCATATCTCTCATATGCACCGAGACTGAATTCGTCCATCTTATTCAGTTGTCCCAATCTTAGTTCTGCTGCCTCCTTCCAGTCTAGGTTTAACTGCTTGAGTACCCATAAATCTTTGTGTTCCAACTCAATAGAAAGGTGGCATGATTTTCCATAAACTAGATGATACGGTGACATCCTGATAGGTGTCTTTAAAGCTGTTTGATATGCCAACAATGCATCATCGAACTTCTATGACCAATCACTTATGCTAGCATTCATGATTTTGGCCAAGATTGCCCTAATTTGTCTATTTGAGACCACCACTTTCCCACTAGTTTATGGGTGATATGGAGTGGCCACCTTATTTTGCTTCGCACCATATTTCATCAATGCAGCCCAACATATTTTGTTGGAAAAGTGAGATCCCCCATCGCTTATGATTGTTCGTGGCACCCCAAAATGGGAGAAGATATTCTTCTTCAGGAACACCACTACTCTTTTACCTTTATTGTCGGCCAAAGTAATGGCCTCACCCCTCTTGGACTCATAGTACATAGCTACCAAAATATAATTAAGGCCATAGGAGCTCACGAATGGTCCTGTGAAGTCAATAACCCCGATATAAAATAATTCAACCTCCATCGTCTTTACCACAGGCATCTCATGATGTTTTGAGATCAAACCTTGCCTTTGTAACTGATTGCATTTTGTAACAAATTCATAAGCATCCTTAAATAGTGTTAGCCAATAGTAACCACTTTGCAACACTTTTCTCACTGTACGATTGTCTGCATGATGTCCCCCAACTGGGGAAGTATGGCAGGCTTCCAAAATACTCAACATATCAACTTTCTGGATGCACCTTATAATGATGTTGTTTGCACAACATCTGAATAAGTAGGGGTCATCCTAGTAGTATCTAGTAGCATCATGGAGAAACTTCTTCTTTTGATAAGAATATAAGATCTTGGGATAATGTCACTCACAACAAAATTGGCAAAGTCAGCGTACCAAGGCACCATTTCAAGAGCAGCCTCTAAAATTTGCTCATATGGAAAAGCATCATTAATATCAAGATTCTTAATAGTGGACTTATCTCTCTCTAGTCTGGATAGGTGATCTGCGACCTAATTTTCACATTCTTTTTGGTTTGGTATCTTTCTTCGCCATCAAATATCTCAAAGCATCATGGTCTATTGGACTACCACCTTGGTCCCCAATAGATATGCTTGGAACATCTCAAATATATAAAAATAGCTAGAAGCTTCTGCTCAGTGACTGTGTAATCTTTTTGTGCCATATTCAATTATTTGCTTGCGTAATAAATGGGGTGAAATAATTTATCCTTCTTCTAGCCAAGAACTTCCCCAAGTGCTTCTCTACTCTCATCGCACATTATTTCAAATGGCCTAAATCCATCAGGAGCAACTATAATCGGGGCAGCAACCAACTTCTCCTTAAGGTACTGAAATGCCTTTATGCAATCATCATCAAATAAGAACTTGGCCTCCTTCTCCAACAGTTTATAAAGTGGATTTGCAATCTTAGAGAATTCCTTTATGAACCTTCGGTATAATCCTGCATGCCCCAGGAAACTATAAGCTCCGTTTACTGAGATAGGAGGGGGTAGTTTTTCAATAATTCCACCTTAGCCCGATCAACTTCAATCCCTTTAGCGGAAATTCGATGTTCAAGAACTATGCCTTCTTTCACTATTTAGCACGAGATTGAATTCCTCACACCTCTATAGTGCCCTGCTTAAATTTACCAAGCATAATTCAAATAAATCACCCTTCTAAAGTGTTTTCCACCATATTCGAGAAAATTGACATCATCTACATTTAGAACGTGGTCGGTGCATTATATAATCCAAATGATATTCACTTGAATACTAATGTTCCATATGGGCATATGAAGGTCATTTTCTATTGATCCTCCAAGGAAATCGAGATCTGATTCTATCCCGAATACCCATCTAAGAATAGTACCAACCCCTTCCTTCTAAGGGATTAAGAATTTGATCCATGAAGGGTATTGGAAAGTGATCTTTTAGTGTCCATGAGTTCAACATCCTGTAGTCTATCCAAACTTGCCACCCAGTCACTGGCCTAAGAGGAATCAACTCATTCTTTTTGTTTGGAAGTACGGTCATGCCTCCTTTCTTAGGCAAGCACTATAATGGACTCACCCACTTGATATCGGAGATTACGTATACTACCTTTACATCAAGCCACTTAATAATCTCCTTTTTCACCAATTCTTGCATTGGTAGGTTTAGACTGCGTTAATGCTTAATTGATAGTGTACATTCTCCTCCAGCTAGATTTTATGTGTGTAAATTCCTTGTAGAATACCTATAATTTTAGTAATAGTCCACCTAATAGCCCTCTTATATCTAATCAGCACAGAAACAAGAGGCTCAACCTGCTGCTCTGCCAAATCTGCTGCAATAATAATTGGTAAGGTGTTTCCACTACCTAGAAACACATACCGTAAGTGGCCTGATAGTTTGTTAGTTCCAACACTGGTGGTTCATCAATAGAATGTTTGGCTGGTGGTGTTGGATGATTTTTAGGGTCCAAGCCCAACTTCTTGGGGTTATACAAATACGACCCTATTCTTGTCAGTGCACACACAGTCTCATCATATTATTCAATTCCCACACTATTGAAATTCATCAATACTGCATCTAACATCTCCACAGCAGATCTTTCCCAATTGGCACTTCTCACTCATCTTTATAGAATACATCAACGATTCAGAAAACACTCATCTCCCTTTTCTGCTTCATTAATTAGCAAATATCAAAGCTAACCTCTTCATCATTGAGCCTAAATTTGAGCTCATTGGTCTGTAAATCAATTAATACACTATTGGTTACTAAGAACGGTTTACCTAAAATGATGAGTACCTCAAAATGCACCTCACAATCGAGGATGACAAAGTTTGTTGGGAAGATAAAATTGGCCACTTTCACAAGTACATCAAGACAATCCTAACCGGCCTCTTCACTAATATATTTTCCATCAAAAACCTCATGTTGGTGGGTGTAGAATCTCCCAAACCCAACTTTTTGAAAACCATCAATGGTATGAGATTTACACTTTCCTAAAGTTCACAAAGGGCCTTTGCAAAATTGAATGATCCGATGGTACATGGAACAGTGAATGCTCCCAGATCCGCCTTCTTCTACACTAAAGATTTTGTAGCAATAGCTCTATAGTGGTAAAGAGTATCCACAAGTTCATATCTCACAATTCACTTCTTTGTTACAAGATCCTTCATAAACTTAGCATAGCCTGAAATTTGTTCAATCACCTCAATCAAAGGAACGTTTATTGTCAACTGCTTCAGAATGGCTATGAACTTGCTAAATTTAGTCTCATAAACCTTATTCTACAATATATACGCGAATGGGAGAGGTATTTTGGGTACTCTTATAACAGTGGTCTCTCATTCTTTCCCCTTGTCTTTCACTAAATCATCAACCTATTTCTATTTAGATGGGTCATCGACCTTTTCCATTTTCTCAGGATCCACTGGGTGTTCTTCTTATCCTTCTGCCTCTATCTCTACTACATCATCTATAACAGGTTTTCCCACACAAGGGCTAGGTAACACTTTACCACTTCTCATGGTAATAGCAATGCAAGAGTTTTTATTCCTTAAATTCTGCACAGTATCACTCAATAATATTCCACTCTTTCTCTTGTTAAACGTTGTCAGTAGTTGATTCATTTGTTGTTCTAGTTATTTAATAGATGTATAGTGTGAGTCAAATAATTAACTCATAGATGATAAATAACTTTTTATCTCGCTCACTCCAGTATCAATCGTCTCTACCCTTTTTAACAGCTTAATCATTATGTCCTCTATCGACATCTTACTAGAACTAGTGAAAGCATTGTCACGGTTCCCAGGAGGTATATATAATCCACTCCTGTCATTCTTATTTTTTCAAATGCCTTGGTCATGATCTATATAACCATATTTGTCATAGTAATTTCGACCTTGATCCCTTGGATGTTACCTCAAAAATCCCCTGGTTATTAAAGTAGTTTGCCTTCTTCTCAGAACATAATTTAGCCCTCCTACTTTGTGACCCCATAACTTTCACCCATTTTTCTTCTCGTATAGTAAATAGTTTACGAGCAAATCCATCTGTGTCTTCATATGTGCCATATCCTGATCACATTTCTCTTATTTCCTATACTGTTCTGCTGATTTCCAGTAGACCCAGTATTGCTTGCTCCCACAGAATCCCTGGTATGCCAAGCTCTACTTGTCTTAGTCATTCTCTCTAGTATCTCCACAGCTTCAATGAAAGTAAGATCCATAAATGCTCCTCCTACAACATTTTCTACAGTTGGCTTTGTAATAGAGTTTAAAGCCCTATAAAATATCTCCATTAAATTCTCACCAGTTATCTTATTATTTGAGCATTGTGTAAGCCTCTTATTTAATCGCACTCATTTTTCATAAAGAGATTTATTCGATAGTTGTCTATAATTACTAATCTCATCCCTCAACTGTAACATTATAGAATACAGAAAGAATCTTTTTAGGAAAGCTCCTTTTAGTTGACTTTAATTTTTTATACAATTGGGTGCTAGCTCATTCAACCACAGATAAAGACAATGGGCATCATAGATAAATTGTATTTTTCCCCACTCCAGGATTATCATATGATTTGCAGTTGTTGATAAAGTTTACTAAATGCATATTCGGATCATCCCCTAGAAGTCTACCAAATAGCCCTTTGAGATTTATTAATTGTATCATAATGCTTGTAATGTTCAACTTCACTCTTGGTGCTAATGGTGGTGGAATAATTTCTTCTATGGTACCAGCTTTATCCAATTCAACATCATCATCATCATTAAAATCAAACTGCATAGCAGCCTGGCAGTTTGCTCTCCCTCTAACTGGCCGATTTTGATTCACTGGTGCTGCTATATTCTCTGCACATCTCCTATTAACAGGGTCAACCAAGTCATCATCCCCCAGGTTATCATCATCTACATTATCCACCCAACCTAGGTTATCAGCATTCTGCTAATTAAGTTATGCAATAGCCAAGGCAGCTAATCTCTCAACTTCTTATTGATGAACCATTCTCCCAATTAGTTGAGGTTGTGGATTGATCAGTAGTAATGGTTCTACTAAACTTATGGTTCATGGAATATACAACAAAGAACCTTTAATGATAGAAAACAACAAATAAAAGTAAAATCAGGAAACTTGACCAAAGGTCAATTAATGCTTGTATACCTAATTGACAACCGTATTCCCCGATAATGACACCAAAATTTTATAGGCCCAAATACAACTTTCTTTAGAAAGAGTAAGCAGTCATTGAAAAATATAGAACTCAACTAGGTTGGGGTCGAATCCTATAGGAAATATGGTGTTAACTAAGTTAGATAAAGATTAATAGACTATTGATCAAAGGTTTCCACAAATAAACGGGGGGTATGTTGTTAACGGATATTGTTAATAGTGTCAATTTGTATTTGAACTGTTGAGTATTTTGCAGAGTGAATTCAATGAGATTGAGTAAACTAGGATTATGGTCAGTAAGGTGTTAACGAAATCGTGGTTGTGAGTTATTTCAAGTCCCTAATAAACTATTTAAATTGCAAGGATAATTGAACTCTAAAGTCTATCTATTTGTTTCTCAACCTTAATAGATGGATACATTTTAATTCTTTTAAACACAAAGAGTGTTCTGGAATATTCAATTGAATCCTCATGTGGGTTAATCCTGTTAAGGGATCAACCATTAACCCAAAGGTTAAAGCCCTTGAATTTCTAATAATTCTTTTCTTTTCCTAACACCAACTTATCTACTCAAACAAGTGGTGTTCATGAGCATACCCTTCAAGTTTGCAACCAAGAAAGATCATTAATTTGATGAGAAGATTATGCAATTGCAATTATCTAAAGGATTTGAATGTTCTCACAGTCATAGCAATGATTTACACCAAGGCTCCCATAACACTAATTATGGGAGTTTAGCCATACATAATATAAGAGTAAGATTCCATTGTAATTATCATACACAATTCAAAAATTACTTACAAAGATACAAAAGATTGTTCTTGATCTTAGATAAATGGTGAACAAAATTAAAATTAAAGGTAAAAATCTTGTTCTTATAGAATGATTAGTTACAAAATGTTTCAGAAGTAAAAAAGATACCGAATATGACCATAAACTGAGTATTTATATATTCCCAGGAAGTGCTGATTTAAAATTAAAAATGTAGGATGCTGCGTCATGGTTAACGGCCAAAGTGATGATCCGTCACTGGCCTGATGGTCCATTTCTTGGACCGTCACTTAGAATCTCAGTTTTTTTCATTCTGTTTAGCTTCTATGGTCAAGGTAACGATCCGTCGCTAGACTAACGGTCCATTGACTTGTCCGCCACTTTACCTTTGATTTATTTTCATTCTGTTTAAGGTTGACGGACGCGGTGATGGTCTATTACGGGCCTGATGGTTCATCACTTGGGACATCCATGTCTTCTATTTTGTTTAATGTTGATGGACACATTAACGGTCCTTCAGTCCGTCATAAGGTCGAAGACTCGTCAGTTAGTTTGTCATACATATTTAGCTTCTACTTTCCTAAGTTATTTCTTCTTCCAATTTATTTTCCTAAAAACAAGTAAAACCCAGTATCAAATACCTCAATAGTTGCTTTAAAATATACAATTATCCCTTGTAAAAGATGCAAAATATTCTATCAACTATTGGAACATCAGTGGTGATTTTATACAACCTCCAAATGAGAAGGATGAGATAGGTGATGATGAACCACCACTGAGGTGGTCAGTGCAGAAACAAAGGGAAAGTAAGTGTAAATAGAAGGTGTGGACACTAGTGGAAAGGTTACTAGTACATACTCAACTAGCGTTCTGAGAAGAATAAGCTAGGGGATGCCATAACGACCAGCAAGTCATCTGTTGCTAAGAAAAGATGAATAAAGAAAGCTAGTGTAGTGGAGGATGAAAATGTCAAAGTTTTAGATATTAGAGAGAGTGAGGATATTGATCTTGATGTTCTGGCCCCAACTGAAAAGAGAAGAAAAGAACTTCATGTTGAAGGAAAGAACAAGTCCTCTACTTCAAAGTCTAGAAGCCCTGTTAGAATAAAACAAAAGCACATTGCTGTCATAAAAAATAAAGTACCTACGGGACCTGGTACCAAGAAGAGAAAAAATTCAAAGGAGAGGAACCAAGAATTGGTTCTAAAAGAAGAAAGAATAATGAGGAAGAAAAGAGTGTCTAGAGATGAGAGAAATAAATTTCTCAAATATCAAAAGGTGCTGACTAGAAGGGTCTTTGATTCCAAAATTTTTGAAAAAACTAGGAATAGTGAAACTGTTGGAGTATGTTAGGCACCAGGGCTTGTTAAATCTCCTGGACAAACCAGTTCCCTCTGTTTTATGAAGCTGAAGTAAGACAATTCTTCTACACTATGAAATTCTCTTAATATAGAGAGAGCCTAACTACACTAGTGCAAGGAAACAAAATAAAGTTAGATAAAGAAACTCTTGGGAACATTTTGGATGTTCCTATTATGGGTGTGAGGACTGTCTCAAAACAATAACTCTCAACTAATTTTATGGTTGATTCTTAAAAAGAAAGAGGAATTATATGGCCAATGTAAGGAAGATGTTTCTCAAAAGTAAGTTTTAATTGGGGTTTGAGTTTCCTAATAATGTAGTGCTGCTAAGATATCAGAAAAGAACTATTACTTTTAGTGTGGATTTGTATGTGATAGAGTTCCTCAACAAATTTGAGTTGATTAGTCTGCTTGTATTAATGATTCAATATATATTAAAAGTAATCCATGAGAAAGATGAAAGCCATGGTATGCACTATGGATTCTCATTGAATAAGGTGTTTGATTATTTTGGGGTAGTTTATGAAGAGGTAACTTCTGGAATAGCAAAACAAATGTGAAGCTTGACAACACTTATTGATAATGAGTGCATTGAAGGAAAAACTAGGACCATGTCCCAGGTGTCAAAACTGTTGCTAGTTCAAGAGAGGTTGATTAAGGAGATAAAGAAGATGAGAGTTGATATGGACACTAAGAATGCATAAATCCTCACACTGAAATTAAAAAATCAATAGTTGTCATTAGAGGGACCAATTTCCAATAAAGCACTTAATGTTGAGAATGCAAATCTGAAGAAGAAGGTTTCAGCACTCACTGATGAGTCTAAAAATTAAATTCTGAAGTGAAAGACCTAAAAAGTAGTTTTTGGATTCTTATGCTGCTGCAAGTGCTAGAATAAAGCTGCTTCTAAAGAACCTTTCCCCAAAAATTCCATCTACCAACACCCCGACCCTCATACTTTTAATCCTTTTTTGTGTCAGTTTCTTGCCCTTGATTTCTGTGTGGCTTTTTGAATATTTAGATGTTTATGTTCTTGGTATACTATAATAGTACTAATTCTATTTCATATGAATAAATTTCTTATTTGTGTTTTTTATTTTTCTTCTTTAATTAAGTGTTCATTCATGTTAGTGTTTCCCTATTGGCCATGAGCTAACTGATTTATGCTTATCTTAGTCTTGGTTTGCTGTTCTTTCATTTTAATAATGCCTAAATAGGGAATACTCAATTTATAGTAGGGACTAGGTGCTATGATATGTGGTGTTGATGAGATATGATGATTTTTTGATGTGGATATCTATCTAAAATTAAGGGACTATTGACAGGGGGAATGCAACAGGAGAAAACACAGTGATAGAGGGAACACATATGGATAATAGTGGGTGCTTTATGATTGAATAAATTTTAATACTTTGAGTTTATGGCTTGTCATCATCTAAAAGGGGGAAAATTGATATCTTATGTTTTGATAATGATTAGTTGTATTTAAAGGACCGGGTCCTTAGCTCATCATAAAGTGGAACTGCTATCATATCTCTTCACAGTTTTGTTTGTTAGTGCAACTAACTATGAAGGAGTGTAGTGTACCCATTGTGACACTGGGTCTAATCAAAATTTAACCCTGAATTATACACTACTATAAATAGAAAAGGATGTTTCTTATTCAAGCAGTTTTTGCAAAATTGTGAATCAAGGAAAAGCCAAAAATGCTTTTGCTCAAGTTCTAAATCTGTGTGTTCTTCATGTTTAATTTTTCTTGAGTAAACTCTTTCTTTGTAATTGAATTACTAATCTTATAAGAGTAATTACTTTCTCTTGGCAGTAGAGTGCTTAGATAGAGTTACTTAAGGTCAAATCAATTAGAGTTAGTCAATTGTGAAGTTGTTGAGGTAAGTAGATGTGGTTGTAGTAGAGATATTACAACCAGTGGAACTTAGAATTAACTTCTTGTAGTTTCTAATCAATGAGTTTTGATTATAGTGTAGTTTGAGTGCTTGTGAGGGTAAGCCATGGTTTTTCCTCCCATGAGTAAGATGGTTTCCACGTAAATCACTGTGTTCTTTTATTTTCTACCAGTTTTAGTCTGTTACTATTTTATTGCCTTTATTATTGTCTCAGGGACCAGGTCCCTAGGATGGTGGTGCGCCCCCTACGTTTCACCAAATGTCATATTTAGCATATACTAGGGAAGTGTAAAAGAAAGACCTCAAGGATATATCCAATAAGTGTAGGACAATTGCTAATCTGTGTCACTAATCATTGTAACATGTTACCCATAATTAATAAGGACCCATATCTGACCATTCCTATTATGAATGGATAACTTTATCTTTAACATATTTTGTATCTAGTGATGTTTGACATACTAAAATGATTCAAGTAAAGTAACAAATGCAAAGATATGAAAATTGTGAAACATTTTCACTCTTTTCTATACTTTTTGTTACTTTACTGACCTTACATTCCAAATAATAGCCTTTAATATTTAATAGATTGATGGGATCCCATATTTCTCTTTGGTTGCACCCTATCAAGCTAAGATAATTCTCAATTACCTTATTTCCCCCCTCCGTAGATGATTTAAGCACCTTACTTGATATTGGGGAAAGATCTACATCTCTATATATTTGATCTTTATTCAGTGTATCTTTCTTAATTTCATCTTCTTAATCCCTACCTCCCACCTCTTCAATTTTCCCCACATTGTGAATGACTATGTGATAAAAGGCCTTATTAAGAAATTCAGTCTTCTGCGTCTTCAATCTTCTCTTCCTGCATATGTATTTTTAGCTATGGATGCGATCTCATACATTCACTTTCCTTATGGACTTGAAAATTTCATGTGTGACAGTATTTAGGCAGCATATCATATTGAATCCTTATCTTTTCCACCTAGTCAAGTAGTTTAGTATCTCAGTCTATTTGAACCTTGACCCTTACATAGCTAGGTCAGGTCTTGTTAATAGTATCCATGTCAAGTTGTATAGTCTTACCAACAATAATAGCCAAGGATACCTATATAGCAGCCATATTTAACATTGCATTTCTTTAGAATTTGTCTTCTAAGATCCTTTAGTTATGTCTACCCATAGTTAAACTTACTGATAATGGCAAACTTTAGTTTTTCTATAATATTCATCTTGTTAATCGCCTTCTCTGTCCATGTTATTTTAGGTACTCCAATATTATATGATACAGGTTTCATAGAGATTTCTTCCACGGGATGGTTCTTGGTTTGCTGCTAATCACATTATGTTTCATTAAGTCCATATACTTCACCTTGTTATTGATTTCTCTATGTTTGTCATGGTTTTGTTCCTTTGTATCTGTATCATCATTAGGCAAACTGTCATGGCCCGAGACTATCCCTAGTCATAACACAGTGCTTAGAACCTTAAGTGATCCCAAAATAAACCATGCACTGTTATGGTACTTGAGAAACTTATTTAATATATATATATGTGTGTGTGTGTGTGTGTATGTGTGTGTATGTATATATATAAATGCTAAATAGTTTAGCGGAAGCATTATCATGTCGTTTTAATACATAACTGATCAAAGTTTACAACACTAAAATTTGAGAGAGAGAGAAACACTTAAGTTACAAATACTGACTCTGTCTGACCGTCTATGAAGCCTCTACTATATTGACTATAGGTATTCGGGACATGACCCCCAACTATCCCTAGTAAATACATAAGAATAATGAAATTGAAAATATAGGAAATGGAATTGACTTGAGTCCCCGAAATGAATGAACTCATCACCTACTGGCCGAATGTTGAGAATTGTCTGACCTTTGTATGTAAGCTACATTTAGCACTTAGATTTTGAAGAAATGTTGCCACAAACGCATACATGCGATCAGTACTTTGGAATGTACAGAGTATGTGACACATGCACTAAGTCATGAAAATACTTAATGTATGCTTTAAACTAAAGACATAAGCTATTTGCTGAAATATGCATTTACATCATGGTTGTACGTAAAAGCTGTAAGACATAGTGAAATTTATAAATCATGAGTTGAAAACATTGTTGTAAGCTGGAAAGCAGTAGAAACATGAATACTATATGTAAATCTCAACTTGAAGTTGAATAGCAGTAAAACCACATGGAGGGTCATGTATAGATACTGAGCATGAATACATGAATATATAAAATAAATGTAAGGCCAAGTAAAGCATGTTCTACAACAATCTATAAATTTAAATAACTGAATAACTGATAAACTGAACACTTGGTCATGCAAAACTAAAGTGATGTGATTTGAATACTAAACTAAAACTATGGGATCTAATTACAACCGACATGACTCAATCTAAGCTAATCGGGGTCCAACCTGTAATCCCAGCTGAAAGGGTGTCAATACCTTGCCATGGGTACTGACAATGACGGTGTGGATCCATAAGTTTGATGTAATATGAGGGTGTCATGCCTCTACTGACGGAGGATCCCTCATAATCTATAGTGGCACCGTAGGTTTGGAACTTAGGGACTTCTACTAACGATACATACATAACTGATGGGGGAGCCGCCATCCCTACATTGACTCAGTGCTAAGTTTTATTCCGGACTGATTGCATTGATATTATTATTTGTTTAACATGATCTGATATAGATAAGTGTTTGTTATGATATTATTCTGAAATTTAATGATACAAGCCTAATATGAATGACTTGTAACCTGATAAAAAGGATAAACATGAATTTCCTAGATATCGGGTGTTCATAACCCACCAACATAAGTTAACACAACTAACATAATAATGGTGATTAAATCACGAGATGGACAATTCATAAATTTATAATTAATATGGTGTCAGCAGAACATGATATGGGTGACTAATTTATAAAGCATGTAAAAAACATAATTCATATGGGGAAACACATTGTCATGGTTTGTATTCAAAACTATTAAGAGAAAATTTAGTAAATTCATAGTCCAGATTGAAATTTCAATAAGAGAGAGAATAGGGTTTATACTTGTAAAATAATGGATTCTTGGGTCTCAATGGATGGAATAAACTCGTTGATGAATATACCACATACTTGAATTTCATGACTTCTTAAAGGGAAGCATGAATTTGGATCCTTGGAAGTTGAATTCTTGAAGAAGAATCCTTATTTGGTGTTCTTGAGTAATTGGGAGAAGAGGGATTGTGTAATTGGTGTATTTTGGGGTTATGGGATGATCAGTTAACTTTAGTATTAGTAACAGGATAGTTTAGGACGTAAATGACCAGTTTACCCTTAAAAAATTAAAGAGAAACTCGGGTTTTAGCATTTCTGAACAAGGACCATGCCACTCTGATTATCTTGGAGCACAAGGTCCATGTCATACTGTATATCATGGAGCACAAGGTCCGTGCCACTCTGAAATCGCAGACCCTCACTAGTTCGTCGCAAAAATGCTCATAACTTTTCTCTCGGGTATCGGATTAGGGCAAAATAGGATGAATTGGAAAGAGGACTGAATTATATATATATTTTGGTAGGTCTTAAGATCCAAAATTTCATATATTTAATAATGTATACACGATCAAAGTTTACCCTTGTAGGATCGAATACTAAAATTTGGTCGAATCAAAAGCTCTTAACTCAACTTTGCTCTAAGTGTTTCCTATGAGTATGTTTCACCTCATTAGTATTCTTTTAACTAGGATAATGATCATTACACTTATATTCATATAAAAATCATTAAATTAGAGCTTATACATGATAACATTCAACTTACACATCAATTTAAGTGCAAGGCGATCGTTGTCACTATAATAACCCAAAAAGAGTCGGGGTCAAATCCACAAAGAACAATGTGAGTGCCGATTGAGTAAGTTCAAAATAAAATTCACTTGATAAGTTCAAACCTATGGTACAAGATGGTTGGGGGGTTTTCAATGTTATCAGATGTGAAGGTAATTCTTGAGCTTCTAAGGACAAATTCGAGACTAAGAATGATTAAAGTATAATCAATTAAAATGGATCTTGGGACTATGATTTCCTAGGGGAAAGTTATGCATGGGAACATGATAATTTGATAAAAATTTTATTCGTTGATGACGTGGTAGGCTAGGTATAAATTCCTCGAGGCTAATTCTTTAATAAATCCTCAAAGATGTCACTCATTGACTCTTTTGAGTACCTAACAAGTATGTCAATTAAAGCCACCCAATACCTCAATTAGGCCCCCTAATTTCTATGATGATATCCAAGGGATAGTCAACCTCATATTCACCCTTATGTCTAAGATGGTGAAAATTAGCAAACTAAGATCAATAATTGTCTACTATTGGATTGGTTCCCACATCCCTCTTTCTAGGATGATACGGGTTCCAAAGGTTTACCCAAACCCCTCTTTCAAGGATGGTTTGATCTTTCAAGAGCTTTGGATTTTCATCCATCAAACCCATTTGGGTATTTGGGACTTTCACCCACAAATCCCAACCAATTTAATCAAGCCATAGTAGAACCCATCATCAACAAACTAGAATCTAAACCACTACATCATAACCCACACCCAATTGCCTACTAATCAACCATAACCCCAAGAGGTAGATATGCCACATCATAAGGATAATGAAAACAAATATACCAAGGTGTCCATCAAAGTTATTCTTAAGAAAAATAAAATGAGGAAAAACCACACTTTAGATTCAAATAAATCTTCAATAGACAAAGCCAAATCTACACTTTAGAGTTCATCTAATTAAATCTTTCCCCAAATTAGTGTAAATTTAAGCTTCAAGCATCAAGAAATTATAAAAACTCTAAACTAAGGATGGGTGGTAGGGTTGTAGTATGCTGATTCTTCCTTGAATGGATTGGTATTAAGCCTTAAATGGGACTTAGGGTCAGCTAACCAAATGACGTTTTTTCCCTGGATTAGTTTCTGCTCTCACATGATCGCTGAGGCTTGAGTGTGATTCTGGAAACTACGAACGCATTAAGATCACTGCGATCATGGTCCTTTGACCTGACTTGACTAGCCGCGATCACAGACCTTAAATCACAATTATGGAAACTGAGACCATGTTTTTCTCCAAGTCTACTATCTGGACTTCTTCTCTCAATTCTTGACCCTTTTTAGCTTGTCCAACTCTTGCACTTCTATTCCCTTTTTGATCCTTTTTTAGCTCAAAGTTGCTTCTTTTCTTCTCAGCACTTGTATACCTACAAAATATAGGAATTAGTGCATGTAACCACAACTATGTCTCACTTAGACGTTCAAATCATAGTAGTGTGCATGAATATTGAGTGCAAATGAGTGGTAAATTCACTACTCATCAACACCCCCAACTTAAAGCTTTGGTTGTCCTCAAGCAGAACTACCTGTTACTATGAGACAATGCACTTTTATGCCCAAATTAGATGACCTAAGTGGTCATGATTACTTCAACTTGATTACTACCACAAATAGCTCTTCAAACATGGGCAAGACTATTTTCACGACACCCCTCAACATAACACGTAATTTTTAAGGATATTAAAGACTTTAAAGAGAAATCATGCAACAATCACTAATACATAAGAAATGACTCCTCTTTTACTTCAACTACATTACACTCCTTTTTCCTTATTTTTTAGTAGATGATAAAATTACCCATCCAAAGTTATTTACCTGCGTCTTCACAAAAAGGAAAATTCCATACATTAGTTATAAAATATGCAATGAAAAATTTAAGTACGAAACTCTCTCTCAAGAACTCTTGATGTTAACAAGTACCATGCCATAGGCTTGCTCCTATTTTCAATCGCCACTACAATGAATACACTTAGTTGGAGATCTCAAAAGGCTTTTTGAGCTTGTAATGTAGGTACAGGGTAGGGTAGGATATTATTTGGGAACAAAGTGACTATACCCTCATTTAACATCTACATTATGTTTTTTCATCCAACTTTTGACCATGGGGAGCATGTGTCTACTTTTACTACCTTGATTCACCCATTCTTTGGAAAACATTTTCTTTTTACCTCTTTGCCTTGTACATTTCATGCTTTTCTTTTCTTTATTGGTTCCCTTTTTTTCCTATTCATCTATTCTCAAAATTTAGCTTTTAGGTACTAACTTACATTCTTATGGCCTAAAGTTACCTCTTCCAATCTTCACCACCCACAACTTAGTCTTTTAGACTCAATTTGCATTTTTATGTCCGAGGAGGAAAGGGTTCAAAAGAGGGATAAGAATTTAAAGGCTCATGACTTACAATATGTTTTCCAAATAAAGGAATAAAGGCTCAAAGTGGGTGACTAAGGATAACGTCTATGAAAGGGTAGGCTTTTTAGGATAAAGTGGACTTCCAAAGTTGTAATGATGGCCTAAGATCATTTACCTAACCAAGTACAATCAATATTAGCTTTGAGAGACTAACGGGTCAAGTTCTAGGTGGTACAAGTATACATGAGATTTAGACAAATTAGTTCACCACACATGGCATGCAAATTTGCCAAGAAGGCTTAATTGCCCCTCTTGCTAGAGACAAAAATGGAGTATCTATCAATTTCCACACGTCAAAAATTTAGAGTCACAAAAAGAGAAAAAGAATTGCTACAATGTCGGTGCTTATGTCCATGCCCTTGATTTTTGAAAAGTTTTGGATGGGGGGGGGGTGTTTGCTTTGCATTTGCACCATGCATAATTTACTAACCGTGGAAACAACCCAAGCCTCGGTTCACATTTTGGCTTCATATGGGCAAACCAACCATATGACTACTTAGAATTTGCCAACAATATGCATATAATACCAAATCCATAGGTACTCTGACTTACTTTGTATTTGTGATTTTGATGCTATGGATACTCAGACTTCCCCTGCATCCATGGATCAAAACCCAATCACGATGTTTTTTCCGTAAAAATGTCGTTAATAAATCTACCATAGGGAAAGGCTCTTCCAAATCATTATGAAAAGAATTAGAAATTGAAATAATGAAAATAATCAATTCACAAAATTTCCATGCTTTGAGTGAACTAAGTTCGAGTATTGCAAACCAATGAATACACACAAGGGTAGGGTCGCACCCCCAACTATAAGACTTGTAGTGACCTCACTACATAACACAAAAGCATAAGAAAAGTTAAAGGGATCCCTGAAACCGTAGTGATAACCAAGGTGTAGGATGGAGAAGCTATTACGATCGTGACATAGTTGACACGATCGTGGTATCGCGATCCCCAGGCCGTGATCGCGGTACTCGAGGTATTTTGCTCCCCTATTTTCTGTTGGGCTGCCACACTTCTCAAACTTGATTTTTCCCTATTTTTGGCTTCCAATCCTGTCCAAAGCACCTATAAAATATCAAAATTATTTGACTTATGGAAAAGCATATGGAGCAAACCTAAAATGATGGGTTGTCTCCCATCAAGCACTTGATTTAGTGTCATGGAACAACGCCTCTTTAATCCTTATTTATGTCTCAACTTATAGGATTTGAATCGATACCCCAACTTTTGATCGATACATTTTTGTGGCATATGGGGGCAAGGTCAAGTCGCAATGACACTACTTCTATCACACCACTTCAAAGACTTAAATGTTTTACCTAACTTGGCATAAAACTTCCAAGTAGGCTCATTGGGTATTGTTAGGAACATAAATAGGCCACTAGTTGAACTTTGGAAGTTGTGTTCCTTGCCCTTCAAGTGTGCGCCTCCCATATGATCTTTTTGAATATCAAACTCTAAAACATTCGGGTAGTACTACTTCTCCCCATAATCCTCTATTTTTTTAGGTGGATGGACTTTCATCACATCCTCTAAGTACAATGTTGAGAAATAGTTTTAATAAGTTTTATCCCTTAGTTCTGGAGTTGCATCCTCATTAGCATCTTCACCCCAAAAGGACTAGAGTCATCATAAGAGATTGCCTTGGTTTCTTCTTTTGACTCTAGCACCATTTCCTTAACTTTGGCATCTTCTCTCATGGTTGGTTTGATTCATTAGAAAGTCACTGAGGATTCATCAACATTGACCTTATTTTGAAAAGTGGACACACCCATGTATTTGAGAGGTTAGCCTCCACACCCACTTCTTCTATCCTTGAGATTTCCTCGTTACATTCACCCACGAATTCATGCATGAGATGTATATTATTTCCCATTTATTCCACCCAATTCAAGATAAGTTGAAGTATTTCTTCAACGCCACTATTTTCGATGCTTCATTTTTTCTTTTTTTGGTCATAAGACCTATCAATATTATAAGAAGAACTAGCAATTGGGTTAGTATAATAGGGGTAGGGGCATTTGGAAATTCACTCCAATGTCCATCTCGACGACCACATAGAGAACAACCAAACTCTTTATAAGATCAAGATAGTGCACACATCTCTCTCTAGGGAGCATATCTATAATCCTGCAAAAAGTGGGTCCACCACAATATGGACATAGATTATCAAGATAAGATTTCCAACCACCAAACTCACATTCATTCCAAGATGCCATAGTAATAATTAATTAAAAATAAAAATCTATCTAACACAGTAAAAAAATTAAAATCACAAACAAATATTTACAAGTGTGAACCAAAACAAGTAAGCTAAAATTCCAAACCAACTCAATACGCTAAATTGTTCCCCGATAACAATGCCATATTTTGATAAAGCTCAACTTACCCCTCAATTTAAGTGCAAGGCGATAGTTGTTGATATAGTAAAACAACAAGAGTTGGGGTCGAATCCATGAGGAACAATGTGAGTGGCGATTGAGTAAGTTCAAAATAAAAGTTTCTTGCTAAGTTCAAACCTATGGTACAAGATGGTTTGGGTTTTCTTAATGTTTTTGAATGTGAAGGTAATTCTTGGGCTTCTAGTAGACTAATTCGAGACTAGGAATGATTAGAGTGTAATCAATTAAAATAGATATTTGGACTATGCTTTCCTAGGGGAAAGTTATGCATGGGAACATGATAATTCGATGCAAATTCTAATCGTTGATGATGTGGTAGGCTAGGTATAAAGTCCTTGAGACTAGTTCTTCAACAAAACCTCAAAGATGTCACTTATTGACTCTTTTGAGTACCTAATGAGTGTGTCAATTACAGCCACCCAATACCTCAATTAGGCACCCTTATTTCTAGGATGGTACCCTAGGGATAGTCAACCTCATACTCACCCTTATGTCTAAGATGGTGAAAACTAGCAAACTAAGCTCAATAATTCTCTACTATTTCCTTGGTTCCAACATTCCTATTTAAAGAATGATATAAGGTCCAAAAGTTAACCCCTAACCCCTCTTTCAAGGATGGTTTGAGATTTCAAGAGCTTTGGATTTTCATCCATCAAACACATTTGAGTATTTGGGGCTTTCACCCATAAATCTCAACCAATTTAATCAAGCCATATTATAACCCATCATTAGAAAACTATAATCTATACAAATACATCACAACCCACATAGAATTGCACCCTAATCAAACATAACCCTAAGAGGTAGATTTAGCACATCATAAGGATAATGAAAACAAATATACTAGGATTTCCATAGAACTTATTCATAAGAAATGTAAAGAGAGGACAAATCATAGTTTAGACTCAAATGAATCTTCAATAGACAAAGCCAAATCTACAATTTAGAGTTCTTCTAATTAAATCTTTCATCAAATTAGTGTAAATTACAAAAACCCTAAACTAAAGATGAGAGGTAGGGTTTTAGAATGATGATTCTTCCTAAAATTAATGGGTATTGTATCTTAAATGGGATTTAGGGTCGGCTGGACAAATAACATTTTTGTCCTTGGCTCATTTTTTACTCTCATGCAATCACGGAGGTTTGAGCGCGATAGCTACAACTGCAAACGCATTAAGATCACTGCAATCGCGGTCCTTTGACATAACTTGACTGGCCGCAATTGCGAACATCAGACCACGACTGTGGTAAATGAGACCGTGTTCTGCTCTAGGTCTACTAGCTATATTTTTCTCTCTATTCTTGACCCTTTTCAGCTTGTCCAGCTCTTGCACTTCTATTCTTTTTTGATCCCCTTTTAGCTTAAAGTTGCTTCTTTTCTTCTCAGCACTTGTATACCTGCAAAATATGGGAATTAGTGCATTTAACCATACCTATGTCTCACTTAGACATTAAAATCATAGTAGTGTACATGAATGTTGAGCGCAAATGAGTGGTAAATTCACCACTCATCAATACACGTAGGGACGACAGTTCAAATTCTAGCCCGAAAATGTAGGGTATTACACAAACTTATAGGCTTGGTAAGCAAGCTCAGATTTATAGAGAATTTTGGATGATATACTTGTGGGATGGTTTAGAGAGATATGACGGAGATGTCTTACAAGACCCCGTTAGGCTTACAAATGGTTGGAGCAGCCATGAAATTGGTGGTGTTAGGTTTTTCTATATTGTAGGTCTATGGTAGAGAGAATCTCTTTTTAAGTCTTATATGTGACTATAGTTTATTTTCTATATGTTATTATTTGTTGATTTATCATGACATATGATATAAATTCTTTTTATGATATTTAAGTTGGGGCATATAACATGTTAGTATTATAGGATTGGATTTCAAACATGATATTGAGATTTGAATCATGTGTTCATGTGTTGATTGATATATGAAACTTGTACGCATCTATTGCATTTAAATTCATCTTTTTATTTTGGTTATGCATATTCATTCATCTTATGGATTATTAAATTTTAGTATTGGAAACATTAATTTTGGAAAGAAGATGAATCACCTTTTATTCTTAACTGAGAAATCTTAATGTTTATGTCCCCATTCTTGTTTGATCTTACTTATATTAAGGGCTGGTGTTCCTTTGCCCCTGAACCCCTCAAGGGCCATTAAACTAAAAAAAGGGCATAGAAATCTCAGAATTTCTAAATAGCTCAAAACTTACTCAATAGCCTCGATACCTGAACAAAAACCTTCAACTAGACTAAAAATCACCCTTCGGACCTTGTAAAATTATCCAAACATGAAAGTTACCTTTCTAACATCAAATGTTGACCTTGGTTAATTCTTATAAGTTCTTAACTTTTAAAACTCAAAAATCTTCCGAAAATCATTTGAATGCCTCAACACTCAAACCAATAGTCCTAATAACTCAAAAATCATGTGCCAAATTGATTGAATTGATTAAATTTTGATACAAGATAAGATTCTACACCACTAACTTAAGTCAACTATATCAACTTTCTAACCTTCCACTACAAAAAAATACACATATGACTTAACCAACCACATTGCGAACCATGTCATCCACTCTGTTATACCACAAATATATTAAGGCAACTCTGAGAAAAGATAAAAAAGTCAAAAATTCACAATAATAGAAAAACAACCATGAAGGATATTACATCATATACCACTTAAACATCCGTTCATCAGAGTCAACTATTTCGAGCAGCTGCACATACCCATCCATAGTAGACCTCACACAAGTACTTCCAAGTAAAGTTACATCTATAGCACCGTTGGTTCATCCTAAATTTCAAAATCCTCCTTTATTTTAAATCTTAAGACTACATCTGTTGTATCCAAATCAAAGCTTCTCTAATTTGATTTTCATATATTTGAACTATCTCTAAACACAATAAATGATTTGATCGAATCATACTCCTAAGTATACTAGATTCACCAAAACCATCATAGTTATCACTAGCCAAAAATTGAATCCAATATCGAGTGCCAAGTTTGAATAATCAAAATTCTAAGAACGTACAAATTTTTTGTTCACACTTCCAAAACTATCATTAGTACAAGAAACCTTTAGAAAACACTCTAAATGTCATGCTTTAACCACTATTTAAACAGTCATATTCTTGGTAAGGCCGCTCTGTACAACCATGAATTATGAATTTTTCCCCCCCAAAAATATCTGCTTGTTCTATGCCCACTCTAAGCATACTCAATCCAAATTGGCCTTACCCAAGGCTAATGGGATAGTTCCAAGTTTGATAGAACTATTTGGACAAGCTGAAGCTAATGAGTTAGAATCGATACCTACTCCATAAAATTTTCAACTGTCATGCTTTGATCATTATTCAAAGAATCATATTCCTGTTCTCAACCTTAGAGAAAGTCATTGACTTCCCCCATAACTTCTTATATGATAAACATGTACCTTATATCGATCACCCAAATCAAAACCAGATCTTCGTAAGAAGTCACATTAATTCCTTCATAAGTCTGTGCCAAACGATTCCACCTTCTACTAACTCTATTCCAACTTACTATTGTTTCTTAACTCTAAGGCAAAAATCCACACATATCTTCAACTCTGAACCAAAGATCAATGATGTCTTCTTTCTTTATATTTTTAAACTTGTACTGATTGTGTCATGCTTCTAAGACTTTGAATTCTCAACTCATACCCAAGACAAAATTTTGCATGCTTTAAAGTCTCCAATATATAAGCTTTTTATCCTTCCCTTAACTTATCCACCATTTTGTATTACTCTACCCAAGGCCCATGGCATACTACCTCATCCCTAAATCAAAACCTTCAAATGAAACACTTAATTACATTTTTTGATATGTCAAAGTAATAAATACTGCAAAGGATGTGCTTTCCCATGTACAAGTCCTTCCAAGTTCTCTTTAACAGAGATACTCAATCTTTCTTATCTTTTCCATCCATACGATAACATAATACATGAACAAAGAGTAGCCTTACCATGAAAATCCAAAATTCTAGTCTCAATCCATGTAGACAACTTCCTTTACCAACCAACATCAACCGATATTCTTATGAATTTGATCATTTTTGTCATTTAAAATCTAGACAGTTTGAGATAACAAACTTTAAATCACCATGGAACTCATCAGAACGCTTGACCTAAACATTTCTAGACTTCTTTATCTGATCACACTTAAATTTCTTATATATCATCAAGTCAAAATATGATAATATCATCATAACTTAAACAAGACCAAAATAACCACATCTCTTTAAACCCAAGTCTCACTTGCCAAAAATGAACCCTTAGCCATTAAATTGAAATACGTACTCTCATTCTTATTTTATTCAATGTCATATTCCATCTCCAAAAACTTTAATGATTTTAATTTGAAGATCCAACATACCTGGAGGGATGTTTCAAAATTTGATAAATCTTCCCATACAAACTAAGATAGTCTACTAAGTAGTAACAAACCACAAATCTCGGACACCTAAAAGCCTTCTATACCTTACTAGATTATGTCAATAAAAACCCTTCCAAATTAGTTGCATCATAAGTAAAACACATCACAAAGTCTTCTCATCAAATTTTCTTTAGTAGTACTAGCAAATCCACAAATTTATCTTGTTGTCAAAATAATGTATTGTCTTAATCCTACAAAATAATCAGTCACTACACACACGTCTTTATTAATATTCTCAACCACTTTCACACAATTAAACTCGCTGAAAACTACTGATATTGTCTTAATCCTATAAAATAATCAGTTACTACATGCACATCCTTATTAATATTCTCAATCACTTTGACGCAATCAAAATAGTTGAAAACCAAAAGATTTTGGATTGTTCTGTCACTTACCCTAACCAACCATGGTAGGTAAGCCAAACTCATAAAAACACAATCCATTTAAGGTAAAGGTAACTAAGGGAATAATATATCTAATATTTAATAACAACTCATAACATTAATAAGCAAATAAAAATAGAACATAGTACTCCATAAGACATCCCGAGGCTCATCTATCATAAATAAAATTGCTAGATGGTCATAAATAGATAAAACACTATCTGGAAAAGAAAAATAGATAGAAGGTAAAATATAGATGAAGTTCAGTAAATCTCTGTAGAAAAAAGCTCACTACAACTTCAAATATTACTATGAAAATAAGCTCTAGACATGGGGTCCACTCATATAAGAATCTACATCAGAAGGATGAAAAAATAAAATTGAGTACGGTTCACTTGTACTCAGTAGGAATCATAGGCCGGCGCTTAGGAAGAAAACTATCTTAAATATAGCATGCTAGAAAACCCTATATCAAGTAATATCAGAGTTTATCTCGATCATAATAGTAGCTCAAGTAATAATACAAATGCAATGATACAAAATTCTATGCAATCAAAATTCCTACTGATATACACCATTTTTTAGGATTCCTAAAGAAAAAAGAGAGATGATGTGTCTTTTGTATCACCTAATCAAAACCCAAAGTCAAAGAAGTCCTTTATCTGTAATTTTGGGTAAATATCATCACCGTCTATATACCCCTCAACTCAATAAAATCCTCAACCTGTGTTCTATACCCAACCTAGTCCCCAAGTTCCACAACCAAATTTCTTTACCAATCAATATAATTACCCATCTCTATTGCCAAATTATCAGCCCACTTACCTAGATTAATGCCTTCCAAAAAGACCCAGTTAACAAGAATTACCATTAAGTCCTCCTCCTACTAACCAGAATGACCATAATATTCCTCACCCAATTGACAAAAAAAAGCTACCAGGAGTTTCACTACTTTAGCTGAAACTAAAACTTAATTGTTTGATAGGTAAAGGTAGAATGTCTCATCTAACCTATACCACCAAAACCCGCTGATACCAATTCTCGATTCTTTTATGCTGATCAACACTGTGCATATCGTTCAGGGGGTGCTAGACACATGACTGAGGACTGTATTAATTTAAAGCAAAAGATTCAAGATATAATTGATCAAAAGGTGATTTTGATTCAATAGTGCCACCAAATATTACCACCAACCCACATCCAAGCTCTAAAGAGGCAACCATCCATATAGCAAAAGTTGATAATGAGTGGGTGGAGAGAAAGCCTATAGTGTAGGAAATTCCTAAAGAAAAGGATAAAGTAGAAGAATAGAAAAGACAGTGAATGCCTTAAGTTTTACTAAGAAGCCCAAATTTTTCGCATACACGACACCTTATTAATCCTTTGCCTTTGTGTTCGCTAGAGAAAACTTTATGGTAAAAGCCACCACCATAAAAGGAATGACTAGATCAAAAAGATGCTACACTCCAGAGCATCTTGATAATGATGCATACAAGAAGAGTTCTCAAACAAGGCCAATCACTGAAGGAGAAGCTGGGGAATTTTGGAGGAAAAGGCATCCAAAAGAATACTCCATTGTGAAATATTTGGAGAAGACCCTTTCTAAGATTTCTATTTAGGCATTACTTATGAGTCCTTAATATTATAGATAAGCCTTGTTGAAATTCCATGACCCAAAATCATGGTGAACCTTGACAAGTTCACTTATCACCCAAATAATACATAAAATGGGAAAGACAATAATCAACCCAAGGTAAGGCTTCTAGAATAAAACCGAACTACCCTAGTATAATAAATGTAGAGAGAAACATAAAAATGTAGCCATAACTCCCAAACCAGGTGTCAACATAATAAGAACATATCTAGTACCACACAAATCCAAAAGAAATATATAAGATATCTAATTACATGAGAAACTCTATCTCTGAAATGAAAGCAAAGAGATAATTTGTAGAGAAAGGTAGTAGAAGACATCCAAATGCCTAAAAATCATCAACTACCTTGAAAGCTCCAACAATTGCCTGAGTCAAGCAACGTGGGTCTACCCAAACCTTAATCTGCACCAATAGGATACAAAAGGAGTGACTACGATCCACTTGTACATAGTAGATATCATAGGCTGACCGAGCAAAGTAGAAAATAAAGTACACAAAATACACACTAAGGGCACGTCACCTACAATCAGAAAATATCCCACACCGATACTCCACACCACTTGTACTAACAATTTAAATATATATATATATATATTTATATATTTCACAAATACAAAAAACATAATAAGTATAACACATGCATACATTATATTACACATAAGTATAAATAGAGAAGAACATGCATATACAGGATGGTCAAGTATAAGTAACAGGATATAAAGCAAGTTGACATATAACAAGTCAAGATTGAAATCCAATCACAACATCAATCATAATAAAACAAATGCAATGTATAATATGGTGATGATGCAAGAGGTTGGTACACAATTTTAGGATTTATCTCTTAAGAGGCAAGGAGAAAAATGAGCAAAAAATTGGCAAAACAAGGCTATTTATACTTATATCAGGTTACCAGGTGTGTAAAGCAAAAATTGCATGCCTCATATGCAATTTACACTTTAAAGCATAAATGTATGCACCAAATATATTTTACCCTTTGTGGTCCAGGTTGCACCTGCAACTTGGTGCCTTAGATTTTCTAAGCAAAATGGATTTTGATGGGGTGCCCTAGATTGATTCGATATGTTATTTATGCAAATAAATTATGTAAACATACTAAATTCAACGTTTTGAACGTGTTGAGAAAGTCTAATTTTTTAAAAGACATCATTTTTACAAAGTTGACCCCTGAAACCTAAAATCACTATTTTCTAAATCAAGGGTCAAACGGAGATTTAAAAGCTGTAAAACCTAACCAAATATGTTACCACTCTAAAATTGATGTTTCGGACTTACTGCAGTAGTCCATTCAGCCATCCATTGTACGGATCAAAAGATAACAACAAAAGCCCATAATAAGGCTCTTAAAGACTCCAAAAACCATAATATAACAAAGAAGGCATCAAAATACATCGGGAACCATGCTAATCACCCCCATACCCTAAAAATACAATAATGCAATTATAGGGAGGGGTAAATAGTTAAATCATATAGAAATAGATATTCCACATATTTTATCAATTTTTTAGGTCGTTACATTATCCACCACTAAAAATCTAGATCATGCTCGAACTAAGGTAAGGAAATACCTAAATCAATAAAGATTTGGGGGGTAAGAACTACATATATCAGACTCTACCTCCTAAGTAGCCTAATCTATAGGTCGATGTCACCACTGAACCTTAACCAAAGGTATAACTGTAGAGTGCAATCGTCTAACATTCTTAGCCAAAATAGAGATTGACTCCTCAAAAAAAGATAACCACTTATATAACTGAACCGACTCCCAATATATGACATAAAACTCATCAAGAATATAACATCAAAATATAAAAACATAAAAAACTAGATGAACAACTGATAAATCTAGGGGAAAAACCAAATCATAAGCCACATCATCTATGGTAAAAAGAATCTCAAATAGACCAATATACCTTAGACTAATTTTTTCCCTCTGTTACATCCTGGGTTTTGTCCTTAGAAATTTTCCTTGAAATCTTTTTTTCAGACCCAATATGAGTCCAAGGTACGAGCTGTATTCTAGGGTACGAGTGGTGTGGTCTTATCGTAAGCTGACCACTCTTAGTTGGTGGGTTAGTTTTGAGTACGAGAATGGTAATGACTTAGGGGTATAAGTCATATGGATTGATATGATTTGTATTGATGACTTGTAAGGTAGGCAGTGTTTGATCCTCCTGGTGATTCATTCTTCTAGGGATATGAATCATGGGTACAGATTATTTACTAAGGTTACAACTTGGTTGGATGAGTCATATGATGGATAATGTCTGATCCAAAGGTTGAGGCCTGGGTATGACTGGATGAAACCAACTGTAAGGAAGGGTATGAGTCGTAAGAGGGTCAGTCGTATTCCTGTGATGGGTTTTTAAGAAAATTAAGTAGGGGTATTTTGGACATTTCTCTACTTACCCTGATTATGACCTACGACTTTTAATATAGTTAAGAGGTTATTTAACCTATTATTCTATTTATTAATACTTATAAAACTATTTAAAAACACATCATAATTCTCTCAAGAGCTTTTTGGGCAAGAAAGATAGGGTTTTAATTTAGGGCTTGCTTTGGGGTTTACTTTGGTGATTTTCTTCCATCATATTTCTTGGTTTAAGGCATGTGTCTGTTCCCTAATTACTAATTATAAAAAGGCATGAATTTTATGGATATTTTCATGGTTTCAATATTGCATTATTTATGGTTTTCAACAATTAATTGGGGTATTGTTTATAACATTTTGGTTATGGTTTCCTATGGTTTAATTATTCTTTTATATGTATCAATGATGGTTTTGGGCAATTGGTTTTAATGGTAATGGTTTAATGGTCTTTGGAATTAGTTTTGGTCATATTATGCCTCCAAGGTGATTGATAAAATGCTTATAAAGATATGTTCATTGCATTGACTTCTTTAAATGAAACTCTTTCTTGTTTTCAGATTATATATGAAACTATAAATAGTTTAAGTGACTTACAAAGGTTAAAGGTTAATTGGTTATACTTGTGAAGAACGTGGAAGTTTCCTAAGAGGTTAATATAGTAAATGGAAAGGGCACTTGAGAGTCCCCTTAACCTAAATAGTTTGGCTATGGATCTTGCAAGTATGGTTGGTATGATGGTACCACTAATAATTGGCCTTGGTTTATAAATATTAATTAGATTATTTTGACATGGCTTTGATTTGGGATATGAGGGGTCTTTGATGACCATGTACGAGTGTCACATTTTATATTAGAAGGATGTGCTAGTCATCCCATGGGATATTTCTAGGTCGTGCGGTTACACGCATTGGGACTCTTTCAGCTGGAGGACCTAAACCCATACGGCCCATGGGTATAGTTAAATGACAAGGTTACACAACCCAAGTTAAAGATTTTAAATGCATGATAAACACAGATTCCCTTTCTCGATACTTATATATATATGTATGGTTGTATGCATCATGGATGTTTTTACTTAGTTGTTTAAATGGAATTACCTTATTCTTATCTCGAGATACATGCTAGCGGTCCCTCGCTAACCCGTCTACTGGCGGCTGCAAACTTATTCTATGTAGGAACCAACAGTTCAACTCCTTCCACATAGTAATTAACTCTGGGATAATATTTGGATTAGAGTGGTAAGCTTTCATCTACCCAAAAGGCTCTATTTCATGATATGGACATTGTTAGACATTTTGCATTTGTTTTGGATATTGGTTTTAGACATTATTAGGGTCATGTCCCAACCTGATATTTGTACTCTTTTGGATAAATGCTTTGTTGTACTTTCGAGGGTTTGTATGGGTAGGATCGATATTAGTGCCAGCCTTGGCATTAGAATATAATGGGAGGCTAGCATTATTGGATATGATTTCTCACTGTTCCATCATATTACATTTTAGGTTTGATTATCATATTATGTTTCTCTATTCTTTTTTGTTTGGTATTGCATGGATGGTTGGTTTGGTGGGGTTAAACTCAATTGGGTCGATCATGGTTGTGACCTTATCCCCGAGTCTTCATGAGAGTTTTTTTTTGCAATCTTTTTATATACTTGAAATTCAACTCATCTAGGGTTGTGGAATGTAGTTGAGTTGGGTTAAAAGGGCGGTCCTCGATATTGGTTGGACTTAGGATGCCAATTATGTCTATTCTTTAGTTTAGGTCATGAAAAGTTGGTATCAGAGCTTTAGGTTCATAGTAAATTGGGAAGTCCACAGAGCTGTGTTGAGTAGAGTTTCTTTAAGGGGTATAAAGTGCACCACACTCATAAGAGAGGGGCTGCAAGACATTTAGAAATGTTTCACTTTCTTGAAATTCTCAGTCCTAGTATTTTCTCTAATCCTTGGTTGTTTGTCTTTCAGATCATGCCTCAAAGATCTTGAACACAAAAGAATTCTTCCATACCATCTGGGGATAATGATCAAGGGGTACCTCCTATGTCTGGAGTACATCTTTGATCTCATGGTCCTATTTCTGATTATGCCAGAGTTTCTCCTATTCCTCCTACTGCTCCTTAGGTCCCTCAGGGTAATCTGACGAATGTAGAGTTTTATCAGTCTATTCATGTTAATGCTCAGATAGTCACTACTCAGGCTGAGTATTGTATGGCTAGTGCTTTGTCTATTGAGGCCATAAGGGTAGGCCAATTTATAAAGATGGGTCCTCCTATTTTTATGGGCGTAAAGGTAGAGAAAGACCCATAAGCCTTTTTGGATAAACTAGAGAAGATATTTTAGGTTATGCAGGTTTTTAAAGTGAAGAGAGTTAGCTTTGTGGCTTATTAGCTCAAAGATGTTGCTTATTAGTGGTATGAGGAGTGGGACAGAGATAAGGGAGATATGGAAGAGAAAGGGTTATGGGAGGACTTTTCTAATGCCTTTATGGATTGTTTCTTCCCTCATGAGTTGATGAAAGCTAAGATGGAGGAGTTTGTGAACCTCAGGTAAGAGAGAATGTTTATAAGGGAATTTTCATAAAGTTTTATCAGTTGTTAAGATATGCTCCTAATTGGTGGCTGATATGAGGTCGAGAATGAGGAAGTTTGCTTCCATATTAAATCAAGATGTGATTTTAGAGAGATAGAATACTTTTCTCATTAGGGATATGGATATCTCTAGGTTGACAGTTCATATGCAGCAGGTTGAGGATGAAAAGAGAAAGCAAACAGAATTTAGGGATAAGTAGGAAAAGTTGGGCTGATTTTCTGATCAGGAAGGTGCGCAATCTCAAGGTGGTAAACATGGTGAAAAGTGGTAGAAAAAGAAGTGGGGGAGTTCTGGTTCCTTCTCTACTGCCAGTTCTTATTACCCATAACAGTAGAGCGATAGGCGTCACCAAGGTTGTGACAATTCTTGGGCACAAGTTGCCCAATCTCAGGTGAGTAGAGGTCAGTCTATTTTTTAAGCCCTACTTATTGGTTCTACGGTCGTCCTCATTAGAGATTTTATGAGGAAGGTAGAGATAAATGCTTTAAGTATGGCCTGGCAGGCTATCAACTCAAGGATTTTCTAATCAACAAGGTTTCTACAGGGGTGAATAACATTTTGGTGGCTTCATCTTCTACTCCTACACCTGGTGGTATGGCATGTAGTTCTATTACTGATCTTGGTTCTAATGTTGGTCAGAATAGGTTGTATGTTTTTTCATCTTAGTTGGAATCCATGCCATTACCTGATGTTATTACTGGCACATTGCAACTCTTTTCCCATAACGTATATTATTTGCTTGATCCGGGCTTCACTCTTTCTGATGTGACTCCTTATATAACTTTGTCTTTTGGTTTTGAATCATAAATTTTTTCAGATCTTTTTTCAATGTTTACCTCGATAGGAGACTCGATCACTACTAAACGGGTCTATAGGGTGTGTATGGTATTTGTTGGTGATAGTAGGATAACCAATACACTTCTTCAACAATGAGACATGGAACACTAGGTTTACTAAGGATAAATCTAAAGGCAACTCAAGCTCGTAAACTACCTTTCCAAAACAACTGAGAATTCTGAAGGGATCGACATATCAGGGACTGAGTTAACCTTTCTTGTCGAATCTCTTCACTCCCTTTATGGGAGAGATTTTTAAGTATACAAAATAACCGACCTCAAATTCAAGATCCTTTCTCCTTACATCTGTATACAATTTCTGTTGGCTTGGGGTAGCCTTAAGCCATTCTCTGAGAAATTGAACCTTCTATAACGCATCAAACACCAAGTCAGGCCCTACTACTATGGCCTCACCTACTTTAAACACACCAATTGGAGATCTACATCTCCTATAATAGAGATCCTCAGATGGAGCCATATGGATACTGGAATGATAGCTGTTATTATATGAGACCTCAATCAAAGGCAAACAAACATCCCAACTACCTTTAAAATCAACTACGCATGCTATCCGCATATCTTCTAGAGTCTGAATGGTCCATTTTGCTTGACTATCTGTCTGAGGGTGGAAAGCTATACTAAGATGGACTTAGGTACCAAGACCCTTTTGGAATGCTTTCCATAAGTGAGAGGCAAACTGGGTACCTCTATCTAAGATGATAGATAATGGAACACCGTGCAACCTAACCAACTCTTTGAGATAGAGATTGGCATAGTCCTAGGCTGAATAAGAGGTATGGACTAGCAAGAAATGAGTTGATTTGGTAATCCAATCTATGATAACCCAAATAGACTCATGTTGATGAAGGGTACGAGGAAAACCTCTCACAAAATCCATGTTCACTTCTTTCCATTTTCATGTAGGAATACTGAACTCCTGCATGGACCCACTAGGCTTTTGGTGGTCAATCTTAACTTGCTGACATATAGAGCATTTAGATACAAACTCTGCAATTCCCTCTTCATTCCACTCCACCAATGGATTCTCGTAAACCCCTGGATGAATAGGGTAACGCGCATCATGCGCTTTTACAAGAATTCATTGCCTTAAATATTCTACCCCAGGCATACATAATCTATCTTGATAAAGCAATACACCATCCCTCCCTTGGGAGAAAACCTCCACTTTCTGATGTCTGACTGATTCTTTTAACTTAATTAGACTAGGATCTCTATCCTGCTTTTTCTTTACCTAAAAAACTAGAGATGATTCTAAGCTACTCTGAACCTATACACTACCTTCTGTTGAATCGACTAAGCGAACACCTAGTCGGGTAGGATAATGATCTTCCTGAGCTAACTTTTTCTTACCATCCTCAACGTGAGCTACACTACCTATAGACAACCTACTAAGAGCACCAGCCACTACATTGGTCTTGCTTGGATAATACAAAAATCTCATATCATAATCCTTCAATAACAATAACCACCTATTTTGATGTAGATTTAAATCTTTTTGAGAGAACACATACTGCAGGATCTTATGGTCAGTGAACATATCAACGTGCACCCCATACAAGTAATGCCTCCAAATCTTTAAGGCGAATACTTTTGCTGCTTACTCAAGATCATGAGTCAGATAATTCTTCTCATAGGGTTTAAGTTGTCAGGAGGCATAGGCTATGACCTTACCTCTCTGCATGAGGACACAACACTAACCTACTCTAGATGCATCACAGTACACAACAAAACCATCTGAACCATCTGGCAAGGTAAGAACTAGGGATAAGGTAAGTTGAGTCTTCAACTCCTGAAAACTCTTCTCAGAGAAATCTAACCACTGAAGGTTAACTTTTTTCTGAGTCAATTGCATATAGGGGGATGCAATAGAAGAAAATCCTTCATAAATCGACGGTAATAGCCAGCTAAACCTAAGAAACTCCTGATGTCTGATAGAGAGATAGGTCTAGGCCAGTTTCTCACTGCCTTAGTCTTTTGAGGATCAACTCTAACGTCATCACCGAAAATACTATAGACAAGGAAAGATATTGATCTTAGCCATACTTACTAAATTTAGTGAATAACTGGTGAGCTCTAAGAGTTTGTAACACTATTCGAAGATACTCTGCATGATCAGTTTTGCTACGGGAATAGACAAGAATGTCATCGATAAAGACTATAATGAACATGTCCAAGCACTACTTGAACATGCAATTCATTAAGTACATGAAAGGTACTGGAGCATTTGTAAGACCAAAGGACATGACTATAAATTCAAAGTGACCATACCGTGTTCGGGAAAGTTGTTTTCATAATGTCACATTCTCTGAATCTGAGCTGATGATAGCCTGATCTGAGGTCATTCTTAGAGAAGAAACTAGCAGCCTAAAGTCAGTCAAACAAGTCATCGATTTTAGGAAGTGGATATTTATTCTTGACTGTGACTTTGTTTAACTTACGGAAGTCTATGCAAATTTTGAGAGAACCGTCTTTCTTACGCACGAATAGAACAAGTGAGCCCCACGAAGAGATGCTGAGTCTGATGAATCCCTTATCTAGAAGATCCTTTAGCTATTATTTTAACTCCTTAAGTTCTGCTGGAGCCATTCTATATGACGGAATGGATATGGGCTGTGTATCTTGAAGAAGGTCTATTCAAAAGTCGATTTCCCTTTCAGGAGGAACTCCGGGAAGATCTTCAAAAAATACATCTGAGAATTCATTTACTACCAGAACTGAGTCAAGAGTTGAAATTTTTGAGTTACAGTCTTTGACTAGTCCAAGATGGTAAATACACCTCTATTTAAGGAATGGTTCATTTGGGAACTAAAAATGAACTATTTTATTTCTACAATCAACTGAGGCATAACATGAGTGGAGCCAATATATGCCAAGAATAATGTCAAAATCCGTTATCTCTAATTCTATGAGATCAACTGAAGTAACTTTCTGGGATATTATGACCGAACAGTTCCTATATACCTGTCTGGCTATAATGGAAACACCTACTAGGGTAGACACTGAAAATAGCTCTCTAGAGTTTCGGGACTGACTCTAAAATTGATGGCTATATATGGAGTTGCAAAAGAAAGAGAAGCTCCAGGGTCTAGTATGGCATAAACATGTAAGTGAAAGACCTGAAATATACCAGTAACCACGTTAAGAGAATTTTCCTGATCTTGGCAGAACTTAAGAGCATATAATCTATTAGACGCTGACCACTGGTAGCACTGGAAGTGACACAATGTTGAGTTGGGCGATTGAATAAAATTGATGACTGATAGGACTAGCCTTATTGGCGTATATCCCTACCTTTCAGAGAAACTACCCGACACTCCTAAATTCGATATCCTAGCTTGGTACACCTGAACCATACATTATTACCCGTTCTACACTCACCCTGATGGTGTCTGCCATATTTCTGGCATAGAGGATTTGTACGAGCACTGCTAACACTGACCTTAGAATTAAAGCCTGGTGTTCTATCCCTATTTTCATTTTTGAATTTGGGTATGAGAGCACTGGCTGAAGAGGGTGCTAGGTCTGAAGACCTCTGATGAAACTGAGGATGGTTACCACCCTCTGACTTTGGCTGACTGAAGTTAAAACTATCCATCCTAGCCCTCTTGTTTCCTCTCTATCTCTACTTAATCTTTTTCTTCTCTATCTATTGAAAATAGACCACCAGCCTAGACAAGTCCATCTCACTAATTAGTATTACGGTCCTGCACTTTTTGATAACACTATCAAATACGCCTGACACAAACTTACTCATCTTGGACCTACTATCAGCTACCACATGAAGAGCATATCTAGCTAACTAAGTAAACTTGGGGGAATACTCCTTCATGCTCATGCTTCCCTGCCTCAAGTTAATAAACTCTAACACCTTGGCCTCCCTCAACTACAATGGGAAGAATCTGTTTAAGAAAGTTGTGGGAAACTCTTCCTATTCTACAGGCCCTGCATCTTCACCCATATTAACCTTCCACTGCTTAAACCAAGTATGGGCTATATCCTACAACTAGTATCACCCAACTCATCACATTGACTAGATATCACCCCCATAGAATCCGTGACCTTCTAAACCATATCTAAGAATTCCTATGGATCCTCTTCAGACTTGGATCCCTTGAAAGAAGGAGGATTCATTTGAGTGAAATCTCAAATTCGTGTTCCAGCAGTATTGGAAACTGGGTTGGCCAGAATAGCAGATGATCATTTATTATATGCTACTATGGAGTTCGCTAGAGTAGTGAATGCAGCTCTAAATTTTATGTGAGAGGCATGCTTATCTAGAGGATCTTCTTAGAAGGGATAAGGGGCTGGCTGGTTTTCTATTCTTCTTCCGTTCTTCTTGGGAGGAATGTTTTGTAAACAAAAGGAAGAAATAGATTAGATAGGATTTTAAATTAAGCTTATGCATACTCGCACAACATGAATACTGAAAGAAGGGAAACTTTTTCCTAAATACCTTGTAGTCTCCCCTCCATAAGTATGGTGCGCTACACACCCATGCATAAGACTCTACTTGAGGGGCCACAAGCTAATCCATGAGCTGGTACCTGCTGTGAGCACTGAACAACATAATCGTAAATGCAGAAGAATAACTGATATACTATAAGGTTTTATTACTGAATCAATACTAAAATATGAATCTAGAGAAAAAAACTATCTGAATCTGATAAATTATTGATAAACTGGATAACTAATTATAATGTATGAATACTGAATAATTGAATCTAATGTCTAATAAGCCTCTAAAACTGAATGACTGTGAGTTGATGGGACAGGCCCTAACTAACTACTAAACTGATACATCAAATAAAGTAAGCCTTTCCTCAAAGTTTGAGGACTCACCACTGCTACTGTTGAGGATCTAATAAGTCTAATCACAAATCGAGAACTGAGCGTCATAACCTATGATATAATACATCATAGTGCAAATAAAAGGGTATGAAATCAGTACCTTGAATGTACTAGTATGCTAAATACAATAGGATGATAAGCATGTGTTCATGAACAGAACTAATAATTAACTGAATATGCATGTAAAGCATAGAGTACTGAATAGGGAGTATGAAATCTGTAGGTACTGGGAATATATAGGAATCTATAAATACTAATTATGCATAAAAATATGTAAATATTAAAGATACATGAAAACCTGTAGATACTAAGGATGCATAACCAAGCATATAATATGAACTGAGTAAAATCTGTAAACTTAAATACTGAAATAGCTGAAATTTGTATGCTTTGGTCAAAAAAATAAGACTGAATAACTGAACTGGGACTGTAACTTAGACTGTATCTGATATTGTGGGAGGTATCATCTAACCGACATGCCCCAATCTAAGCTAATTGGGGTCCAACTTGTAACCCCAGTTGAAAGGGCGTTAATACCATGCCACAGGTACTAACACTGGCTATGTGAATCCACTAAACTGATATGATGTCCAAAGAACTAAGCGTATCAAGCTTGAACTAATGGGTGACCCCTGCGAGATAGTCAAGCGTAACTGATGGTGACTTTTCATATCCTACACTAGCTATATAATTTTGGAGTATAGGGATTGATACTAATGACTCTGGCTATCTAATGGGGAAGCCGCCATCCCTACACTCACACGGTGTTAAATCCTACTCCTAACAGAAAAACACTAAAATACTAGACTGTTCTGAGTTTAACTGACTAATATTTGACTATTCTAATAATGCTCATAGTATGTTCTGAAAACTATTATGTAATGTATTAAGGCTAGACTAAGTAAAAAACTATGGTTTTTGGGTACTCAATACCCCCAAGACTCAAAACAATAATAGTAAAAGGACACCAAAACTTGGAAGACATAACATAAAGGCTTTTATTAAATCAATTACTTTGTAGGCATTTTATCAAACACTTGTTTTCCATAATTTAGTCAATTCATTAGAGTAGTATAAAACTTGTAATAATAACCTAATTTCAACATTTATAACACTAAATCATGATCTAATTCGAAGAATGACAATAATAAAACATATGGGAATTGATAACAACTATGATTTCATTAAAGTATGGAAGAAAATCAATATTCATGGAAGTTCATGGAGATTCATAGTTTAAAATCACAATTTAATATCATAAATCTTGAAAAGATGATAAATTTTGAAATTAAAATGGATACTTGGACTCCATGGGTGAAAGGAACCCATGGATGAACATCTAACATACCTGGGTTGATGATTCTGTGAGAATTGATGTTGAATTCTTGAGATGCGGTATTTAATTTTGAAAGTTAGGGTTCTTGTTCTTGAAGAGAATTGATTTTAATTTGAGAGAATAATGCAAAGCTGAGAAAATAATTCTTTCTTAGGGTTAAATACCGTGTTTAGGTAGATTTAGGGCCATGGAAAAAGACCAAACGGCCCCTGTAATTTAAAATCATAAAATTGGAAAAATTCTCAATTTTCACCCTTAGCGCGATGTGCCACTATCGTGCCAAGCCACTAGAAAAGGGACAATTAGGAAAATGCATGGTGGCACTATGCAACGTAATTATGTTTCCACCTTGTTTGCAACCTGGAAGCTCACCGCGACGTGATGGAATCACAGAGAGACTCTTGAAACTGCCAAATTCCAATTTAGCCTTTAGCACGACGCGGCAAGATTATGCATCATCACTGGAAATTGCAAATCATCATTTAGATTGGCTCTACGATGCGCTAAGGGTTAAAATGACGGCGTTTAATGACTGAAACTTAAAATCACCATAACTTCTTACCTGGTTATCGGATTTGGGCAAATTTTATATCGTTGGAAACCTAATTGAATTTCCTATGCAATTGCAGGCTCCAAACTGAAAATTAATGAGTATTTCAAAAATTTTATATATCAAACTCATGTATTGGGAGTTATATTATGCTAGGAAAATATGGGGTACTACAGCAACATGGATCTTTTGAAGTACATATTCCAAAAGACCATACCCATAGGGAAATTGGACAAATAACAAATGTTATTGAGTGAGCTCAACATTGTATACGTGACTCAAAAAACAATCAAAGAAAAATCTTTAGTGGATTATCTAGTAGAGAATCCAGTTGATGAAGAATATGAGCAACTCTGAACTTATTTCCCGTATGAAGAGGTACTTTTCACAGGAGAAGACATTGCTGAAGTATACTCAAATTATAGATTATTATTTGATGGGGTGGTTAATTTTAAGGGTTCAGGAATCGAGGCAGTCTTAATATCAGAAATTGGTCAACATTATCTAGTTACCGCAAAACTGGACTTACCATGCACCTAAAATATAGCTGAATACAAGGCTTGCATTCTCTATCTCAAATTGGATATTGACTGAATGTTTAGAAATTGCTAGTCATTGAAGATACTAATATATTGGTTCACCAAATTCAAGGGGAATGGGTTGTAAGGAACTCTAAAATCACCCCATATGTAGAATTGGTACTGGAGTTGTGCAAGAGATTCAAAGAAGTGGAATTCAAGCAAATTCCAAGGATACAAAAATGAGTTCGCCGATGCTTTGGCCACTATATCCTCTATGATTCAACATCTGAATCAAAGTTACATTAATCCTTTGGAAATTAGTTTAATGGAGTAAACTGCATATTGTTTAAAAATTAATGCAAAACTAGATAGAAAGCCATGGTACTTTGATATCAAAAGGCATTTAGCAGTTGGGGCATACCCTTAAGATACAATCGTCAATCAGAAGAAAATGACCCACCGAATGGCCAATAATTTCTTTTTGAATGGGGAAGTCCTTTATAGGAGGACCCCTGATTTGGGATTTATATGATGTATATATTTTATTGAAGCTACAAAATAAATCAAAGAAATCCATGTTTGAAAATATGTACTTTATATGAATGGGTTTACTCTAGCCAATGAAATCTTACGAGCCAAATATTTCTAAAAGACCTTGGAAAGTGGCTATAGCAAGTTTGTGAAAAAATGTCATAAGTGTCAGATACACTGGGATCTGATTCGAGTACCCCACATGAACTTAATATTATGAGCGCGCCTTGTCCATTTGTAGCTTGGGGCCTGGATTTCATCAGCCTGATTGAGCCACCAGCTTTTATTGGACATATATTTACCCTAGTTTATATCAATTACTTTACCAAGTAGGTGGAAGCGAAGGTAGTAGTAGATTTTGTCAAAAACAACTAGATTTTGAAAAAGATATGTAAACTGTTCAAGATCACTTATCAGAATGGAGAAAATGCAGAAAACTTTAATAGTCACCTAATAAAAGAGATATGTGAACATTTCAAGATCACTTATCAGAATTCAATTACATATCACCCTTAAATAAATGGAGCTATAGAGGCTGACAATAAGAACATTAAGAAGATCTTAAGAAAGATAATTGATAGTCACCAATCATGGCATAATATGCTATCTTATGAAGAACGCATGACAGTCAAAACTTTGACTGGGTCAACTCTTTATGTGTTAGACTATGGGACAGGAGCGGTAATACCCGCTGAAGCTAAAATATCATCTTTAAGAATCATCCAAGAAGCAGGCTTATTGTGATTGATAAAAAAAGGATGAAGTTGTATGTCATGGCTAATTATATCAACAATAAATAATTTGTGCTTTCAACAAAAGAGTAAGAGTGGCATGTTAGAAGTTGGACAATTGGTGCTCAAATGCATATTCCCTCACCAAGAGGAATATAAAGAAAAGTTTGCTCCAAATTGGCAAGGGCCGTATGTAATTTGAAAAGTATTATCTAGATAAGACTTGATTTTGTCTGAGATGGATGGCCAAAGATGGCCCAAGCCAATCAATTTTGATACAGTAAAGAGATACTTTGTCTGATGTGGTGTTTTTTATGTTTATTTCCTTGTAATTGCTTTTCCTATTTGTAATCATTTTTATGCTTTGAAATAGATTTAAATTTCCCCATACTCTTGTACGAACTACCTTTTACCAAAATTTCTTAAGAATGAGATACATAGGTGGCCTATGTCGGCTTTGGTTAACTCCTTAGGAGAAAATTCCCTTTCCTTTTATGTATGAACTATGTTTGACTTTTACTCTTAAGAATGAGATAAGTAGGTAACCTATGTCGTCTTAGATCAACCCCTTAGGAGAAAATTCTCTTTCCTTTTATGTACAAACTACATTTGACTTGAATTCTCAAGAATGAGATAAGTAGGCAGCCTATGTCGGCTTTGGTAAAAACCTTAGGAGGAAATTCCCTTCCTTTTTTGTATAAACTATTCTTGACCTGAATTTCGAAGAAGAGGATTCGTAGGCGGCCTATGTCGGCTCCGGTCAACCTCTTAGGAAACTTTATTTATATTCTCTTGAGCTACATGATGAGCTGAATTCCCAAGGATCGGATACGTAGGTGGTCTTTGTCGTCTTCGAGCACCCACTAATTGTATCTTCATGCTCTTTTATGTTGTAGGAACTGCGTTTGACCTGATTCCTGTTCAACAAATACATAGGTGCCACAATGGCTTGATCATATCACCCTAGAAAATTGAAATTAGGGAAGAATTTTTTAGAAGAAATCTCAAAAATTCACAAAGGGATATATTGTTGACACCCAATTTTGGCTCGCTCTTTTTCATCTAATTATTTTTTGATGTTTATTAGCCCTAAGTAGTTTTTTTTTTTCAATAATAAATTCATATTTTTACTTCTATTTCTGTGAATTTTGAGGAGAATAAAAAGAGGGTTTATTTTCCTATAGTATTGTAAAATATTTTAATAAAATATTTTAAATTAATTATTTTAACATCAAAAATCATACAAAAAAAATTAATCGCGTTTGCATTTTTTCTAGCATCTTATTATATTTAGTCAACTTTGTGACTACATATATTCCTATATATATATATATATACATTATCATTATTATATTATTACGTAGATACATTCTTATTAATATAATATACGTATTCTTATTACATGTATATACACATAGATTTTGATTTAATCCTTATATATAAATTATATATACATGCTCATAGATATATACATATTTTTATCCATATTACAAATATTAAATTACAAATTTATTAAATCAGACGCCTATACAAACTATATAATTTATTTGGGCTAATGTTAATTCAATTTCAACATTATCCTACTCAAACCCAATTTTTATTCATGAATTTCATCCTAAGAAGCCAAAAGCTGACCCAAAACCTGGTCCAATATCTATTTCCACCTCATTAGTCCACTCCAATCAATATTCACCAATCGTATACTGCCACGTCAGGAACTAAACACAAAAAACCACCCAACAAACACAAACTAATTTAATTTATTAATTCTTTTCTAATCCAAGGGCACTAAATTTTTCAATTACATATATATATATATATATATATATATATATATATATATATATATTTAATTATTATTATTATTTCTTTTTATTTTTAATAAATTAAATCTGACCGTTCGATCATTTGATCGGACAGTCCAAATTTTGGTCAACAGAGTAGCCCCAAATATGGCTTTTTCTCAAATGTATCTCTCTTTTCTTTCATCTCATCGTCATCATCCCTTAATACCCTATACCTATACCCAGAAAAAAACCTCAACTACTTCCTTGCGTAGCCATCTCCCTCACCTTAAATCTATTAAATCTCAATTTATTAGTATAAATCCCTCCTCTTTCCTTTTTTTTTAGTCTCTTTATGGCTTAAAAGTCTCACCCTCTCCATTATTAGCTAGGAGGAGAGGATATCATCAGGATAAGGTCTATTTTTAGCCCTCTATCTCTTTAAAATCAACCTGAAAATAGTAAATTCTTATCCTTAATCCGTTTCTTTTCAAAATCTATGCTTTGTCCCATCAACAAACTTTAAAATTCAGATTTTGATTCTAATTTAGAGCCTCTTTGAGAAGCTTACACACTCTAAATATGCCTATAAAAGAGGGCTTCAGCCGTTCCTTTAGGTAAAAGAAAAAAAAAAGGTAGAAAAAGGCAAACGATAGAGAGGAAAAAGGGATTTAAGGGGAAAGAGGTAAAATAAATCCAAAAAATGGTAGAAATTAGTGAATCCGAGAGGTGAAACAAAAAGGATTCTCAAAATTGTTGATTTCATTATGATTTCGGTCAAAGATCGGAGTTCCTTGGTTTGAGTTTCTAGCCGCCGGAAGATCTCAAAATTGATGCCTCACGTTTGTTGCCCCCCTCCCCCCCAAAAGGTGCGAGTCTTTCCTCTAAACTTTGATTTTCACCTCCTTGTTCTTTTTATCCCGTTTAGTTCATTGAATGTGTGATTTTGTTATGTTCTCAAATTTGTTGTTGGCATTTTCTTACTTTTGTGGACAAAATTTGACTTAGATTTTTAAAAATGGATCTGGTTGTAGACTTCGATCAAGTTTGAATTGTTGTTGATTTTGGAAAGATGGAATTGAGTATCGATCTTATTAAATTTTACATTGTTGTTAATTCTGGGAGATGAATTCGTAAGTGTATAATTTATGTTTGGCTACTGCTTATTCTCCATAGGTCATTTTTTATTTTCTTAGGCATGGTTGGTCGGTGCCGAGTATTCAGGATATGTAATCTATCCCTTTTCTCCCTTCCATCTCCATCTCATTTGGTTGTATCAGCGTTCCAAATTTGTGAGTTTTTTTTAGGTTGCGCTTTTAAGGTTCTGCAGATAATATTTGGATGGTTTTTGGGTAAAAAATATATTTAGTTTAAGTTAGTAAGATTTTGAAATAGGAGTCTTAGTTACAGTGTTGTGGTCAGTATCTCCAAATTATATTCAAATGGTTTTTTTGTGGTTGTCTGTATGGAAACGTGAATATATTGGTTTCTTTGTAAACTTATGTTGTTGTTTTCATTCTCCTAGGAATTTGTGATATATAGGAATTTAATTTTTAGAGATCGTAAATATGCATGAATATATCCATCCTGTTTGGGGTTGTTGTTCATCATTCTTAATCTTGAGTTTTGATGTAAATCATTATCCCCTTTCGGTATATTATTCATCATATTTTGGTCCATCATACAAAAATCAAATTTGAATCTGATTTTAAAACTTTTGAAAGCCGAATAGTGTGAAAATCGCTATGTATATTTTCGAATATGCTCCTAAGAACGTATGTGCATTGCTTACCCCATTTTGGTGTGGTTTTTGATTAGCCGTGAGTCAAATATGGGATCGTTTTAAATTTCTGTGGTTTTGATATATATGTCTGTTTTATATCAAGAATACGCTAAATATGAGGATTCCATTTCTCTTTTCGGTGTTTATCAGTGGATATGAGTTAGCGGAGATATGGGAAACTATGTTCTGTTAATGTGAAAATTTCCTTATTCCTTTGTTTCCGGCGAAACTTGACCGAAATAAGTTGGACTAAGATGTTGGTTCTCTCTTCTATTTTTTCTTTGATTTTTCCCTATTTTTTTCTCTCTTTCCTCTATCACCCATTTTCTCATTATCTCTGTCCACTCACTATTTTTTCTCTCTTTTCCCCTGGTTTCTTTGCGTGTTTTTTGCCTCTATTTTTTTACCATTTTTTTTTCTTAATTTTCTACTGGTTTTGCCCAAGTATTTGTGTGTTCATTAGTATGAGTGGGAATGGAGGAGTACATGGTTGTGTGAGTGTAATGTGGTATGTATCGGTATAGTTGTTTGCATGTGTTTTTTTTCCAGTGAGTGTGAGTGTTTGTTGGTGAGTGTATTCCGTGTCAATCTGTTATCTGAGTGTTTGTTGGTGAGTGAATTGTTGTCTTTCTTGAATTAAGGAGTATGTGAATCACCTAGTTTCATTTATTTGTGACTATGGGGTTGCCCGTCTTTCAAATTTCTTTAGAGTGCATTTTCATCGATTGACCTAAAAGACTTTTAAGAGTGCAGTACTACGATCGTCAGCGCTTGGAGTTCATATCGTAGGAGTTGGTTCTTTCAAAAGGAATTTAGCATATATCGTTCTTACTTTTCTTTATGTTTCTTATTGTTAGGGTTCATTCAATTTTTGTGTTATTTTGATAAGCAAATTTCATGTTGCTTTGATCGATATTGGATTAAGGTTTGATTTGATTTAGTTAGCTTAAAATTTCAAATTGATTTCATTTTGCTAATTTTTCCTCAACTACTCGGCTAAGTACTAATGGTGTATCTTTTAATAAATTGTTACACATAATCATGATATTTTTTATACAGAAGAGAAAATCTCTTTTTAGAATAAGATAGCAAATTTTGGTTCGAATGTCAGGCCTAAGATGAAGATCCCATTTTTTCGAATTGACTCAAGAAGCTATGACATAATCTCTATTTTTCTTTTAAATATCAATTATTGATTTTTCTTATCATCTTAATTGGATTTCTTCAAATAAATTACTAAGATAGGTTTCGATTAGTGCTAATGCAGTTTAGAAGCTTACTAAATCCTTATTTAATTTTTTTAACTCTATTTCAAGTTTTCAGATGTTAATAGTCTCAAAAATATAAGTTGTATATGTGTTCCTACACTACCATATGTAAGGTACATTTTTACTGTAACTATTTACCACTTTTTTTTTATTTTACCATTATTATTATTATTATTACATATACATTATACACACATACACCCACACATACATATATGCATATACATATATATATATATGTATTTTTCTTAATTCCAATCGAGGAGGATTTCACAAATAAAATAATAATTTTTTACATCTTATCACATGCTTATGAATATACACATTTTGTAGATATTCTCATGCACAAAAAAGAACACCTTTATTTATTCTATAATGATTTTAATTATATATTTAACTTCATATACCTTTAAATAATTTTTCTTATAGCATTATAAGTTTTCATACTTTTTATATATGTATCAATCATATTACTTTTTTTTTCCATATTTGAAAACATATATATATTTGGCAACAATTATATTACTTCCTTGTATATGGTAGCGGTACATATACCTTGAGCTTTTTCTTCCTTTTCCTCAAAAGGGATTACAAAGATTTCTTATCACCATTTCAGCAAACTATAAAAAAACCTTTTTTTTCTTTCTTTGAATACTTTTTTTCCTAAATTGAGTCTAAGGACTATCTTTGGATAGGCTCTGAGGGATGCTTAACACCTTCCTCTCGAGTAACCAAAAACCTTACTCAGAACCTCAAAAATATTTTTGATAGATCAAAACAGAGTCTTACCTAAATAATGGTTTTCCTAATTTTCTTAAAAAGTTAGGTGGCAACTCTAAAACTAATTTTCAAAACCTGAGGATCACGACAAGCCATCACATGTTGTGTGTTGTTTCGATCGGTTCGAAATAGAGCACAATAGCATGGAGGATCTGTTGGGGATGTATGAACTTAGATTCTTACCTTAGCATGCTTAGTTTAGGATTTTCATGAATTTTATTATGTTATTTTCTTTACATATATATCATGCTTTGTGTGGAAGGATGCAAGCCAAATACAAAATTGCATTTCCTGATTGTCTGAATAACACTACTTGTTACTGCTTTATCACTTTCACCTTTTCAATCCTGTATTGGCTGTATACAATTCACACACTGAACACACAAGAGGTGTATTTCACTCATCCAAACGCTCTTTGGATTTCTTAATTTTAGAGTTGGTGCAATTAGGTTAGTGTACCTTCTACAGTTGTTCAGTCTTACTCTTAACATCTAGGGAGAACTCTCACTCTATAAGTAGGAAATATTGCATATACCTTAGGTGGGATGATACAAGGCATCGTTTTCGCAGTTAGGAAGCCTTTTGAGTCAATGGGTTCTTTATAAACCCAATGCTGCTATCTGTCTAAAAATGACTGATTGATCTAAATGTTAAGACCATAATAGATTCAGGACATTAAACTCACCCTCTTTTCTCTTTAAATGGATGGAAATCTGCCAGAATCTTTCAAACATCCAAATGATGTCTGACGTTCCATGGATCCTAAGGCATTGGTGGGAAAATATTCGGATGGCTCATGGGGAAGAAGTGTTGGCATATTTGGGATCATTGACCAATTTGATGGAACTGAGGATGAACGAGTTGTTCATTTGACTAATGGTCAAATTTTGGGATCCAACCATGGTTAATTTAAGATTCACGGACTTCGAGATTACACCCACCTTGGAAGAAATCAGTTAAACTGCTAAACTGTCATAGGTGGGTCAGGCACCTTTGGCCCCACAGACTACTTCGAGAAGTGCTTTTCTTCGTTCAATAGGATTGAGATTTGGCACAAGTTTTAGGATGGCCGAGGTAAGCTGGGTAATCCTGGGATATATTTTTTATAGGTTATGTTAAAGAGAAATATATGATCGATTTCAAAGTGAATTTTTCTTTTCTAGGATCGACTGGGAAAGGCACAGAGCCATACTCTTCATGGTGGCATTCCTAGGCATCATAGTATTTCCATTGAGAGGGAACCGAATAAATATTAACTTACTTTTGATGGTTATATTCATGTGTAGAGGATCACTTAGAGTAACAATCATTCTGATTATTTTAGTAGAAATCTTTTGATCATTGTCTTCATTTTCTAGAGGGTACGACTTATTCTGGGGATGAAATCTAATGATTCAAGTATGGGCTTTAGAACATTTTTATTAAAGAAATAAGTATAATTGCTTCAGGGAGTCAGGATGCAACCATATCTATAGACACACACTCAAGATGACTATGTGGGATGTTCTAAACAATAAAAAGCGGTGGTGCACCTTCTTAACCCACCTCACTGGTAACCTTATCCAATGGAGACTACCATGGATCAACAATTGAGCAATGCTAAGGCAGCAATACTATTACTTTCTTGAATTGATTGGGTTGGAAGGGATCTAGCCGTATGCACCATTGAGGGTTCTCCGATATTTTGATATGATCCAAAATATTCCTCTATGGTCAAACATGTCATTTGTAGAGGGAGACTATGAAGCAAGAATCCCTATTAAAAGAATCAAAAATTTGATCGACGAATAGGGTTAAATTTTTAGTTTTTGCATTGGAGTCGATCCATATTACAACCTAGAATACTATACATGGTATATGTCGGGAGAGATTTTGGCCCGATCAAGCTATGAATCACTCCAGGGAATTGCAGACATTTACAAGCGGATCTGATTCTAGACCAGTTTCTCCACCTCATGCTTATTATATCCACCGCCATGTACCAACAAGTAATCCCAGGATCGGTGGACCATGTTATCCCTGCAATGGATAACAAATCTGAAGAAGAAATAGAAGAAAATCCATAAGAAGACACGTAGGAAGACCCGATGGATGGAATAGAAGAACAAAAAGAATGTTGACAAAAGAGATGAAAGAGGATCTAGAGGAAGAAGAGTATGGACCGATAGGATTCGATGAGGAGGAGGACGGAGATCACTAGGGGTGGCAGCCAGATAGGTCCCCAAAATACCACCCCGGGCCTTAGTATGACCTGGATGAGGATGATGATGATCCCTCCGCTTGGCCTTAGGATCCATTTGTTGTCCTTAATTCCCAAAAGGTCTTGCATGACCTACCTTGATATTTGTACTTTTGTCTTTCATCTTTTGCTTTTCATAAAAGGTCCTGAATGACCTATGTTGATGTTTCTATGGAAATATGATTATCATCATGTAATCTTTAGTTCAAGGCTTTTCCTTTTGTAAGTTGGGGCTTTCCACTCCCTCCTCTAATTATTACTGAAGGTAGATTCATCTTGAATTTGAGAACAGTTGAAACCTTGGATCAATCAGTCATACCTAAATCGTAGGCCCACCTCTAGCAAAATGAGGCAAAGTATTAGGATGCATTTGTCACCAACTTGGCCTATATATGTGTTACATGCTTGTTACATTTTCAATATTTCCTAAACTAACATGGTTTTCTTTTTCTTTTTCTTTCTTATTTTAATCCCCCAAAAGGAAAGTTGATTTGTGTCGATTCAAGGCTAGATTTCCCACTCATTTCAAGGATCCAAATATTGAACTACCCCCGATCGCTCCCGCTAACCTAACAAATCCAAATTCACATTCTCAAGCCCCATTTACTCCTCAACCCACTTTCGGGTTTGCACCTGATTTTTTTTATTTCCTACTCAGAATTTTACCATTCTAGTCCATCCAACAATGCAACACATACCTGAGACACATGTCACCTATGAGATACCTGTGCCATCGATATATGCTGCCGAAGCTCCTACTTTTACAACACCTATAACTACTAAAATTCTATATGCCGGATTAGGGATGATAGTCCAATCAAATGAATAAAGGTTGATAGTAGCTCAACTTAAAAGTCTCAAAATAGCATTTAGAAATATGCAAGTCACCAGAGGAAATGAAATCTTAGACTATGATGACTTGTGCATTCATCTAGACATCGACATGCCAGGCGGGTACAAACTAATGAAGTTTGATGTGTTTGACGAAAAGAGTGACCCGCATGAACACCTAAGGTCCTATTGCGACAAGTTAGTCGACGTAGGAAAAAATGAGAAGTTAAGAATAAAGTTGTTCATTCAGAGTTTGTCAGGAGAAGCTTTGAGTTGGTACACCCAACAAGACCCTCGTAAGTGGCTTGACTTGTGGGAAATGGCTAAATGCTTCATGAGCCTCTTTAGGTTTAATACTGAGATTATCCTAGATATGTTTTCATTGGATAACATATAGAAGAAGTCATCAGAATCATTTCAAGAATATGCATGGCATTGGAGGACGGAGGCTACTAGGATCCATCCTCTACTAGATGAAAGTGAGCTCTCCAAGTATTTTATTCGAGCTTATGAGGGTGTTTATTTTGATAAGATGATACCAATGATGGGACAAAAGTTTTAGAATTAGTCAAGATGGGGGATTTCATAGAAGAAGGTGTCAAGTTGGGAATGATGCAGTCTATGGTTGCACTGCAAGCCACAACTAAGGCAATACAGTCGGGTACCATTGGTGGTAATAAGAAGAAGAAAGAAGATGTCTCAGTCAACACACCATACTATCAACATGTACATTCTTCCTACCATTACCCTAACAACCCCTTAATTATTAACCATGTTCCGGTGTACAATACTTATCCACACTATAATCCACCTCGAGCTCCAGCATACCAAAATCTACCAAGACTATATGCCTGTACCTACACACCAATTGCTGAACCTTTAATCCAGCTGTTTGAAAGATTGAGGGCAGCAGGACTGTTCATCCGATTGAAGGAAAAACCCCTGACCCAACCTCTCAAAACTTTGATGGTAACATGCAATGTTCTTATAACTCAGGAGTCCAGGGGTATGATAGGGTAGAGTGTTATGGTTTGAAGAATTAGATTGAGTCTCTAATTAGAAAGGGAGTAATCAAATGCACCATCGCGGTTCCAAATGTAAAAATAACCCCTTGCCAAATCATGAAAAATGAGAAGTCAACATGATTACTTTGGAGGAAGAATATAACTTGGAGAAAGATATTGTGCCCGCATGGAACTCAAAAGAAGTAGCCATTATATCCCAACATAACCTTTTATCATAGTTTAGTTGAGGGAGACCCTGACCGTTCAGACTTACCTGCCAAGAGTCGTGGTGACAACTATAGCCACTGGGAGGCCTAATTATAACACTAAAGCAGTCCCATGGAATTAGAGAGATGAAGCCAAGGACAAAATGATAGATGTTACTGTGGCTCAGGAGATGACTGACGAGATGACTAGGTTAGGAAAGTGATACGCTCTAGAAGATATAAATCGAGGAGTTATCGAGAAAGAGTTGAACCCAAAGAGTAATATTACTGATGCTGAAGCCATAAAGTTTTTAAAGAAGATGCAACCTAAGGACCATTCGATTGAAGAGCAGCTAAAGAACACACCGGCCCATATATCCATTATGTCTTTGCTTATGAGTTTTGAAGCCCATAGAAATGCGTTGATAGAATTGTTTTGTAGGGTTAGCATATCAAAAAAGACCACACGTAAGACTTTGGCTATAGCAATTAGAAGAATGGTGAAAGTAGATAAGGTCTCTTTCTATGATGATGAGATACCATCAGAAGCGTTCGCACATAATAAATCACTTTATATCATAGTTAGATATCATGACAAGATCGTGAATAGGGTTCTTATCGATGGTGGTTTGGGTTATAACATCTTTTCTTCTCCACTCTAAGGGATTTAGGTGTAAACAAAAAAGATATAAAAGAGAGTTGGGTGAAGTTTAAAGCCTTCGATGGATTGTAGAGGAGTGTTATCAGAGAAATCTACCTGACATTGCAGATAGGACCAACTGAATTTCCTATCTTATTTCAAGTAAAGGATGTATAATCTAGATAAAACCTATTATTGGGAAAGCCATGGGTCTATATGGCAAGAGTCGTTCCTTCCATGCTCCATCAGTGTGTAAAGTTTAAATGGGGTCACATAGAAATTACTTTCCATAGGGAGCTCAGTCATCCCACATATTCTATCAATTCAGTTCAAGTCATTGAGGAGTTAGATGGATCCACTTTCCATATCCTAGAAATCATGCAAGTTGCAAAGATCGACGAGAAGATAGATCCAATTAAAGTAAAAATGTCAACTACTACAAAGATGGTTGCGTCGGGGATTTTGAAATATTGGTATCAGCCTAAGACAAGACTAGGACTAAAATCTAATGGGATAATTTAGCCAATCTAGCTAAGAAAAACAGAGTGGTACCAATGGGCATATATATAAGCCTATCTTTGGAGAAGACGGTAGTAAAGGATCGAGAGTGACAGTGTTTGTGCTAGCCCAAGTCCCAATTTCAGCACAAGCAATTGATGAGAATATCATATAGGGAATTGGAAATCTATTTGTGGCTGTGATTGAAGAGCACTAGAGATGGATTTCAAGAAGCTTACTATTCGTGATGTTGAACCTGGAGAAGCCTTGCAGAATTGGACCATCAACCCATCCCTATTTCAATAGGAGTCTTGGCAGTGTGGAATTGTAATTGCTTTTTAAAATTATTTTATTTGAATGATCAATTGAGGCTTGAATCATGTTGAAGCTCTTTTTACTAGTCGCCTTTTGCCAAATACCTATGATTTTCTATTATAAAAGTCCTTATTCTCAAAAACTTATTTTCCTATTTTTAATATCTATTTACTTTACTCACTTTTTATACTTTTCAATGTAAATATTAAAAAAAATTCCTGTTCCATGATTATGACATATAACGAATCTGTTGAGCAAAATACAAGCGATGAGTAAGATTATGGGGAGTACAATAAAAACATGATGCCTGAAAACCTACCACAGGAGATTAAGCAGCTTGAAAGTCAAAAGAAGCCTAATATGGATGAAACTGAAGTCATCAACTTAGGTGATGAAGAAATGGTGAAGAAAACGGGATTCAACATACACTTGGAGGTTGAAAGGAAGCAAGAGTTGATAAAATTGCTAAAGAAATATATCAATGTGTTTGCTTGGTATTATGACAATATGCCAGGTTTGAGCACTGATATTGTCTCACATCAACTACCAATTAACCCTGCGTACTCGCTAGTAAAGCAAAAGATGAGAAAATTCAAACCCAATTTAAGTCTAAGAATCAAGGAGGAGGTGACCAAACAAATCAAAGCTAACAACGTGAGGGTCAAAAATTACCTCACATGGTTGGCGAACATTGTGCTGGTGATAAAGAAGGACGAGAAGATAAGAATATGCATAGATTATCAGGATCTCATTAAGGCTAGTCCAAAATATGATTTTCCTCTCCCATATATTCATATTCGCATTGATAAATACACAAAACATAAGTTGCATTCATTTGTTGATTGTTTTATGAGATATCATCAAATCTTGATGGATGAGAATTATGCAGAAAAGACAGCTTTTATTACTTCCTGGGGAGTATACTACTATAGGGTAATTCCATTTGGACTCAAGAATGTCGGTACAACCTATATGAGGGCCATGACTACCCTTTTTCACAATATGATTTACAACGAGATCGAGGTATATGTTGAAGATGTTGTTATCAAGTCTAAAAAGAGTTTGGACCACCAAGATGATTTACGAATATTCTTTGAAAGGCAACAATGGTGTGAACTAACATTGAATCCAGATAATGCGGCTCTGGAGTTTCCATGGGAAAATTATTGGGATTCATTGTTAGTAGGAGAGGTATAGAGTTGGATCCATCCAAGATAAAGGCGATCCAAGACTTACCACCTCCTAAGACCAAAAAGGACATAATGAATTTCTTGTGAAGACTTAATTACATCAGCCGGTTAATAGTCCAGACCATGATAATTTGTGAACCCATATTCAAGTTATTGAAGAAAGATACTACCACTAGATGGACTGAAGAAAGTCAGAAGGCTCTCTACAAAATCAAGGAGTACTTGTCCAACCCACCAGTATTGGTTCCACCAGAACCCTAGAAGACGCTGCTATTATATCTATCTGTTATGGATAATACAGCTGGATGTGTGTTAGGGTAGCATGATAAAATAGCAAGGAAAGAACAAGACATTTACTATATGAGTAAGAAGTTCACACTATATAAAGCAAGGTATACATTGTTGGAACGAACTTGTTGCACACTGACTTGGGTTGCGTAGAAGTTGAGGCATTACCTATCCATGTAACCACATACTTGATTTCAAGAATAGATCCGCTCAAGTTCATCTTTCAGAAACCAATGTCAATAGGAAAATTGGTGAAATGGCAAACTTTGTTGAGTGAGTTTGATATTGTGTACATCATATAAAAATTTGTTAAAGGGCAAGCTTTAGCTGATCACCGCATAAAAAATATAGTGGATCAAGATTACAAGCCACTTAAGACCTACTTTCCTAATCAAGAAGTGTTGTTTGCAAGAAAAGACATCTTAGAGCCATATAATGGATGGAGAATGTTCTTTGATGGAGAATCAAACTTTAATGAAGTTGGAATTAGAGCAGTGCCAGTTTCAAAAACTGAACAACATTACCCGATCTTGATGAATATTAGGTTTTCTTGCATGAATAATATGGCAGAATATGAGGCTTGCATTCTTGGACTTAGGATGACGGTAGACATGAATATCAAAGAGCTCTTGGTGATAGGAGATTCAGATTTGTCGATCCATCAGGTGCAAAGAGAATAGACCACCAATAATGTCAAAATCATTCCTTATGTGCAATGTGTTAAGGAGCTCAGTAAAAGGTTCACGAATATCGATTTAAAACATGTCCTTGGAATTCAAAATGAGTTCGTCAATGCCTTGTCAACATTATCTTTAATAATTTAACATCCATATAAGAATAACATTGATCCCATCAAGGTATAGATACACGATCAACATGCATACTGCTTCTATGTGATGAAGAAATAGATGGTAAACCATGGCACTATGACATCAAAAGGTTACTCAAAGCTGGAGAATATCTGAAGAGTGCTACTAGCAAACAAAAGAGAAATTTAAGAAGGATGGCAAATCACTTCTTTCTCAATGGGGAAATTTTATTTAAGAGAATGCCAGACTTGGGGTTATTATAATGCATCGATGCCACAGAAGCTACAAGATTGTTGGAGGAAATATATATACGAACTTGTAGACCCCATATGAATTGTTTCACGCTAGCAAAGAAGATTTTGAGAGCTGGATATTTTTTGATGACCATGATAATAATAGCATTTGATAGTGTAGAAATGTCACCAATATCAAGTTCATAGATATTTTATACGAGTTTTGCCAAACCTTCTCAATGTGATGGGTTCCCCTTGGTGGTTTGCTGCTTGGGGCTTGGATGTCATTGGGCCTATAGAGCCTCCTGTGTCAAATGGACTTCAGTTTATCTTAGTAGCTATCGACTATTTCATAAAATGGGTTGAAGCTTTGACACATAAAGCAGTAACTAAGAAGGTGGTAGTTGATTTTATTTGCAATATCTTAATTTTTCAATTTGAGATTCCAGAGTCAATCATAACAGACAATGGGGCCAATCTCAATAGAGACCTTATGAGATAAATTTTTGAAAGGTTTGAGATCTTTCATTGATACTCCATGGAATATCGACCACAAATGAATAGAGCAGTTGAGGCTGAAAATAAGAATATTAAGAGAGTCTTTAGAAAAATAGTGGATAATAACAGGGAATGGCATGAAAACCTGCCATATGTTTTGCTCGACTATCGCACCACAATCCAAACTTCTATTGGGGAAACTCTCTACATGTTGGTTTATGGTTCAAAAATAGTGATAACTATAGAAGTGGAGATACCTTCATTCAGAATCATCAAGGAAGTTCGTAGCAGGATCAAACAATTGATGCTCATTGATGAGAAGATATTGGACACAGTCTGTCATAGTCAACTCTATCAAAATATAATGATCAAGGCATTCGAAAAAAGGTCAAGACCCATCGATTCACACTAGGAAAGTTGGTATTGAAGAAGATATTCCCTTACCACGATGAAGCCAAAGGGAAATTTACACCAAATTGGCAATGTCCTTACATAGTTCACCGAGCACTCTCAGGAGGAGCAGTAATCCTTGCAAAGATGGATTGTACAGTAAGCATGAAGCCAATCAATTCAGATACTATTAAGAAGTACTACATTTGAAGGCATTAGGAATAGTCGTTATTTTTTGCACTCTTGCACTTTTCTCTAATGTAACAAAACTACGTATTGGCCCGAATTCCCATGGCAGGATACGTAGGAAACCCACAAGGGTTTGGTTTCCCTTAGAAAACCCAAAGAATCATTCTTTCATGTATTCAGAATTATGCTCGACCTGACTTCCCATGGTGGGATATGTAGGCAATCCTCATCGTATTCGGTCCCTTCATATTTTACTTTTTTTTTGTACTGAACTATGGCCTAACATGATTACACCTAGATACATTGGTAGCATGATTCAGGCCCAGTCACTGTATTAATTTATGTTATCCTTTGTATTAAACTACTTCATGACCTAATTCCACTTGGATACATAGGCAGTCTGAGTTAGATGCAGTTATTGCATTTTATATTTCTTCCTCTACCTTCAAACTATGTACAAACCTAATTCCTTTTCAAGGATACGTAGGCAACCTAAAAGGTTTGGTCTTACCAATAGGAAAATCCCCTTTTGCTCATACTATAGCCCCAGAATATAAATAGTCTCGCCAAAAAATTGTCATAGCATCGATGAAACTCAGTGGAGCACTACCCAAATGATAAAGATACATACGTCATGATCAACAAATGGAGGCTTAATGGATTTTAAAATATGTCATAAACTCAAAAATTATAACGCCCCGAGTCTTTACCCTGGACGTTACACGATGCTTTTGACCTCAAAGTACCACAAGCAAACCGATGACTGATATCTGCTGTGATCACTAAATAATAATAATGTAAAATATGGAAAATAGGCTAAATACCATAGGTTCAAAATTTGTAAATACTGAATAAGTGTAACAACTAAAATAACAAATTTGTAAAACTCAAACATTGTTTGAAAACTAGTTTGAAAAGCCTCTAATCTGAACTGTCTAAAGTGGAGTTGAAGGGACAATTCCACAACTAAATCCATCTTCTAAAATACTAAAACTACTAAAATAATAAAGTAAATGAATATCCTTAAATGATGAGGACTCACTGCTAAATCTAGTACTGGCTGAATCTGAATCTAACTATGCACAATCAGGAACCTGAGCGTCCGAACTTATGATATGAGACATCATAGCACAAGAGAAAGTATGCGTCAGTATGTGGAATGTAATGGCATGCTAGATGAGGTAAGGCTGAATGCAAAGGTTCATATGCATGAACAATAACTAACTGAATGATATAGAGTAACTGAACGTGAGAGTATATGAATAACTCAAACTACTATCAATACTGGGTATGCAATCTGTACATGTAGATATACTGTAACTGAGATTTTCTGAAGCTAAGTACTGAGTTCTAATACTGAGTAAATCATAATCTAGGATTACTGATACTGATTAACTGTATCTGACAGTCTCGACTCTATAAAACTAAACTGAGTTCTATATTAAAGACTGAAACTGAAACTATGGGAGGTAATCATTTAACCAACATGCCCCAAATAAGATAACATAATTGAGTTGGGGTTCAATATTTAACCTCAATTGGAAGGGTGTTAGCACCGTGCCATGGGTTCTAACAACTATTGTGGAGTCAGTCTTAACTAACGGGTGATCCGTGAGATCAGTCCTAAACTAGCGGGTAATCCCTGAGTATACCAGTCATATCTAACGGGTAAGATCTCATGCTGGCTATGTAGTTTAGGAACTTAGGAATTTCTTCTAGGGACCCGGTCCTAACTAACGGGTGAGACCCCTTCCCTAGGATCGCTCGGTGCTGTCCCAACTAAAAAACACTGAATTGAGTATACTGAACTAGATTGGATTGATACAAAGTTTAATGAGTTTTCCTGAGTTTTGTAACTGACTGAGTTCTACTGATCATGACATGACTGATACTATTTGTAACCGACACTGGTTCTACGTAATCAACTAAATTGCCAGGTATTAAATACACCAGGACTCGCTAGCATAAAAGCAAAGCAAAGCATGATCTTGAATAAAATAGTAATGTTCATTTAGTCATAATTCATCTCTAGAGACATTTTATCAAACACTTGTAATGCATTAACATGTACATGAATGGGGAATACATGTTAGCATGCTATAATGGCATTATTTCATTCTCATAGAAAATTTATCAAACACATGAGAGGCATTATTGTTTTACTAAATCATAAACACTTAGGGTAAACATGGTTATAACAATCAACTTGCAAATTGAAGGGTTTATCATGAATATCATGTTGATCAACTCATTCTAGGAAAAATTCGTGAGACTTGAAATTTAAATCATGGATAACACATAAACATGATAATTAAAATACCCAAACTTGCAAATTCATGGATTATAAGATAGGGATTACTCAATTCAATATACATGCTATTCAATTTCATGGAATCCACCATTAATCATGGATTTAAAACTTAATAAATGTCAAAACATGAATATAATCAAATTTCATACATGTAAATCATGAATCATGAATCTTAAAGTTTTAAAAATGGATTCTTGGATCCTATGGGTGAAAGGGATCCATAGATGAACACCTAACATACCTTAATTTGTGGTTTTCTTAAAGTTCTTGGTGAATCCTTGAACTTTGTGCTTGATCTCTTGAATTATGGTTTTTGCCTCTTGAGAGAAAATGGTTTAATTTAGGGGAAAATTGGGTGAATAATGAAGTAACTAGGTTAATTAAAGATGAATTTCATGTTAAAGGCTGACTGGGGTGAGGGGTAAAAGACTGTAATGCCCTCAGATTTAAAACACGGAATTACTAAAAATTCTAGATTTTGGCACCCAGCGTTATCCCGTGCTATTGTATTGTGACTATGGAAAATAGACAACTGGGAATTGGACTGGTGGCGTGATGCGGTGCCATCTCGGTGTCTTACTGGATACAATTTTAATCCTTGGCACGATGCGGTGGAATCATGTTGCCTCACTGGAAATTGATAATTATGAACTGGATTTATAGCGCGACGCGCAATTATTGCAAAGCAACACTGGAATTGAAGATTACCATTTGGTCTCCGCAACACGTTGATGTCTCAGGTGGCAAACTGTCTTACTAAAATGGCTCTAACTCTTGCCCGGGTGTCAAATTTGGGCGAACTTTATACCGTTGGAAGGCTAATTGAATTTTCTATTCAATGGTAGACTCTAAATTGAAATATACTGAGCATTTCAAAAAATTTACGGGATTAATCATGTACTAAGATTTAAATTAAGCTAGGGAAATACAAGGTATTACAATATCTCCCCCTTGGGAATATTCGCCCTCGAATGAGACTAATTAAGGTGAGAAATATGACAGACTGAGTTTATATGCTGATCATGCAAAACTGACACTAGACTATATAACTGAACTCCTGACAAACTGAGTTCTTATAATGAACATGCAATCTGAAGCATGAGTACATGTCTGAACTAATTCATGAATGCATGAACAGTAATGGAGTATCAAGATTATAACTGTAACTAAACATGGAGCTGGGTATAGCTAAGAAAGACTGTTACCTTCAGTTGAGAATACTGATGAACCTGATATTATCTACTGAAAATGTATGAATGGTTACATGAGGGCAAGACTAAGCCTAAAAAATGATACATGAACTAAATACGTGAACTGAATTGATTCCTTGAATACATACCATGACTTGGGAATGGTCATATGGCTATGATTGGGACAAGAGGGTCAACTTATGAGTACCCATTATCCCTAACTAGATTCATGAGGTGAAGAGAGAATGGAAGGTTTAGAACATGAAATCTCGAGGATTATAGTGCATGTCCCCCTTAGGACACTATGTCCCTCGAGAATGCTGGCTTGGCTGAGATACTAAGGAAAAGCATGGGATGTTGCACGGGGCACCTACGAACTAAATCATGACTGAATATTTGGGATCTAAAACTGAGGTATGATACATATATGGGTCTAAATTTGTAACAACTAGGATGTTCCATTTTGGGATAGGACGACTAGATGGAAAGATGGGAAACCATCTGAATTTGTCTGCCTGACTGCTAAACTAAATTGCTGGCTTTATGAACTAACTCATACTGAAAACTTATACTCAATTAAAGAATTTTTGAGACACTCTTTCTATAAAGTTCTAATGACTTTAGGGATTAAGGAACCCTGTTATGTTCTAAATAAGATATCTGAATAAGAAACCACAGTATAGTAAAACTCTATAATATGGGCACTGATAACCCTACCTACTGAGGTCTGAGCTGAACTGAATTCTCCCACTAAGTTCAAGCCTACTAAAAGCTCCAAAATATATTTAGCCATTAACACATCAATATGGCATTCAATCCCATCTTCATAACTAAAACCTCGTGTAAAACAAGCATGTAACAATCTTTTCTTAACGTGAACCATTTGCTCTCTCCCATATAAGCAACTACTCATCATTACATTGTTTGATAAGGAGAGTTCGTTGAAGGTTAAAACATGAGGACCTGAAGCATGAATGGACACTAACTGAACTTGACATTTAACTGAAGCCTGAGGAATAAAATATCAATATCATGGATTTATCAAGAGGTCTAAACTAAGGATATACATGATGAAATTTGAATTTGGTTGATCATTAGGAGGGTAGCTGAGTCATGGAAACTGAGAATACTGTAAGGTATGGGTACCTGAATCATGAGCTGCATGACCTAAGTTGGAGTTTCTATATTCATGGAGCATGATTCATTATACTGAGTGAACAGGGACTCCTAATACTAGGAACTGTAAGCATACTTGATTTTCAATAACATGCTCGAATATGAGCTAGGATCATAGAGATGATATGTAAGGCATGAATACTGAATTACATATATTACTACTAAAATCTGAAATCCTGACTTTGTTACTTATTCTACTATCTACCCCTTAGCTTAAAGCCATTATTCTAAAGTTGTGAACCACTTAATCAACAGTTCTAAACTAAATTATCACCACTTTACTCTAAAGTCTGGGGTAGACAGTGAGGAGTGCTCTGCTAATATGTTGGATCTGACATCGAAGTTGACAACTATATAAGGATTTCAAAGGAAGTAAAGCCTCAGGATCTAACAAGGCATAAACATAAAAATGGAAAGACCTATAACATACCCATAACTATATCAGAAGAACTTCCCTGGTCATGGAAAGATTGGAGTGCATAAAATCTATTCTGCATTTACCACTAGTGGTACTCGAGGTGGCACCCTACTGAGTTGGGTGACCGAATAGGACTATAGGATGGTTGAACTGACCCTGTTGACACAAATCTTTTCCTTTTTAAGCCAATACTCTACACTTTCGCATCCTGTGTCCTGGCTTACCATATTTAAAACACACATCGCTTCCTGCTCTACACATACCTAGGTGATTTTTACCATATTCTTTGCAAAGTGGATAGTTACGACCACTGCTCACACTTCCTTGGGTTTTGGAGCCTGGTGCCTCATCTCGACAAACATTCCTGAACTTTGGTACTGGCGCACTAGCTGAGGATGGAGCTGGAACTAAAAATGTTTGAAAAAAATGGGAATAGTTGCCGCCTTCTAACTTAGGCTGAGCAAAACTAAAACTACCCATTCTGGCTCTCTTATTCTCTCTCTCCTTCTTCTTAAGATTCTACTTCTCAATCTATTGATCATGGACCATAAGCCTAGATATGTCCATATCTTTAATCAACATCATTGTTCTGTACTCTTTAACCACACTATCTAACACCCCAAATATGATCTTGCTCATTCTGGACCTATTGTCTGCTACTACATAGGGAGCATACCTGGCTAACTAAGTAAACTTGATGGAATACTCTTTTACACTTATACTACCTTGCTTGAGATTAATGAACTCTAACACCTTGGCTTCTCTCAGCTCTAAGGGAAAGAATCTATCTAGGAAGGCAGTAGCAAACTCTACCCATTCTATGAGCTCTGCACCTGTGCCCTGTCTACCTACCACTGCTTAAACCACGTATAAGCTACATCTTGTAGCTGATAGGCAGCTAACTTATCACTCTCATTAGAAGTCACTCCCATGATGTTTGTGACTTTTTGAACCTGATCGAGGAACTCCTGTGGATTCTCTTCTGACTTAGATCTTAAGAATAGGGGAGGGTTTATTCGGGTGAAGTTCCAAATTTTGGTTTCAATATTATTGGCCACTGGGTTGGACGAAATAGCAGCTAGCCTTTTTTTCTAAGCTACAACTGAATTATCTAGGGTTGTGAATACAGCTCTTAATTCTGCATGAGTGATATGCTCGTCCAGGGAATCTACCTAAACGAACTGAGGGGCTAACTGATTTTCGATCCTTCTTTTGTTAGTCCTTTTGGGAGGCATGCTCTATAAACGGAAGATAGAAATGGATTAGACTAAGAGTTTTTAACTAGAGCTCATACTCACTCGTACGACATAAATAATGAAAGAGGGGAAACTATTCCTAAAACATCTCATAGCCTCTTGTCCATAAGTATGGCACACTATACACCTATGCACAAGACTCTACTAGATGCGGCTTTCAGACTACCTAGGACTCTATTGAACCTTAGGCTCTGATACCAAATTTGTAACGCCCCGAGTATGTACCGTGGATGCTATATGGTGCTTATGACCCCAAAGGACTACAAGCTAATCCATGACTAATATCTGCTGTGAGCACTGAATAATAATACTATAAAATGCAAAAAATAGGCTGAAATACCATAAGGTTCAAAATCAGTAAATACTGAATAAGTGTATCAACTGAAATAACAAATCTTTAAAACTTGAACACTGTCTAAAAACTAGTTTGAAAGGTCTATAATATAAACTGTCTAAAAGTGAAGTTGAAGTGACAATCCTTCAACTAAATCCATATACTGAAACTACTAAAATAATAAAGTAAATAAATATCCTTAAATGATGAGGACTCACTGCTAAATCTAGTACTGGCTAAATCTGAATCTGACTATGCACAGTCTGGAACCTGAGCATCCGAACCTATGATATGAGACATCATAGCATAAGAGAAAGTATGCGTCTGTATATGAAATGTACTGGTATGCTAGATGAGCTAATGCTGAATATAAGGATTCATATGCATGAACAATAACTAACTGAATGATATAGAGTAACTGAACATGAGAGTACATAAATAACTGAAACAACTATCAATAGTGGGTATGCAATCTATGCATGTAGATATACTGTAACAAAGATTTTTTTGAAGCTAAGTACTAAATTCTGATATTGAGTAACTGATAATCTGTGCTTACTGATACTGATTGACTGTATTTGATAGTCTTGACTCTATAGAACTGAACTAAGTTCTATGCTGAAGACTGAAACTGAAACTGTTGGAGTTAATCATCTAACTGACATGCCCCAAATAAGATAAGATAACTAAGTTGGGGTTCAATTTGTAACCTCAATTGGAAGGGTGTTAGCACCGTGCATTATGTACTAACGGCTGATGTTGAGTTAGTCCTAACTAACGGGTGACTTCTGAGATCAGTCCTAAACTAGCGGGTGATCCCTGAGAATGCCAATCCTATCTAACGGGTGGCATCTCATAACCTACATTGGCTATGTAGTTTGGAAACTTAGGGATTACTTCTAGGGACCCAATCCTAACTAACAGGTAAGACCCCATCCCAAGGATCGCTCGATGCTAAATCCTACTCCCAACATAAAGACACTGAACTGAGTATACTGAACTGGACTAGATTGATACAAAGTTTACTGAGTTTTCCCGAGTTTTGTAACTGAATGAGTTCTACTGATCATGACATGACAGATACTATTTGTAACTGACACTGGCTCTAGGAAAATAGCTAAATTGTTGGGTATTAAATACACCAGGACCCGATAGCATGAAAAGTAAAGCAAAGCATGATCTTGAATAACATAATAATATTCACTTGGTCATAATTCATCTATAGAGAAATTTTATCAAACCCTTGTAATGCACTAACTTGTACATGAATGGGGAATACATGCTAGCATGCTATAATGGCATTATTACATTCTCATAGACAATTTATCAAACACACGGGAGGCATTCTTGTTTTACTAAATCATAAACACTTAGTTTAAACATGGTTATAACAATCAACTTGCAATTTGAAGGGTTTATCAGGAATATCATGTAGATCTACTCATACTAGGAACAATTCTTGAGATTTGGGATTTAAATCATGGATAACACATAGACATGGAAATTACAATGCCTAAACTTGCAAATTCATGGATTATAACATGGGGATTACTCAATTCAATATACATGCTATTCAATTTCATGTAATCCACCATTAATCATGGATTTAAAACTCAATAAATGTCAAAACATGAATATAATCAAATTTCATACATGTAAATCATGAATCTTGAAGTTTTAAAAATAGATTTTGGACTCTATGGGTGAAAGAGACCTATAGATGAACACCTAACATTCCTTAATTTGTGAGTTTCTTTAAGTTCTTGTTGTATCATTGAACTTTGTGCTTGATCTATTGAACTAGGGTTTTTTCTCTTGAGAGAGAATGGTTCAATTTGGGGGAAAATTGGGTGAATAATAAAGTAACTAGGTTAATTAGAGGTGAATTTCGTGTTAAAGGCTAACTGGGTGAGGGGCAAAAGAATTTAATGCCCTCAGATTTAAAACTCAAATTATTGAAAATTCCCAATTTTGGCACCCAGTGCAACACGGTAAAATAGAAAACTGGGAACTAGACTGGTGGCGCGACACAACGCCAACGCGGTGTCTTGCTGGATGCAATTTGGTCTTTGGCGCAACATGGTGGAATCACGTTGCCTCACTGGAAATTGATAATTGATAACTGGAACTATAACATGATACGCCAATATAGCGGAGCAACACTGGAATTGATGATTGCCATTTGGTCATGCTCTGCTATGCGTTGATGGTTCAGGTGGCATACTGTTTTACTAAAATGGCTCTAATTCTTCGCCCGAGTGTCGGATTTGGGAAAACTTTACACCGTTGGAAGGATAATTGAATTTCCTACACAATGGCAGGCTCTAAACTGAAATATACTGAGTATTTCAAAAAAAAATATATGGGATTACTCATGTACTGAGATTTAAATTAAGCTAGTGAAATACGGGGTATTACAAAAATGATAGAGGAATAAAACATATACTTAGTATAAATGTAATATATTTACAAAAATATGTATATATTTTTCAAAGTACTTTTATACTTTCCCTCCTACCAAGACTCCAGATTTGGGAAATAATCGAGCAGCCGAGGAAGTGTTGGAAAATTTTGTAGACAAATTCCCAAGTTGACACAAATCAACACCCCCTCACAACTAAGATCTTTCTTTGAGCATAGAAAAACAAGAATTGGAAGAGATGACATCAAGTCAATCTTTTGAACGAGATCAGAGATATCATGTGACTTATCACTACAACATGAGCCAAGAGACTCTTACTCTACTTTATTTTCATATACACTTATATTGATCCTTACAAGCTCTAAGAGTTTTATTCGAATTCTTCCATAGATAAGTTTTGAATACCCAGGTCAAAGATAAAGAAAAGAGGATCCTCGTAAGAATTCCAATAAGCTCCACCAACCAGAGCCAACCACCTGACTTCGTTGAATAACTTTGCAATTGAAAAATCATCTAATTATTTTGAATAACTACACCAATTGGAGAGTTCCATCTAACTTCAGTAGAGTCAAACTCACACATTTTAAGGATTGTATGTAACGACCCGGGAATACCCTATAGTCGTCACATGGTGCTTACGTTCCCAAAGGACCACAAGCTAACCCGTGAATGATATCTGTTGTGAGAACTAAATAATAATACTGTAATTAAAGTAAAAAAAATATGCTGAAGTGTTATAAGGTTCAAAACATCTTAAATACTGATAAAATATAACATCTGTAAAACTGAATACTGTCTAAAAATCTAGTCTGAAAAACCTTTAACGGAATCTGTCTAAAAGTAGAATTGATGAGACAATCCCCTAACTAACTCCATCAACTGAACTACTACATCTACTGAAAATATAAAATTATAGAATATCATCGAATGATGAGGACTCACTTCTAAATCTACTATCACTGGCTGAATCTGAATTTACTATGCATGGTCGGGAATCTGAGCATTTGAACCTATGATATAAAATATCATAGCACAGAAAAGTATGCGTCAGTACGTGGGAATGTACTGGTATGCTAGATGAGGTAAGGCTGAATGAAAGGGTTCATATAAATGAACACTAACTGACTAAATGATATCGAATAACTGAACATGAGAGTACATGGATAATCTAAAGTATGGAAAATAATGAGTATGCAATACAGTGAGTTTATATAATGCTGTAACTGAGCTTTTCTAAAGCAAGTACTGAATTTTAATAACTAAGTAACCTGGTTATGAATTGACTGTATCTGACAGTCCTGATTCTATAAAACTAAACTGAGTTCCACACTGAAGACCAAAGCTAAAACTGAAACTATGGGAGGTAATCATCTAACCGACATGCCCCTCTATAAATTAATTCGGGTCCAACCTATAACCCCAGCTGGAAGGGTACTAATACCGTGCCACAGGTACTAACACTAGAAAGGCAGGATTCCAAGCCTAACTGATGGGTGACACCTGGGCGGATCCAAGCCTAATTTGATGGGTGACCCTTGGGAGGTATCCAAGCCTAGTCTGATGGGTGACTCCTCATCCTGTGCTAGATACATAGTTTTGGAGTACAAAGACTGCTGCTAATGACTCTTCCCATCAGATGGGAAAGTTATCATCCCTGTACTAGCTCGGTGCTAAATCCTACTCCTAACTGAATAGATACTGAACTCTTATACTGGACTGAACTAAACTGAATTCACCGAGTTTCCTGAGTTTTATAACTAACTAATTTCTACTGAGTTCTGTATCTAACTGAGACTACTATTGATCGTGACAAGACTAACACTATTCTGTAACTGGCACTAGCTCTAAATAAATAGCTAAATTATCGAGTATTAAAAACCCCCAAGACTCGATAGCATGAAAAGTAAAGAATCACATGATCTTGCAAAGAATAAAAATGTATACATGTTCTTATATCATCTATAGAGACATTTTATCAAGCACTTGCGGAGCATAACTTCATGCATATATTCTTGGATAACATATAAACATTACAACTACAATGCCCAACTTACAATTCCATGGGTTTAGCATGTAATTCATATAATTCCCCATAAAATACTAATCTAATTTCATAAATCATATAATAATCATGGATTAAAACCCAATTAACATCATAGACACATTAATCACATTATAAATTCAAGGGTTTATCAAGATAAGTATATATTCATCACACATGATATTCAATTTCGTGAAACTTTCACTTAAATCATGGATTGAAACCCAAATACTATCATGAACATAAATTCAATCTAATTCAAACATAGAAATCATAAATATGAGATCTTGTATTTTTAAAAAGGGATTCTTGGACTCTATGGATGAAAGGAACCCATAGATGAACACCTAACATACCTTAATTTGTGAGATTCTTGAAGTTCTTTAAGGACTTCTTGGGGTTGACCTTGATTTCTTGAACTAGCATTTCTGCCTCTTGAGAGAGAATGATTTTGTTCTTAAGAGAAAGTGAGGAAAAATGACATAATAGGGTATTTAGGACATAATTTCATGTTTAAAGGTTGATCAGGATCATGGAAAAAGACCTTATTACCCTTAGAAAGTTTTCAATTTTCATCAGTGAAAACCCGAGTTGGGCACCTGGCGTAACGCGACGCTATTATGTTGTGTCACTGGAAATGGATGATTAGGAACTGGGCTGATGGAGTGATGTGGCGCTATCGCGGTGCCTCACTGGTTGCGAGTTTTCCCTTTGGCATGACGCGCCATAATCGCAGAGTCACACTAGAAAGTGATAATTGGGAAAAAAGCTAGTGGCGCGACACAGTCGTATCGTGTTGTCTCACTGGAAAATGACAAATGCTATTTGGATTGCCTCCACAACACTCTAGAGTACCAAGTGGTACACTATCTTTCTAAAATGGCTCTAACTCTTTACCCGAGTGTCAGGTTTGGGCGAATTTGATATTGATGGAAAGCATATTCAATTTTCCACACAATGAAAAGTCAAACTGTTAAAAATTTCACATGTATAAAAGTGTATTAATCTTTAAAGCAAGTCTTTGATATTTTTGGGATGAATTTAAGCTAGGTAAAAGTACGGGGTATTACACTATACATAAGCAACAAATCAGGCTTCCGCATTTTAAAGATAGTACATAAGAAAACAAAGTCAAGATTTAACATCTTGAGGAGTTTACATAAGTAAATGAGTCTAATTTCATATTTTGAAGATTGTACTTAAGCAAGAAAAGTGATCGTATGCCACATCGGAGGATGTGAATGAATGATACTACTATCTACCATATCAAAAGTTGTCCATCTGTAAGGGGAACACCCTGCCACAAATCAAAAAATATATTAGAGAATCATATTTCAGCAAACAGAGCACTGTCTACCAATTAGAGACTTGCACCATAACAAGCACGCTGAATATCCTGCTATCACAGCAAATGTATCTAAATCCACTATGGTGGCAGCGAGAAAGCCACTATCATAGTACCATCAAATCCCAACAGCAATACCACCATCTAGTTCATATTAAAGGTCACCATTCCAGGATAAGGCAGTTACTTTTAAGGTTTTTCCCTACCATTAAGGGAATTTACTCTTTAACCATCGCCAGCTAGTAGGATGGCATTTATTTCTCAACAAATACCCGCCAGTAGGATGGCTGTTATTTTTCAATAATTTATTGCGAGTCAAATGACTTATTCTTTAATTACTCGCCAGTTGGATGACTTTATTCTACAACAACCACTCAGTTGACAAAGGCTCCTTATATTTCATTCATTGCTCCGTCATTCAGAGGACTCCATAAATGGAGATCACAAAACTAGTTTGAATATATAAACTCCACTCTTTACATTATAATTTTAATTTGTATTTTTTAAACAATAAGTACTTTTCACCCTTTTTACTTATTTTGCAGGGCCAAGCAGTATAACATGGAACGACCGTCTTTGCATCAAATTAGGGCAAGGTAGCTGACTGTCAAGCATTCCTAACTATGTTAAAGATTCATTGAAGAAACTCAACTCAACTTAGTTTAATCATTTCATTTTTTTCCTTGATGCCATAGCCAGTGTCGTCTTAATCTGACGCTAGGGCAGCTTTCAAAATTTGCAGTCCCTTTCTCTCTCAAAATCCTCAATAGATATTGCTATCCAAAGCTTTCTTATTCCTAGATATCCCAAACAACCATTTTAGGGACAAGTACACCCCTATCCATTCCCTTTTCCTGCTAAAATTTTTGCAATCACCTTCGAAGGAATCTAGTATCACCATAATTCTACACAGGGGCCAATTTTGAATTTGATCAAATTTCCTATGATTTGAACTAAAAATGGCCTAATTTCTCATGAAACTCTAGAGGTGTAGGAAGCTCAAAAATTGGAGTTCGGCCATAATATTCATGAGTCGTATCCTAGAAAGTGAGTTGGACGCCTATAATTGTCCTCCTTACGACTCCATGATCCCACTCATGACTTGACTATACAATTTGTATAGTCTAGTCGTATCTAAGACAGACCCAAAGGATTAGACATTATAAAACATACAAATCAACTTTACCACTCGTAACCTATTCTCACGGCTCTGAGTGATCTACTCGTACTCATAGAAGAGTTAAGTCACTAAGTTATTGATTTGATTAAGGTTTGTCCTAATAACTCATCACCACCCCAAATAACTCTTACCACTGAGTCTTAACCAAGATAAAAAAAACCCATCCACCATCTACTGGACACCTTACGACTAGGGTCACCTAGCCAATAACTACTCCATACGACTTATATGATAAGTCATTACTAGGATAGTCAACTCAAAGCTTAAGAATTTTCCAAGGGTTTAAAAAATCTGGGATGTTTCATTCCCCTAATCCTTCATAATCAAATCCCATATTTTCTTAAATCTTTGATGAATAAATCTCAGTATAAAGGTCCAGTCTCTCAAGTCGTGAGGACTAGGACGCTAAAAATTTTATTCTGCTTGATAATTATCCTATAAAAGGTTTCTTTGGATTATAAAAACAAGTGGTGGGTGAAAGGGTAGGAGACTCTCCTCCTAAAAGAGATAATATTAAAAATGGTGATTTCGTACAACCTCCAAATGAGGAGGATGAGGATGAACCACCACTGAGGTGGTCAGTGCAGCAATAAAGGGAAAGTAAAGGAAAAGAGAAGGCGTAAGCGACTTCGTACTGCTATAGGCTCTAGTTAGGACTTAGATATGAACACCCCCCTTCGTTAGAATCCACCCTAAAGTTTCTTAGTAAACAGGGATCGTTCAGTAATGACCTAGTCTTTTGCGAGACTTCAGGTTTACCTCTTTTGTTAGGTCTCGACTTATCCGTTATGATCGCGTTTTGTACCCCTACTAAGAACTTGAGAGATGAAACTATGACTCACGGAAGCGGTATATTAGTGCCTTATGCGGGAAATCCTTGCTTGACTTGTTGATCATCTATCATTACTGGCAAAGCAAGCATACCGATAATCAACTCGCTTGAGAGATCAATTCGAGAAGGAAGACCCCAAGCCAGCCCAAGCAAGAAGGAGGAACTAAAGTCAATTAATGCTTAAGACATCCAAGTTCGGACATCTAAGCCAGTTTCGGTCCTTCCATCTGCCTCTATCTCAATAGCTTTCAAAATCGAGTGATTTGATTAGCTTACATCGGAGGATGGTCTAAAGCTGGCCCTTGCTATCAGTCCAACCAAGGGCACCCCTTCCTAGTCCGCTTAGTCGGTTGAGTAAACAAACCCGGATTGCCCTAGCAAGAAAAGGGATGCGCTAAGGCGCAACGGCTTTCGCGCTAGCGCGCTTAATCAATCCGTTGCTTCTTTCCTAATCCCATCGGCCATAACGTGGTCTATCTGGGTTGGTCTAACTCCTTGGCTTAGATATGGTTATTATTCTCGGGTCATAGTAAGAAAGGATAAGCTATATATAAATAGACCACAAATGGCTTCGTAAAGCTCCTCGCAATATATCGTTAGGAGGATGGGACAACTTGACGGATTGGAAAGCACTTTTACCATAGCCACTTCTACCGGTATCAGATGACCACTGGGCTAGGCTTATACGATCTCGTTTATATGCTATTCTAAGAGCTAAGAGGAAGGAAGAAGCAGCGGATTAGCGACATCTAAGACTAGTTTTGCTTCCTTACTCGCTTACTACAGCTGCTTATTTCCTCTTATCGACAAGCAAGGAGTTTTCTCACCAAATAGCAGCTGCACCGATGAAACAAGGGAGTTCTTTCGCAGAGACAAGGGAAAACAATCATTCAATGAGGTATGGTACTACACAAGAAAGACAAGTTGCAGCGGATCGTAGACCAATGAACAAGTGTATCTATTTATTTGCGACATAAGTCTCAGCTTACAACCGATTAGCGACCGACTTCAAGCAAGTGAGGGAATCAACCCCCCTTTTTTACCATTAGCAAGAACCTGTTTTAGTTGCATATCATAAGGAATTCGAACAACTGCTTCAAATATAGTATCAGGAAGTACCACTTGTGGAACCCCAATCTCCATGGGCTTATTAGTTAAATGGCAATTGGCACATACAATACGCCCAGTCGCTTCTCGTGGATTTTCATAACCCTGCTGTGCAAAAATGGGATATGCACTTGAAATGGATGTCCGAGTTAAGATATATATCATGAGCAATACGGAAATAGATCGAGTAATCTGTTTCTTTAGCCAAGAAAAAGCATTTCTAGTTTGCATGGTCCAATCATTGATCGCGAAAATTTCTACAATAAATTGGGTAGGTCGCTAGTATAGTTCCCTAGCCACGATTCTGCTATTTGCTGGAATAATCTAGAAATAATATAGGATGAATCTTCCCGATGGTTAGAAATCGAAAGATAAAATACGATTTTCAATACTTTGCTTATGTACAACTACAAAGTACCAAGCATTCTAATTGGATTAGATTAATATCAATGGATCCTTTATCAGTCATTCATTGAATGATAAATAACTACAAGTGACGGAGACAGACGATTTAAATAACGGAAAATCCAATATTTTCAAATTATATCGAGAATGACTGGGAAGGTGGAAACAAGACCAGATATAATTTGATCATTATGAACAAACCCAAAATCTTTATAGATAGAGCCAATAATTAATTCCCAACCGCGGGTGAATGGAATCCGATACATAAATCAGTTAATAAAAGAATAGAAAAAGCTTTTACTGTGTCACTTACGTTATATAGGAATTCCTGAGCCCAAGAGTTAAGAATAACAAGTTTTTCATTACCCAAAATTGAATACCCGCTTAGAATAATAAAACAGATGATATTTGTTGAGAAGTGCAAAATCGTATGGATACGATTTTCATTTTGCATCTTGATTAATTGGATCGTTTCTTTATGGATTCCTATCCCAAACTCTTCGAGATGTGTTTCCGAGTATTCCTTGATCATTTCGTCCAAGAAGAGGAGTTCCTCTAATTCTATGAATTTTTCTAGAAGACTCTTTTCTTGAATACTATTCAAGAAAATTTTGGATTGCCCAGTATTCCACCAATTAGTAACCCAAGATTCCAGACATTTATTAACTGAGAAAGAAATCCACCAGGGCAAAAATACTATATATGCAAGATAGAAAAGAGGGGTGAATGCTTTTTTTTTTGCCATTTTTTTATCTGTGAATTGTTAATCAACCCATCCGTACACTCTATGCGATCGAATATTTCTTACACACATGAGTTTTATACAAGGTCTCGAACTTATGAATCTATTTTCTTTGTGATTTTGTGGTTAGTCTTTGAATCTAGAAAGAATACAGAAATAGGCTAAGAATTCACTTCGAATGAAGAAATTGAGAATATTGTTTCCTGATATCTCAATTGGTCAAATTCAAAATCAAGTGTCTCCTTTCGATGAATGATCGAAAGAACCACTTTAAGTAATGAATATTGTTCAGATTTTGAGAAGAAAGAACTCCCTTGTCCGCTACTCTGCTTTAAGCCAAAACAAGGCCAGACGCAGGCCTAAAACTCAATCTATCTGCTATGGACTATTTGCTAAAGTTCAATCGATCGAAGCCCTTCTTTTATTCGATTCCGCTTCTTACGGCCGGAAGCCACTCCTTCTCTGAGGCGGCTCGCCCATCTCTTCTTAAGAGGTTAGAGGAGGGTATAGACAAAGAGCTGGTAAGAACGTCACCAAGATGTAGCCTTTCCATATAGGAATTCTTCCCTAGGCAAGGGTTTTATTAATGCTTTTGTGGAAGGTTGAACCCAACGAGCAAAATGAAATGGAGCGAGTAGTATGAAGCTACGTCTTCCTATTCAGATATTGGTCTTTTCCGCTTGAGATAGCTCTTATGGGGGCATCCGAGCGTAGGGATCAATTCGTATAGGGCTTTTCCTCATTCTTTCTATAGGAAGGTCGACCTTTTACTTAAGCGTCAAGGGACTTTGCTTCTTCTTAACGACCAGATGACTATAGAGATTCGGAAGACTCCAACCAAAGGCCAATTGGACTAAGGCTTTTCTATAGAATAGGCTCCTCCCACTGCTAACTGCTAAGCTAATTCTACTGCCGAGCTAGAAGAGCTTCTCACTTGGGTCACTAAAGACCAAGAGTCTGGACTCGCTGTGTCATTCTAAAAGATGCGAAATAGCTTTTTAGCAGCTATAACACGAGTCAAAAAACGTACCCACTAGAACAGCAAATGGTAAGTCCCTGTCTCTGGCGGATTGCCCAGGGAAGTCAGAAAGGAATGGACATCGTAGTAGAGAACGCGAGCCGGGAGGGATGCTCGCATTTCCTTCTCGTCGAGGCCAGACTAAACCAAAGATTGCAGCTAGACAGCCACCACTGCATTCCTATGTTTTACGGCCTTTATCGACTACAGCCGATCGATGGAAGGCATCTCTGATCCACCGACTCACCACTGAACGGCTTTGGCTTTCTTTTTCTACTCGACCGATGAGGACTTGAAAGAGAGCTGCCTGGACCGCTAACCACTTCTTGCTAACAAAGGGGGGGCGCACCCTCACTTACATTACACTCCCTTTTGAATGTGCACCTGACAAGCAAAGGTTCTCGGGACCGCTTTTACGGCTACCAAGCAATCAATCCTCCGCATTCCCACTAAAGCACTTAAGGGGGCATTTCCGCACTAAGATATAGAATGTTAAAAGCACGCATAGACGCACTAATGCTAAGGGCTGGTGCGCATAGCTCTTTCTACTGTGGAATTCTAGTCCGTTGTACCTAACCTCTATTCACATCGCAAATAGCGGATAAGGCGCATCTGATCTTTCTTCTTCAGTGCCAGGCATAAAAAAGAGCTAGCAATAAGAGCAAAATCTTGGAGCTAGAGCATACGCTGAGCCAGCTTTGCCAGATCGGACCGCGTTCGTCTTAGAGTACCAGTCAAGCTCATCACTAGGTGCAGTTTTTTTTGTTCTTTGGTCATTTCCGGTAACCTGGTAGATCTACTGAACCTATTCTAGAAGGGAGTTTCGAAGGGCTGCGAAACTGGTAACCTTAGCCCAGAACTCGATCTACGGCCCCCTCAAGGTTAGGGGCACTCAAAAGCGCCGTTGCCAACGGTGCAATCTATGGTGCCTCCAAGGCATCCAGCCGATCCTTACCCTTCCAAGTGAGAAAAAGTACACCACACTTTTTGATCAGCTTTGCTCACGAATTCACATTCAACGAATCCTATATTTATTGGGGAAGGTTTTGATTCTTTGTTATTTCCTCTTTCTCCTCCCTATTATTTGATTAGTGCTGCTTGAAAAGAGTTCCCCGTAAGAGGGACAGTCATAACAAGATTATGATTAGCGGTTTTAGAATGGGGATTCTGTAGGGCCTTGGTGGCCCGTAAGGGGTTCATACCACAGGTATAAATATATTCCACTCTTTTTTTTTCTTCTGGGTTGCCAACTTTCATTCCCTTCCTTTGAAGGAATTGGTCGGCTTCCTCGCTTTCGCGAGTGTGTAGCTCTTCGAACTTGGTGACCTCTACTTTCGAGAGATTGTTAGGCTCCATGGCATTCCTGGAACAAACTATCACTTCTGATCGGGATTCCAAGTTCATGAGTCACTTTTTTCGCTATTTACCTACTCTGATGCTTATATAATACTTCTATCTAGTTGGTTATTCCTTGCTTGAGAAAAGAGAAGGTGATTCAATCAGAGAAGAGTGGAAAGAGCTTACTCCAACGTAAGGAGGGAAAGCAGCCTCGCTCAGCGCGAAATAGCGTATATATAGAAGTTCCACCTCTTAATCCAATAAATTAGCTCATTTTAGTTTCAATTCCTATATTCTTTCTTATTTTGAGCTTGAAAGAAGAACTGGTAGGCTTGGCGCCCTAGGCCCCTTTAGGTCAAGTAATATCCTATGGTTCCCTCTTAGCCCTTTTCTCAGCCTATTCTAATAACCTTTCACTATTCTATTAGTTCAACGGTTGTAGAAAGAAAGTCTACTGGACGTGGGAAAACTGACTGATAGTGAGAACTATTTCAAAGAGACTGATAGTGAGACTGAGAGTGAGAACTATTTCAAAATGATAGGCTTGTCGCCCCGGAGTGAAGTTCTTCCCGGGCGGGGAGAACGAACGATGTATTGGCATAAGGCGCCTAGTCACATTCTGAAGCATTGCCTCTTCATTGAAAGTCAAAAGGGAGTGATGTGATTCCCAGGTGAGGATCATGAACGATATATAGCACGATGAATGTCGACTCGACCTAATTTCTTAAGTCAGTCTCTTATCCACCGACCTCCTATGTTCTCAGTCTTCAATTTCCCCTTTCTTGAGAAAAAGCCGAAAAGAATAAAGAAAGATATTGAGAAAGATTATATACTATATTATCGGTGTTGACAGAACACAGGTACGCTTGGCGCTTAGTATATCGTCGAAAAGAAAAGCAAGATGCTTATTATCTTTTAGACTTTAATACAATACTCGAAATGCACGAGAGTAAAGTGATTCCAGGGCTGCTTAATCGACGAAGTAAGATAGATGAGATTGAATCGGCTGAAAGAGAAGGTAAGACTTAAAGAAGCTAACAGCAGATCTTAGTTCTACCTAACAGGTAATCCCAGATTCATAATGTGAAATGAAGTCACTCTGGAGGCATGATTATATGATTGAATGAGCAAGCCTGCTAATCCGAGCATTGAACAGGAAATGTCAGTGACTTAAAGGAGTGAAGAGAGCATCATCCGTCGAGCTACTTCTTTCCTAGCTTCGTCAGTTTGTCTAGGAGCAGGAGTAAGAATTCATAAGTAGTGGTGAATCCGTGTAGCTGTCAGCAACAATGGTAGTTGTTTATTCTCACCTGCTAGCTGCTTTGAAGCCGACTTATTCTTTTTTTCTTTCCTCTGAAAAGGGAAATGAGTGTAACTCAGTGTAACGATTCGTTTTCATCACTCCGTCCCTTAGGAAAGTCGGCAGGATAGCTTCTTGTTATCATCAACATAAAAAAATAAGGTGCGCAATCCAAGTGCTAAATAGATTGGGGAATCTGTGCTAGGTATCAGGAAACGGATGCGATCCGGTTACACTCTTCCTTAGCTAGCACTAAGCTATTTCATAACCTTGTCTCACGCGGGAGAAGATTCAAATAGAAGAGGGTTTTAGCGGCTTCGGAAGGAGCCCTATCTATTAGGGTTAGACAACTAATATTGTCTAGTAGAGTAAAATATATGATAATTGGCAATAGGTGAATTCACCAGTTCAATAAGGATTGATCCATTAGCGCTGATAGCTCTATTTCAGGTGGATAAAGGAAAATCTCCCCCTTTGCCTTCCTGAGTTCCCCTAGGATTGATAGCTTTTGGCCATTGTCTTATACTAGTGCAAGGTTAGAGTTGAATTTTAAGTAAACAATAGGGAAATCAAATGCCAACTCTACTGCAGCTTTACCACTTCCTGTATACGTACTGGCTTCCCTAACTGCTGGATTCAATCCACTTGCGCATTGCCTTGAGAAAGAAAACTGCTCAATCCGGAGAAAAATCCGATTAGAGTAGTTCTCTAAAAGCCCATTATAGTAATACTGCAAAGAACGCATATGAAAGCTGTCCTCGATCCCCCCTTTTTCCTGACTTACTTCTTGGGAAATGAGACTTCCCGCCTTGATCAATAATCATTTTGATTTTCCTGATAGATTGCATTGGTCTAAAATGCTAGCTTGAAAAGGAAGTCCCTTACACTAGTCCAATTCTTTTTTGGTTATTAGCAAGCTTTGAAGAACATTTTCTCGATCTTCACTTCAACTGGCCGGATGTGGATGGAACGTATGCTACGAGTGCTTTAGTTGCGACGTGGGTACCGGTTGTATTCTAAGTTGATTCAACAACAGCCTAAGTTTCCTTATTTCAACAAATTTCCTGTTCGGGTAGGATAGTGAGTGTCAGGAGAAAGAAAAGAATTAGAAGCGTCTCTCATAGGTTCACCAATTTATTGACTCTTGCCAGGTAGCCCGATGTCTCATCGTAAGATGTTGGTGAGTCTTGGGGCCAAGGGCTTCTTCACAGCCTGAAACTCGGTTCCCTTGATTTATTGAATCCCGTAAGTCACTTCGTTCTCCAGTCTCCTTCTAGGCTTCTAGTAGCCCTTCTTCCTTCCACCAAGATAAACTGGAACCTTATAGCAAGAATAGCCCTAGAGGGTCTTACCCTTACTCCAGACTTAGACACTCTATCTATTAGGCTCTCTTTTAACTGCTATGAGACTTATTAACAACGTATGATAATTCAAACTTTTAGAACTCTTAGACATGGTAAGAAGACTAGACATATAAAGTCCTTCTCTTTTCTAGCGGCTCTTCCTGAGTTTAGTCAAGCCCCATCCCCGAGTCCCAGCTCCTTCGGACTTATTTCAATAAATTCAATAAAAAGGGGTGCAAGTGAATCAAAGCTTGAGAATATAGCTATTGCGAAAACTGTCTCTGCATAGGGGAATGCCAACGGCTTCAAGCAAGGAACATAGTAACTAAACTCTAAGGAGAGGATAGAAAGTTCCATGTCTGAGAAGGAAAGGATATCTTGGCAAGAAGATATGTGTGGCCAGTAGCTTTCACTGTCAATCTGTTCTCGTACTGTAAAGAAGCATGAATGGCATACCGGTTGGATTTTATAACGTACAGCCAGTCATTGTAAATTTCGGATAAGTTTCAAGTTATAACATAGCCCGACGTCAAGGTGAGACGCCCAGTCCAGCTCTTTAAGAAAGAAGGTTCATCCTAGCTTAGTCGAAGTCTAAGGCAAAACCAGAATCCCAACAGTGCGTTGCTAGTAGGATTTTCTCTTGGAAAGAAAAGACTAGATAAGCTATCCAATCAGTAGACAGGCTGGGAACTCTACGAGGTATGCAGTAACTCGACTGTAGGGATCCCGTAGAAAGCCTTCTCCGTCAATATATAATCATTGAACGGAGGATAACAGCCGAGAAGGATATGAAAGACTACGGTTCAAAGCGAACTAGCTAGAGCGGGATCTGCTGAACCTGAGGGAATAAGGAAAGAAGCAAGCTTGGGTGCTTTATTTCTTTTTGCTTGTAGCATGATATGTAGGCTAAACACAAACCCAATCGAAGTGAAACTCTCCTTTCCTTACTTGTTCCAAGTAAGAGAATTGGCATTACCTTCGAAAGGTAGGAGCTCAAATCTGGCTCGGTTAGGGTAGACCCAGGGAAAGAGCTGTGCACAAAGGTTTGAACCATGGGCCTCCTCGAGCAGATACCATTACAATGGAGAAGCTCATCTTCCCATTACCGGTGGAGAACTCAAGGGCTCCAAACTCCTTAGGTCTTGTTTTGTAAGCTTGAAGCTTTGAAACCTGTTGAAATGAACTTACCACTCCACTAACCTAAGCTTACCAGATCAATTATTTCACTACCGAAACCCATACCGTACACGCCGCTTTCTCGGCTTCCCCTGTATAGCTAGCCTTCTTCTTCATACGAAGACTTTGAATGAGATAGTGAGATAGTTCGTATGAGGTCTTACGCCGATACTCTTTATATAGGGAGAGTTTCTTCATTATGCTCAACCGTAAGGTACGTAGTAGCTCGACCAACGTACGTAGTCGCTCGACCATAAGGGAGAGGATGGACTAGTTCGTAAGAATAATATAGCTGAGTACATACTTTGACCTCTTACCATAAAGCCAGGAAAGGATAGGAAACCTCGAGCAACGGGAGCTCGTTCACTCATTCTTCGGTACGTAGCTTCAGCTCACTCGTGAAACGAATTCGTTGCAACAAAGGAAGCTAAGTATAGGACTTGTCTGTAGGCAGAATAGAGTAAGTAGGCCGTTAGGCAATACGACAGTAAGTACTGGAGAAAAATTATTAGACAGAGGGTTCCTTGGAAGGTAGGCGAACATTCTTCTTGCTTGGTCTTTTATAGGTATGTTAATGTTCAGTCTTTGGTGCAGTACGCTTGAGTGAGTTCGCTTGATCTTTGCTAATTGGCTGCCATTGTTATTGCTGTATACCGTCTATCTGTATATTTCATAAAAAGACTTTTTTAGTAAGATCTTATATCATCTGTTCCAAGAGCGATGGGATCCCCCTCTATCACCGAGAGCCCGAGCGGTATTCAGAATTGCTTATAAAAGGAGAACTGGCTAAGGAAGCCTAGCTCGTTTAGGTCCTGCCATTCCTACCTATCTATCATTGGTCAACTTGGGAATCAGCTAGACCCGACTTTCTCTTTCAAATGAATTGATTCGCCAGTTTATGAGCTCACTAAGCCTACAGCCAACGCTATATCTCTTGCTATGTCTCTTAGCTCAGGGTGGGGTATCTGGTCAGCACACTAAGAATAAAGTAGTACGATCGGCGGGCATTGGAAAGAGAGCTTCAGTACAATTATCGCTGCTTAGCGAAATGAGGTACAAAGCACCTTTCCGCTCTTTGCTTTGCGTATGCTGGTTCAAAATCCACTTCTTTCGCTGTCTTCTTTGTCTTCTTTTTGTTTGGAATCTTTCTCTTGGTATGAGGTTTGAAACCCCACTTTTTTCCCTTGAGCTTGAGCTTGCATGCTGCCGGCTCATCCATTGCTGATGCTTTTCCCGCCGTCTATACCTTTTATTGCTTTGCTCCTGCGACCGGCGCCCGCGCTAATGGTGATCCCCAGGCCCCAAAATCCTGAGGTATGTTCCCGGTCTATATGCAACTGGAGAATCTTTTTATGGATCTGGAAATGGATATAGAGACTCCCACCGAAGAAAAGATCTGCTACTCTTTCATCCGGCAAAAAAAGAGGTTTAGCTTAACAATGTGTTAGTTGGAGCGATGGGATTTGTTTGATTCCCATTGCCTGCTGCCTCTTCTCAATCTATATTCGACAGCTTGAATCGAAACGCTTCGCTGGGTTGAACGAACGGCCACTCTGTATACTTAGCCGGAAGCAGGGCATTCCACCGATTCGACTGAGTGAGATTCCCCTATAGTTTACTTCTGTCCTTTACTAGTTGACAAGTGTTGTTTGAACTCGGAGCCACTCTGTAAACCAAAAAAGCCGTGAGTCAAGAGGTTAGTGACCGTGCGGTATCGGCAGAGAAAGTAGAGAAAGTGACACAAGTCACATAAGCAAGCTGTCAATAGGGATAAATGCAGTCATTTTGCATACATAATCGGCTTTTGAACCATTCGATTCGCGGGTCCCCTAAACCTATGGATGGTTTCATAGCGTCTTTCAGGAGGCTCAGCTTGAATCGAAACGCTTCGCTGGAGTGAACGAAGGATGTTTCAAGTCCTTTAATTGTGTGTTTACGATTTATTTAAGCAGCTTTGAATGCGCTTTCTAATCCGCTTCTGTAAAGAAAGGAGAACAGAGAGGCTCAGGCTAACTCACTGACATGATTGAAACCATGCCTGAAAGGTAAATGAACAAGGAAGAGTGTTCACCAGTATAGTAGCTAGTCTTGAAAGCAAAGAAGTCGTTCCTTCGCTGCTTGCTTTGTGCGCTAAGAGCTTTCTTTCCTTGCAAAAGTTAGGATAGTAAGAATGGAAGAGGAACATAAAAGGACATTTTTCAGAGTGAAACTTAACCAAACGACCTCTCTCTGTAGGACTCGCTATCTATGCCCGAACACTTATTGAGCGATCCATTCTATGAGCTGGGCAGCTAGTAGAGGTAGAGAGAAACCTCTTTTTTGTGTTGCTGGTCCCATTGATTTCATTCAAGCTTGTTACGATCAGGCTCATTTAGCTTAGATCTTGCCTGGAAATTGGTTAGGGTCGTTCGTTTGGCACTTCGAGGTTGTCTTCGACTCATAGAATAAGGAAGCCCACTTTTTTTTCTCTTTCAGACAAGAAATGGAGTCAGGGACGGACATGAATCTGCGCCTTGTGTGCTTTTTTTTCTCTCTTGCTTGGGAATAAACGATCGCGATGTAGCAGGGTCAACTCTATTAAAGCGGATCAACAAAGGCGAGATCAGCTCACTTGCCCACCGACCCCCATCTCTTATGCGATGACACTTGGTCCTTAAACTAGATCAGAATAGGAGACAGAGAGGTAGGTAGTCAGGCTTGTAGCAAGTTCTTACAGGATGTAGCTAAACCTTCCGAGGCAGGATTTACCGCGCGGGTTTATTACATTTCCATAAACGTGATCTTGCTAGGTCTTTAATAGTATTCTCTACTATGTTCAAAAGGCTTCAGAAAAGAATATAGTACATCTAATCATACTGTTATTAATGAGTTTTGGGAAAATTTATACAGGGATATAGATGATAAAAGCAGAAATAAAGAAGAAAAAGCTACGTATAATAATAATGTAATGAAATTATTGTATGATTATAAGAAGGATAAAGAGATCATTAATAATACAATTGACATCTCGGATGAAGAATTACTTGATTACAGAAGAAGATTGAAGATATAACTAGTCAATTTGATGAATGTAGTATATTTAATGAAATTCCTAACTTAATCAAACTATTGACAAGAAAGGATCTTATAAACGCTAAATCTTATTTATATAAATATCTTCCTCGACGATATTTACAATAGTACTATTAATCAGTTCGGTCAATATACGCTGGAGGCTATCATAATATATGTCTTAGGGTTGTTGTACAACTGTACTCAAGACACCTCAGTTGTGAGGGTATCTACATTGTTGGACAAGTTAGATAGCACAGTTCGAATACAGGCCAATATAATCAATAAGAAAAATATGGTTAGTAGTACAGCAATAAGTAGTAGAGTTGATATCAAAGGTCATAAATATCAAATTGGTAAAGGATTGCTCGAGTTCATGATTGAAAGAAAGTTGATCAAAATTGAGACACTTTCAGCAGACGATAATAAAGCAGTAGTGAAAGAGAAAGGAAAGGGTTATTCTAAAATGAATTTATTCACTGTATGTGATTTTGACAACAATCTTATCCCTTTGAAACTCAATCTTCCAATAGTTTGCAAGCCTTTAAAGCTGACCGAAACACGTTATACCTAACGAACTAGGGTAGCTGTGGGACTCTGCTAGTATTGACCTCCTGGACTAGTACCGATGGTGGCTCCTCGGATGAGTCTTTGTTTAGTTAGGAGTAGGTTCTTGCAACCTTAACGCACTAACGAAAAACCGCTTCCAGTTTGCAGCTGATGAAAGTCTGTCCTTTCATTACAGGCATCGGGGTGATCCGCTTCGGGACAACCTCGGCCACATGGGCACTGGTAGTGAATTGATCACGGTAATAAGTACGGATCGAGGAAAATTCAAATTCATACTTGAATCCCACTAGCTCACCGAAAACTAGGCCTTTCATCCCTGTTTTTCTAATCGGACTCAGAGGGAGGTGAATTCGCTAATTTAGGCTTTTTAGTCGGATTCTCTAAGGCTTGAAATGGAGTGATTAGATTGATTTCTTTCCTTATGTGGGTTTGCCTCACTTTCGTAGTCTCTCATTCAATTCATCCCTACCCTATCATAGGAAATTGCCTAGGAAAAGGAGTCCCGTACCCTTCTAATCGGAGAAGGTGCATTTCCTTCAACCTTTATGCTTTTCAACTTGAACAGCTTTTCCACAGCAAGGAATTCTTTTTTTTGTTGGGAGGGTGGATCCTATAAGAAAACTTTCCCCTTTTGGTCGGAATGCCTATCAGTCTTGGTGGTCTCGTAGTACACGTCTCTTTTTATCAGCCTTCGAATACTTCCGGGCTTCCCTTAGCTTTTAGGTGGATTCAGTCTCTCCCTCCTAAAAAAGAGAAATAGTCAAGTGAAAGGAGCCCACTTCGGAGTCGCTCACAGGAGAAGCACTGACCTTTTCTCTTTTCCCTATCGACTTTGATAAGACTAATAAGTCAGGGCGAGCTCTTACTTAGAGAGAGTTAGTTGGGTAGGGTCAATAGCTCTAAGATCACGTCGGATTCTATCGGATTCTAACCCTAAGGTGACTTCAGTCCCTTTAGAGACGATTAAAGACTAACAAAGGCAGGGCAGGAGAGAGGGAAACAAAGCAAGAAGTCATCATCGCATCATAGCGGGTTGAGAACTTAGGCTTAGTGAATCCCCACTCAAATTTCGTATGTAATGTAAGGAAATCCTCTCTGTTAAAAGCGGATCTTTCTGAATGACTTTCTGAAGCAAAGACTAGAAAAAGAAAGAGAGAGAAGACAGTCAGTCCAGCTAGCAACTGAATTTCATGCTTTTAAGCTTAATGCGTTCATTCTCTCTAGGGTCATTGAACTAGTTGAATGGAATTCCTTCCCACCCGTACAACATGCCAAAGCTTAAAGTCGTTTGATCCCTTTACCAATCATAGAAGATGACTTATTCTATCTCCTTACTATCTCCATTGGTTGAACGGGGGGTATCAGAAGATCTCTGCTTACCTTAGCCTTAGATAGAGGAGCTACATGACTTTCATTAGCTCCTAACGCAGCATATCTGAATTCACTATAGGGTTAAGAGTGACTTGCTTAGACTGCTGAATAACCTTCACTTTAGCGAGCTATAGGACAAACTACATTCAAGAGGAGAAAGGAAACTTTGAATAGAAGGATCAGTGCCCGTAGCAGTCCTGGAGTTAGGTTATGATGGTCGTGATGAGCTCTACTAGAAACAAAATCTCTTCTATTCATAGATGAAGTCCTATCTAAGGGCCTTCGCTGCCCTTGAATTCCGTTCCCTAGTTCAATCCGAAACTCCAGATGTGTAAGTAGCGGCCAAGCGGCTCTGTCCTTTTCAAAGAGGTTATCCTTCTCTCTCCCCGCTTCTTAGTCTTATAGGATAGCTCACCATTCAAGTAAGTCACTTTACCCGGCGCTTACTGTCTTCTTTCTAGCCTAATTGGTAGCAGTCCCTTTTTAGTACCCCCTTTCCAACCAGTCAAGTGGCTTTCGCTCCTTGACAGTCAGTCTATTACCCAGCCCTGATCCCATGCTTTTCGTTGGTCAACCACCAACTAAAGTGCTCTATACTTCTTCACTACTCCTACAGGCTTGACAGAGTTAAGCTGTATTGAGGGAATCGTTTTGTCTCAAGTAATCAAGAATGCCTCAACTAGATAAATTCACTTATTTCACACTGGATCTAGCGCAGATCGTCTCCAGCCCACTTGAACAATTTGAAATAATCCCATTGATTCCTATGAAAATAGGAAACTTATATTTCTCATTCACAAATCCATCTTTGTTTATGCTACTAACTCTCAGTTTGGTCCTACTTTTGGTTTATTTTGTTACTAAAAAGGGAGGAGGAAACTCAGTACCAAATGCTTGGCAATCCTTGGTAGAGCTTATTTATGATTTCGTGCTGAACCCGGTAAACGAACAAATAGGTGGTCTTTCCGGAAATGTTAAACAAAAGTTTTCCCCTCGCATCTCGGTCACTTTTACTTATTCGTTATTTTGTAATCCCCAGGGTATGATACCTTATAGCTTCACAGTTACAAGTCATTTTCTCATTACTTTGGGTCTCTCATTTTCTATTTTTATTGGCATTACTATAGTGGGATTTCAAAAAAATGGGCTTCATTTTTTAAGCTTCTTATTACCTGCAGGAGTCCCACTGCCGTTAGCACCTTTTTTAGTACTCCTTGAGCTAATCCCTTATTGTTTTCGAGCATTAAGCTCAGGAATACGTTTATTTGCTAATATGATGGCCGTTCATAGTTCAGTAAAGATTTTAAGTGGGTTCGCTTGGACTATGCTATGTATGAATGATCTTTTATATTTCATAGGGGATCTTGGTCCTTTATTTATAGTTCTTGCATTAACCGGTCTGGAATTAGGTGTAGCTATATCACAAGCTCATGTTTCTACGATCTTAATCTGTATTTACTTGAATGATGCTATAAATCTTCATCAAAGTGCTTATTTTTTTATAATTGAACAAAAGCGAGTCTGAATGGGTATACTTAGTCGTGGAGCATTCCGAGTCTTTGCTTTAGGGATCGTTCCTGCGCATCTCCTTACTTTATAGCAGTTATTGCTCCGGTTCCAGAAGGTATATAGCTCTCGCCTCAGCTTTTTCTTTGAAATCGGAGACTGTTCCAATTTCCTACTAAGATAGGCAAGCGGAGGGAGAACTAGACGTATCTTGCTAGGCAAAGACAGGTTAGAATGGATAGCTCGCGGGTGGGATTGACGGGATAGATCACTATTGCAGAAGGAGGTAGAACCGGGGGAAGAATTATGGCTATAAAGGTCCTCGCCCTCTTAGGCACATGGTTCTAAAGATTCAATCTCAAAGCGGTACTAAAGATTAGGCAGAAGAAGAACTAGAACTCGAATTCTTCACCCCTCCCCCTGTACCAAGAAGCAAGTTCAGAAATAAGGATAATGGGCTCGTCTATTAGAAGTTATTAGTTTACGGAGCTATCTTAGATATCTCGAGTAAGGAGACGGGACGGGTTTGATAGTTAGAGTTCTATTTCTAGGAAGGAAGAGACTATCGGGAAGCTCACTCTCGGCCGGGCTCGAAGCAGAGGGTAGAACATAATATCTCTTGTTGGTTCAGCTCATTAAGCTATTACAAAAGAGTCCTCAAAGAAAGCAAGCAGCAAGTCAGTCTGCGCATAGCATACTCTCTCAGTTCTTCTCCTTTTACGACCGGTCGAAGGGGAATGGGCCAACTCGAAATAGACCAATTCGAGAAAAGGGTCAAGATATGGTGCTGCGGTCAGAACAAGGAATCCTTTCTAGGAGGGTAATGCAAATTGTGATATATCTCAATAGTTAATGGAAAGGAATAGGCGAGAGGAGAAGTGTTGTTTGCAAGCAAACCCAATAATGCCACGAGGCGGAGAGCCTTTCGATGAAGCCTGCACCCACTGGGAAAAAGGAATAATATACCTTGCCAGAGTTTCCCCATAAGGGGTCTTAAACAACATAAGAAAAAGCTTCACCAACTGCTTTATCCACAAGAATGTCATAAAGGTTCTCTCCGGTCTTCCTCAAAAAGACAGCTTTAGAGCGCAAGTCAAACTCATGATAGGCGAGCAATCACGTGCACATGGTTTAGCGGTTTGCTGTGCTCTGTGATCTTATTCTTCTCCAAGACCCGATGCTTCATCTGCTTCTTTAGCTTAGTAGGACTTCAAACACGCTATTGCGTGAAAGATTTCCCCATTTCATTGCTACGGATTCGTCGGAGCAAGCGGTTAAGGCCAAGGGCGGAAGAAATGGGGAAATGCCTCTGCCAGGGAGGTATAGAGCTTCTAACCACGTGTACCAACTGTCTAGGGGACAGCGTGTAAATCAGCTCATAGAGAGAACTGAGAACTAGCACTTAAACTATAGGGATAGGGGGCAGAGCGAGCGTTAAAGAAAAAGCAAAGCTCTCGGCAAAGTCGTGGATATCTAATTGGATTAGGAGCGAAATCTCCTTTTGATTTGGAAGGTTGATATAGCGGAAATTCCAGTTTTCCCTAAACTAGAAAAAATGAGACAACGAAGTCGCGATGCCTACCTTACCATCTTAGTCCAAATAAGGGTTCTAAGGAGGAAGTGGATCATCACCTGGCCCAATAGACTCTATCTTCCCCCTCAAACCTAGTTCTTCCAATAGGGCATACCCTGCTTTATCATCAAAGAGAACTTTCTCATTCTTTCTTATGAAAATATAAACCTCGTTGATGAATCTATGAAATGCTATACCTGGAAACCTTTTAGGAAACTGACTATCGAAAAGATTCTTTAAGGCTGTATCGAGTAAAACCCGAGTGATATCACCCGCAGGTGGTATGCCTGAGCCGCCACTGCTTGTATAGACGCGAATACCTCCCAAATCTTCAAAAACAGTGAGGCTAAGAAAGAAATTAGTCTATAAATTGATCCATCTCCAACTAAAGGCTTTACCCATGATTTGATCATAGATGAAGGAATTTCTCTTATTGATTCCCCCAAGTCAATCCTGTACAGTCTATCTACCCTTTTCTCTTGTTGAAGACAAGAATAAAAAGAAGGAAGCAGACAATCGATTCGGTAACCTTCTTCCGGCATCTCACTACGATAAAGACGAAGTAGGGTTATGGATAGCCCCATTAAGACCAATGCATCCTCTTTTCTAGAGGGCATAATTACATGAATTATATCTTCTCCACCGCCTCCCGTAATCATGAATTCTGGCCGCTCAGGTATTAACCCCTTTAAAAAGTCCCTTAGATCTCTCCCCATTACTCTCTTTATTTCTAGGGGTGATAGAACATATCCCCCCCTGATAATAAGATTTTGCATATGAAAGAGTCTTTCGAGAGGCATATCCATAAATGGAGGATTTTGACTCTAAACGAAGGAATCTGAGCTTTATCAACATTGATAAGCTTTCTAGCTTATGCAGGTAGCTGGTAGAACTCCTCAAAAGTGCCAGAAATCTCCTCATCAATGGCATAATTAGCTAGGCTATCTGCCACAGCATTTCCTTCCCTGTACACATGAGAAAATCGAATTTATTTATCCCTCAACAATGTAATAATTTTCCTAACTATTGTATCAACAGCCCAGGGTGCAGACACCTCTTGTATCATGATCAGTCTAGCAATGGTTGAATCAGTCTCAATCACCACATTTGTGAAGCCTTTATGCACACAGATTTCAGCAGCTAACTGAATAGCCATTATCTCTGAATACATATTAGTTTGAATGGGTAGCAGCACATAAAAAATCACCAGCAGCATCTCTAAACACCACAGCAGCACCACTCTTACCTGGATTACCTCTTGATGCACCATCTGTCTTACATTGAATCCATTGTCCACTAGGGAATTCCCAACATACTCTTCTATAATGTAGCCTGGGGATGTAGCTCTCCAACTCACTAACCAATTCAGGCCAATTAGAAGACAATCTTTTCATCTTAGGAAACCTGTACACCAGTAAATTGTGCAGAGTTGCTGAAACCTGAGAAATTAGCCTGTTCAAGGAGATATTACCACCATACCTTCTTTTCTTTCTCCTCTTCCATAGCTCCCAGACAACTACACAGGGCAATGCTTGATATAAGGGCTTTAGATATACATTTGCAGGGTGTTTCCACCACCTTTGAAATACCTGTTGTAAGCTAACACCATGTGTAAGACCTGCACCCAAGGAAAAGTACTGCCATACCTTATCAGCACATTGACTCTTCAGAAAAAGATACTGCATGGTTTCTACTGTTGGTCGATTACAACACCAAGACCTTGAGGGCATTATATATCCAAGTCTTGTCAGAATGTCATCCAAAGGAAGTTTACAATGTCACACTCTCTATGAGAAGAAAGATATCTTGATTGGCAACCATAACGCTCTAACGCACGTCGTTATGGCACTTTGGAACACTGCCGATCGCCACCTCTTGCAAGCAACCGTCGGTCACAAATGGGAATAATCATACGCTATCATAGGTGCTTCTAATTTCTTTGGAGATTCTTAATGCAACATGCGCTGAAATCCGCCTAGCTACTTACTACTCTACTTAACAACAAATCCAAAATGAAATGGAATTCAAATTGGTCGAGAAAAAGAACCGCGCTAGTCGGAATTTGGGGAAAGATAGAGAGCTCTCTAGGCTCTCCTGATCAAATTGAGAGTTCGCTTTGCCAGTCCATGAATATGCCGCACCCAGCAGTTCGAGGAGTTGGCCAGATACGGGTCGAAGCCCTGCCTCAAAAAAGTCAGGACTTTTGGGCAGATTCCAGTATCTGACCCATCTCTTTCTGCCGATTCCCCGGGTTGTCAGAATCTCTGGTTCGATCAGGACCAGGAGTCCCATTCATTCATTTATGGGAGTGACTCTCTGTTCCCATTCTCCACCGGGTCATCAAGTGATTAGCCAGCTCAATCCATTTTTCCATCCGATGATCTTCACCCTAGGACTGACTCTGTTCGACCTGCCTTGATTGCCTATCTAATGCTACCGTCGCAAGCAACCTCTCAAAGAATAGGGAGTGAACGACCCTTCTATCTAGATCAGTGATTCCGTTCGGCCGAGCCAGCTATCGAAAGTCTTGCAAGCAACCTACACTAAGCTAAGCGAGCTAGAAGCTAAAGTGAATCTTTTTTGGCATCTTTTTCTTTGCTTTGACCGCGACTTTGTTTGGTCTTCCTCTTTCCTTCGGCCCATGTTTCAAAGCTAGCAAAAAGTTCAAGCCTTCGGGATCTCTTTTGAACGGCGGTCGGTCAGTCCTTTTCTTCTGTTGATACTGAGACTGATGCTTTGACTGTCTCCCATATCATTCGATAATAAAGATCCACTACTTGCCTTGTCGATGCTAAACTCAATACCTCGCTTCCTTACTAGTACACCTACTAGACCCATACTCATTACGAATGTGTTCACCAACATCTGACTTAGCAACCTTCTGCTTAGACCGGCAACGATAAGGAAGGAGATCTATGGATAATGGAATATAGAAGTCAGGTGCGACGATCAGCTCAGTTAGAGCGTAAGCGGTCAGGCAAGGTTATCGTCAGACAATGTAGTGCAAGCGACGGGTAGCGCTTACCATATGAAGAAGGCGACTACAATGGGAGACGAAGGCGACGTGGGCTTGCCATATAGATGTAGCGCTTGCAAGGCAATTCAGACGACGTTAGCAAGATGTAGCGCTAGCTAGGTTAGGGTAGCGCTTGCCATAAAGAAGCTAGCCAGAAAGCAGGTCAGGCAGGCGAACGATAGTACAAGCAAGCTAACACGCGGGCCAGGTTGAAGGGGTCTTGCGCAACCTTCGGATTATCGCAAGCGCAACCTTTGACCCCTTCGTCGACAACCTCTCATTTGTTTGACTACTCGCGGGGCCTGCTGCGTTTAGGTATAAGAAGCCCCACCCCGGAAAAGAGTGTAAAGCAGTACTCATGTTAAATTGTGTCCCTTGTAAACGAAAGAGCTCATGCCATAAATTGCTAATGAAGACCGGGTCCCCAGTCGCTGACAATTGAGTGTGGCATTCCATGCATTATGGATACTCATTGAATAGGATGTTTGATTATTTTAGGGTAGTCTGTGAAAAGGTAACTCCTGGAACAGCAAAATAAATGTTAACCTTGATAACACTGATTGATAATAAGTGTGTTGAAGGGAAAACTAGGACCATGTCCCAGGTGTCATAACTATTGGTAGTTCAAAAGAGGTCTAATAAGGATCTAGAGGAGATGAGAGTTACTATGGCCACTAAGAATATAGAAATCCTCACACTGAAATGGAAAAATCTGTAGTTGTCATCAGATAGAGCAGGTGCCAATAAAGTACTTAGTGCAGAGAATGCAAATCTGAAGAAGAAGGTTTTAGCACTCATTGATGAGGTCCAAAAATTAAATGTTGAAGTGAAAGACCTAAAAAGCAGTCACTGGATTCTTATGCTGCTGCGAGTACTAGAATAAAGATGCTGCTAAAAACCCTTTTCCCAAAACCTCTATCTATCTAAACCCCGTCCCTCCTACTCTTAATCCTTCTCTATGTCCATTTCTTATCCTTGATTTCTATGTGAATTTTGAATATTTAGATGTTTTATATTTTTGGTATACTGTAATGGTACTAATTCTATTTCATACAAATGAATTCCTTATTTGTGTTTATTATTTGTCTTGTTTACTTAAGTGTTCATTCATGTTAGTGTTTTCCTAGTGGCCATGAGTTAATCGATTTGTGCTTATTTTATTCTTGGTTTACTATTCTTTTATTTCAATGGCCTAAAACGGGAATACACAATTTATAATAGGGACTAGGTTCTACAATGTGTGGTGTTGATGAGATATGATAATTTGTTGATGTGGATATCTATCTAAAATTGGGGGAATATTGATAGAAAGAACACAATAGGAGAAAGCACAGTAATAGAGGGAACATATATAGAAAGTAGCTACTGCTCTATGATTGAATAAATTTTGATACTCTGAGGTTATGGTTTGTCATAATCAAAAAGAGGGAAAATTGATGCCTTAGGTTTTAATGATGATCAGTTGTCTTTAAAGGACCAGGTCCTTGGCTCATCATGAAGTGGTACTGCTATCATATCTCTGTATAGTTTTTTCTGCTAGTGAAACTAACTGTGCAGGATTGTAGTGTACCCATTTTGACACTTGGTCAAATCAAAATTCAACACTGAATTATACACTAATATAAACAGAAAAGGATGTTTTTCATTCAAGTAGCTTTGCAAAATTGGTGAATCAAGGAAATGCCAAAAACTCTTTTGCTTAAGTTTCAAATATATGTGTGCTTCAAGTTTAATTGTTCTTGAGTAAAGTCTTGCTTTGTAATTGAATTACTTATCTTATAATAGTAATTTCTTTTTCTTGGCAGTAGAGTGCTTAGGTAGAGTTACCTAAGGTCAAATCAATTAGAGTTAGTCGATTGTGTGGTCATTGAGGTGAGTAGAGGAGGTTGTAGTAGAGTTTTTAGTAGATTTAACTACGGTAAAATCAAGACATTTTTCCTCCCATTAGTAATGAGGTTTCCATGTAAATCACTGCGTTCTTTATTTTCTGCCAGTTTTAGTTTGTTACTATTTTATTCCTTTATCGTACTCTTAGGACCAGGTCCCTAGGATGGTGGTGCACCCCCACATTTTAACAAATGTCATATTTATCATATACTAGGGAAGTGTAAAAGAAAGACCTCAAGGGTATATCCAATAAGTGTAGGACAATCGATAATCAGTGTCACTAATCACTGTAACATGTTACCCATAATTAATGAGGACCCAGATCTGACCATTCCTATTATGAATGGATAACTTTATCTTTAACATATTTTTGTTTCTATTGATGTTTGACATACTAAAACAATTCAAGTAAAGTCACAAATACGAAGATATGAAAATTGTGTAACATTTTCACTCTTTGGAATGCTTTTTGTGACTTTACTGACCTTATGTTCCAAATAAAATACTTCAATATTTAATAGATTGATGATATCCTACATTTCTCTTTGGTTTCACCCTATCAAGCTAAGAGGATTCTCAATTACCTTGTTTTCTGTAATACCCCATACTTTTCTTAGTTCCGTTTAGCTCCTATTGTGTCAAGGGTAAACTTAAAAAATGAATAACTCTTAATACGTGTAGAATTTTCCAGCTCTATTACCACCAATGTGTAGATAATTGAGTCAGCTTTTCCATGATACCAATTCCACCTTAATTCGATACTCGGGTGGAAAGTTATGGAATTTTTTGTGTGAGGCAGTAGGCCAGCGCGATAGCACCGCACCGCGGTGGAGGGAAGATTCGTAATCGTCCTCTTTTCAGTGAAGCACTGCGATTCCGTCACATCGTAGTGAACTACAAAATCCTATTGATCCATTTCCAGTAGCTCGCCGTAATTGGCTAATATCACACAAGAAATCGCGGAGGTGCAGATGCCGCCTCGTATTGGAGTGCAAATTTGCTCTCATCCTTTTCCAGTGACGTAACGCGTTAGCACCGCATCACGTCAGAATCCCAAATGGCACTCATCCCTTTTCCCGTAAGCCACCGTGATGGCACCGCTTTGCGCCGTGGTGCAAAATTAGTATTTCCAGTTCCAAACTTAAAATTCCAAGGGGAAATTTAGTCTTTTCCCAAGCCCCTAATTCTTGAAAAATAAAAGATTAAACCTATTCTAAGCATAATACACTCAATTTCACCAAAATTTCTCTCCAAGAAACCCTAAAGATTCAAATTTCAAACCTCAAGAAATCAAAATTTAACCATTCTTTTTCCAAGATAACCTAAAATTCAAGGTTTCCAATTCAAGATCTTCAAGAAAAAATCTTTAAAAGCATAAATAGGAACTTAAAGTTTAAGCTTCTTCAACTATTCATTAATTAAGGTATGTGGGGTTATGAACGAGGATAATCCTTTCATCCTTGTGCCCAAAAGTAATTTTTAAAGTTAATTTCATGTGAATTTACATGAACTTGAAATTAAGGTTCATACCCAAATATTGTTATTTAAAGATTATGATATTACAAGTGTTTTAGATAATGTGCCTATTGCTTCACATTTATGTTTGTGAAGTAGTTTTATTTACAATAAAGGTTTAATTTCATTATTTTAACTAGAATAGTGCAAGAACTTCATGATGTTGACTACTGAGCATGATTTGTGATAATTTGACATGAATTTTGAAGCATGGGTTATTAAGCTCAAGTTTGGATATTAATATTTCAAGAATGACTACACTTTAAGCACCCTATGATTAGTTTATTTTCAAATTTTGATCAAGATTTAATCTTTTGATCTCAGCTTAGATATGGAATCCACTTTATAGTTTAAAGTAAACAAATACCCAATTTGTTTTCATTATAAACCATTATACTAGTTTTAAAGTGGATTTCTTATAGAATGAACATAAAGATTAAAGGGAGTAGTATTTAGCATTGAGTTGGGTATGTTCACATGCCCCAAAACTATGAACCAATGTAAGTAAAGATTTCTCAAATTATTCCTATTTATATGGATGACAGATACAGGTTGTGATTACTTATATTAGGTTATACTCCATGGTAAAAGTATGACACCTCTCCCCAACATGTGGTTTTCTCGTAAGAAAACTAGACGTTGGACAATATGATAGCTCACATAGTGTATGTTGGTTAAAAGAACCTCCCTACAGAAAAGAGTAATCCTAATAGAAAAGTTTTTAGAAACTAAGTGTAAGTGTTATAATTCATTTCAGATATTATTTCACATAAGATGTTGGTAATGATATTTCAACTTTCATTTTACTGATATAAAAGTGATTCCTTTCTACACTTAGGCCTTATAATTTAAAGATAGAATACAAGTACATCTTTTAGAACTAAGTGTTATGACTCACTAGATTTATACGGCATACATTACTACTCATGATTATGATTCTTAGTTTTCAGTTATTCAAGGTAATGTGAGCCATCTACACTTATCATGCATTCTTTAAAAGTTTATATTACCGTTGAGGTATTGTTTTACTTATGTATTCACCCCCACATGCTGAGTTCATTCAAGAAGTATTGATCCATATATCTATCTATGTTCTACATAGTTTAATAATGTAGGTTTAGGTGCTTAATTTCAGCAGTTTGAGTGATCTCAAGCATCTCTATCTACATCCCAATAGTTGGTGAGTCCTCATAGTTTGGGGACCTGATTATTTAGTTTTCCATCTTATTAAAGTAGTTCATTCAGTATTTTCAGTCAGTTCGAGTCAGCTGGGGGTTTGTCCCAGTGGCTCTCTAGTTGTTAGTAGTAGAGGGTTATCAGACTGCTAGTTAAACTTCAAATTTTTAGAGTTGATTGTCTAGAATTTTGAGTATAGTATTTTCACATAGTATGTTTAGATAATTTCATCTTAGATAAGACAAGACTTCTGGATTGATTTCAAGTTAATTTTTCTTCATTATGAGTTTCAGATTTAGTACAAGGCTTACAGGGTTACCTTGAGTCTACTCATAGTCTTGAGCACCATGTGACATCTTAGGACTTATTTTTGGGGTGTTACAAACTTGGTATCAGATTCTAAGGTTATAAGAGTCCTAGGGAGTCAAACAAGCCACGTTACGTAAATTCTTGATCATGGGTATGAAGCGCGCCACATTTATGAGCAAGAGACTATGGAACAATTTAGGAAATCACCCATTTCTTTCATAAGCTATTGTGCTTATAGTGTCTATATATGCTATTAACTCTTGCTCTTACTGGAAAGTTGAATATGCCTTCTCGCCAAGCAGCCACCCCAGCCTGCTGACCCTTTGAATGAGAATATGTCCCATGCTGAATTTTGAGCTTTTTTTCAAGTATTGGCCCAGGCTATGACTGCTAACATTTAGGGAAACCATCAGGTGGTAGTTCTACTTTAGCAGGATGGTGATTTAGCAGCAGCCAGAATTTGTGACTTCATGAGAATAAATCAGTCTGAGTTATTTGGGTCTAAAAAAGGTGAGGACCCGTAGATGAGCTGAGGAAGATCACCCAAATTATGCATATTACTGAAAAGGAGAGTGTAGAGTTGGCATCCTATAGGCTGAAGGATGTGGTGTATAATTTGGTGGTTATGTAGAAGAATAGTAGATGTAAGAATGCAGCTTTTATGAGTTGGAAGGTATTTTAAGATGCATTTCTAGATAGGTTCTTTCCACGTGAAATAAGAGAAGCTAAGGTAGAGGAGTTTGTGAACTTGAGGCAGGGCTCAGTGATAGTGAAGGATTACTACCTTAAGTTTAATCAGTTATCTAAGTATGCCCCAAACACGATGGCTGGCCCTAGGTCAAGTATGAGTAAGTTTAATGCCCGTGCCTTTTCTTATCTTGAAATAATTACTAGGATGTTTGAACTTGCTTTGAAATGTGAATCTATTTTTATACACGTGGTATTTTCAATATTTTCACTTTTTACCATATGGAAAATTCCGTAAGCTTTCCATCGATATAAGATTCTCCTAAATCCGACAACCAGATAAAAAGTTATGGCAATTTAAAGTTTTAATTGTAGAACATCGTCATTTCAATTAGTGGTGTGTCGCACCACTAGCCATAATGACGTTCGTCCTTTTTCCAGTGTTGCTTCACGATGCCAATGCATCGCGCCAAGGGTGAACACTAAAATCAAAAGGGCACTGCGATTGACTCCACGTCGCGCCAAGGTTCTAGGTCCCAGTTGTCAATTTCCAGTGGCGCATCGTGCCAAGGCCAAAAATGGGATGTTCAGTCCCAACTTCCATTTTTAAATTTTCTCAAGGGTATTTGGGTTTTTTTTCACTGCCCCAGTTAACCTAAAACACGAAATTTAATCTATTGGCGACCTAAATACTTATCAAATATTCAATTGTGCTCACAAATCAAGATCCCCTTTAAAAAACAAGAACCCTAGCATTCAAATTCAAGGGCCAAATCATAAGAACTCGCCATCAATCTTCACGTAATCACGAACTAAGGTATGCATAGTGTTCATTCATGGACCCCTTTCGTCCATGAAGTCTAAGAATTCTTTTTCAACTACAATTTATGAATTTTCTTCTTGTTTTCATGCTTTGTATGTTCTCTTTCATATTGATAAATGAGAAATTGACTTCTACTCCATTTTAGGTGATAATTTCTATGTGGTTTTAACATTATAGGCCTATATTCATGTAACCCTATGACTAAACCCTTGGATGATGAAATTAGATTGAACCATGATGTTTAATTGTTGTACAATGTTGTTTACATGTCTCATGCTTACAATATGTTTGATCAAATGCCTAGATGACGGAAAATGCCTAACTAGCATGATATCATGAAATCCCCATGTATGTATAAGTTTATGCCTATTTACATGTTCTATGGAATGCTTTAGTAAAAGTATTATGAATTATGATGTTAGTCATGTGTTCAAGTAAGTTATACTAAGTCAGTTTCTTTCCATCGAGTCCTGGGTGTACTTGTACCCGAAACATTAATTGTGTGCCTAGATCCATGTGATGTTTTCACAATACTCTTATTCAAGCTATAAATTCTTAGACTTCAAACAGTCCTATGACTTAGGAAATCTCCATGATCTCATGAACTCAATCAGTTGTCAGATATCAATAGTATTTCATCAGTTACAGAATTTGGTATCTCAGTTCATGTTCAGTCCAGTTTACTTTATCATGTATAGAGTCTAATCAGATGGGAGTAGGGATTAGCACTGAGTGAACCCAAGGATAGGGACACACACTATCAGATGAGGGTATGATCCTTCGAAGTCATCCTTGTGTTCCAGAACTATGTAGCCAGTATAGGTTGAGACATCGATACTTTCCAATAAGGGTTGATGAGGTGGATAAGAATAATCAGATAAGAGCCCCACCATTCTCTTTTGGGGACACTATCAGATAAAGGTCACCCATAGCTTGTCTTTACCAGTGGTGCTGTATTGACACCTTTCTAATTGGGATTACAGATTGGACCCCAACTCAGCCATAATGGTGTACTAGGGGCATGTCGGTTAAATACTACCTCCCACAGTTTTAGTATTAGTGTCAGTAAAAGAACTCAGATAGTTCTTCAGATTCAGGATTGTCAGATACAATTAACTCAAATATAGAATGGAACTTAGATAGTTCCATCAAATTCATGATTGTCAACTACAGTTACTCATGTTATCAGTTATATTCAGATACAATCATTTATGTTATCTGTCATACCAGTTATCAGTCATGTCATATTAGCATTTTTAAGATTCAGTAGTCATGTTATCACGATATCAGTATCAACTATTATGTCTTATGCATGTATTCTCACACTCATGATAGTCAGTCAGCTATTATTATTGTGCATGCATATGAACCCCATGCATTTAGCCTACCTCACCTGCATACCAGTATATTCAAAGTACTAACGCATTTGCACATGGTGTCTTATACCAAAGGTACAGAGACACGAGTTCCAGATCAGCAGTAGATTCCAATTTAAATAGTCAGAGTAGAATTTAGTCCTCATCCTTCGATGGCATGATGATTTTCTATTATCTCATTAATTAATTATAGTTGGAGTTAGTTAGGGACATGTCCCATCAACTTCTTATTCAGATTATTCAATCAGTAGAGGCTTTCAGACTAGATATAGACTATTATGCTCCAGACTTTAGTATTCTCAGTTTGGTTTTGGGTATTTTATTACCCCACGCTTTGTTATGTTATTCATATTATGTTCAGTATTGAACCTTGTGGCTTTTCAGTGCATTTTTCTGCATTATCATGCTATATTATGCAGTGTGCAAGTACAGATATCAGTCATGGGTTAGCTTGTGGTCCTTCGGGGTAATGAGCACCATGTAGCATTCTGGTTCAGAAAATCAAGGCATTACAGTAAGTTTGTTATGGGAGTATCTAGTTTAGTAGTCATGGAGTGTAGGACTTCCATGCTTATTGGGGATATGGATATTACTAGGCTGATAAGTCATGCTCAGGAGATTAAGGTAGAAATGTTGAAGGGGGAAAGAGGGGAAATAAGAAGGCTAGAACTGGGCAGTTTGAATATGGCCAGACAAGGTTTGGAAGGGGAAATTATTTGCAGTTTCAAATTCGCTCGTCTATGTCAAAGCCATCTTCAGCCAGTGTTCCCACCCCCAGATCTAGGCAAGAGTAGTGGGATAAGACTTCTATGTGCAGGTCTCAGAATATTATGAGTGGAAAACCCAGTTACCCTTCATGTTCTAAGTGTTGTAAGAATTATCTTGGTGAGTGCTTGTTGGGGCAGAATGTTTAGTATGGTTGTGGTAAGTTGGGTCATTAAATCAAAGAGTATCTGTATGGTAATCAGGAAAATAGGGATGTTCGTCCAGACTCAGGCTACTGGAGCACCAACTCCTTTAGGTCGCCCAGCCCCTACTCAGGGTGCATCATCCAGCACCGGTGGCGGTCAATTCCAAAATTGATTTTATGCTTTAACATCCCATCAGGAGTGGGAGAGTTCACCAGATGTTGTTATTGGTATGCTTCGTGTCTTTCATCTTGATGTTTATGTGTTATTAAACCCAGGTTGGATCTCTCTTAATATGACCCCATTAGTTGCAGTGAATTTTTAAGTAGGTCCTAAAAAGATTCTTAAGCCTTTATTAGTTTCCACCTCGGTGGGTGAGTCAGTTGTTGCCAAATGAGTCTATAGAAAGTATCTTATTACTATCCTTCATAAGATCATGTTAGCGGACTTAATTGAGTTAGACATGGTCGATTTTGACATTATTCTTGGTATGGATTAGCTCCATTCCTGTTATGCATCTATATATTGTCGCACTTGAGTGGTGAATTTTTAGTTTCTATAGGAGCCAATCTTTAAGTGGGAAGGTAATTTAAGGTCTCCCAAGAGTCATTTCATATCCTATGTTAAGGCCAGAAGGTTGATCTCAAAAGGGTGCATCTATCATCTAGTTTGAGTCAAAGATATTAAGTCTGAGGTTCCAACAGTTCAGTCAGTCTATGTGGTCAATGAGTCTCCTGAAGTTTTTCTTGAAGATTTGCCAAGGGTACCTCCCAATAGGGAAAAAGAATTCGGTATTGACCTTCTTCCTGATACTCAGCCCATCTCCATTCTTATATATATCGTATGGCTCTAACCCAGCTTAAGGATTTAAAAGATCAACTTAAAAACCTCTTAGATAAAGGTTTCATAAGGCTCAGTGTCACTCTATGGGGCATTCCCATCCTATTTGTGCAAAAGAAAGATAGTTCTTTGTGAATGTGCATTCACTATTGTCAGCTAAATAAAGTCACAATAAAAAAAAATCCTCTTTCTTGGATTGAAGACTTGTTCGACCAACTCCAAGGTGCAAGTTACTTCTCAAAAATAGACCTTAGATCCGGGTATCATCAGCTTAGAGTAAGGGAATAGGATATTCCAAAGACATCTTTCAAAACCCGTTATGGTTATTTCAAGTTTCTAATCATGTCATTTGGGATGAAAAATGCCCCAGTTGCCTTCATAGACTTGATGAAAAGAGTGTTCAAACAACATTTGGACATATTTTTCATAGTCTTTATCAATGATATTTTTGTCCATTCTCGTAGTAAGGATGACCATGAACACAATCTTAGAATTATGTTGCAAACTCTTAGGGATCACCAGTTATTCGCCAAATTTAGCGAATGTGAATTTTGGCTAAGGTCAGTAGCTTTCCTCAATCATATTGTTTCCAGTGATGGAATTAGAGTTGATCCCCAAAAGATAGATTCAGTAAGAAACTAGCCTAGACCTATCTCTCCATAAGACATTAAAAGTTTCATGGGTTTAGCTGGCTATTATAGATGTTTCATTGAGGGTTTCTCATCTATTACGTCCCCCATGTCTAGATTGACCCAAAAGAAAGTTAAGTTTCAGGGGTCAGATTCTCGTGAGAAGAGTTTTCAGGAGTTGAAGGCTTGGCTCACTTCAGCCCCAGTTTTAGCGCTACCTGATGGTACATATGGATTCATTATCTATTATGATGCTTCTAGGATGCTTTGGGTTGTGTTTTATTGAGAGAGGTAACGCTATAGCCTATGCCTCCAGACAACTTAAGCCTTACAACTATAACTACCCTACCTATGACCTTAAGCTAGCTGTCATTATTTTTGCATTAAAAATTTGGAGGCACTATCTTTATGGGGTGCATGTCGATAAATTCACAAACCAAAAAAGTTTGCAATATGTGTTTACTCAGAGGGATTTAAATCTTTATCATAAAAGTGGTTAGAATTGTTAAAGCATTATGACATGAGTGTGTTATATCATTCTGGCAAGGCCAATGTGGTGGCAGATACCCTTAGTGCACTGCCTATGGGCAGTGTTGCTCATGCAGAGAATGATAGAAAGAATTAGTTTGAGAAGTTAACCAGTTAACTAGATTGGGTGTGAGGTTGGTTGACTCATCCGAGGGGAATATTTGGGTTCAAAGTAGTTCAGAGTCTTTTCTAGTTTCTGAAGTGAAAGAAAAGCAGGATAAAGACTCTAGTTTGGTCAAACTGAAGGGTTCAGTTAAAGAGCAAAAGTTAGAGGTTTTCTCCTAAGGGGGAGATGGTGTGTTGAGATACCAGAGTAGATTGTGTGTACCATGTGTTGACGATTTGAAGCAGTGGATTATAGAAGAAGTGCATGGTATGCATTACTCCATCCACCCAGGAGCCACCAAGATGTACTGCGATTTGTGAGAAATCTATTGGTGAAGTGTTATGAAGAGAGATATAGCAGAATTTGTTTCCTAGTATATAACTTGTCAATAGGTTAAGGTAGAGCACCAAAGACCTGGTGGCACCTTGCAAGAGTTTGGTATTCTCTCTTGGAAGTGGGAAGAGTGAACATGGACTTTGTGATAGGATTACCCCATTCGCGTCGACAACATGATTCAATTTGGGTTATTATAGATAGATTGACCAAATCATCCCACTTCTTGCCAGTTCACACATCCTACATAGCTGAAGATTATGCTAAGTTATATATCAGAGAGTTTGTTAGATTAGATGGAGTTCCCTTGTCCATCATTTCAGATAGGGGTACTCAGTTTACCTAGCAGATTTGGAAAGCCTTTCTGGGGGGTCTTGGTACCCAAGTTCATCTCAGTTTAGCTTTTCACTCACAGATAGTTGGTCAGGCAGATAAGACCATTCATACCCTAGAGGATACGTTGAGCGCATGTGTTCTTAACTTCAAGGGTAGTTGGGATGACCGCTTGCCGTTGATCGAGTTCACCTACGATAACAATTACCATTCTAGTATTTTGATGGCCTCGTTTAAGGCTCTTTATGGGCAAATATATAAGTCACCAGTCAATTGGTTCAAAGTGGGTGAGGCTGCTTTGATTGGGCCAGATATGGTGTTTGAGGTCATGGAGAAAGTTTAGTTGATTCGAGAGAGATTGAAGGCAGCTCAGAGTCGTTAGAAATCTTATGCAAACATAAGAAGGAGAGATCTTGAGTTTGAAGTTGATGATTTTGTTTATTTGAAGGTTTCACCCATGAATAGGGTAAAGAGATTTGATAAAAAGGGGAAGCTTAATCCCCTATATGTGGGTCCCTACAGGATTTTGAGTCGTGTAGGGAAGGTAGCATATGAACTTGAGCTACCTGCAGACTTGTCATTAGTGCACCTAGTGTTCTATGTATCCTTATTGAAGAAGTGCATGGACAATTCAGCTGTTGTAGTCCCTCTATAAAGCACAGACATTCAGAATAGCCTGTTATACGAAGAACTTCCAGTAGAGATTCTTGATCACCAGATCCGTAGACTAAGGAACAAAGAAGTTCCCTTGCTCAAAGTTCTATGGCAAAATCAGTCAGTTGACGGTGCTACTTGGGAAGCAGAAGTAGACATACAAGCCAAGTATCCTTACCTCTTTTCTATAAACTCAAATTCAGCCTAAGGTAATAGTCTTCCTTAATTTAGTTCTCTTCTTGTCTCAATTTCAGCCATGTGATTATCTTCATGTCAATTCATGCATTTGTAGATTAGTTAAGTCGCTCAGTATGATTTAGACTCAGTTATGCAGTTTATTTTCAGTTGTGTATGCCAGCATATAGTCTCAGTTCCTCAGTATCCTTAGTTTAATATGTCTCATTCGAGGACGAATGTTCCGATAGGGGAGATATTTTAATATCCCATAATTTTCTTAGTTCCATTTATCTCTTAGTGTGTAAAAGGTCAACTTTAAAATGAATAACTATTGATACATGTAGAATTTTCCAGCTCTAGACCCAGCAATGTGTAGATAATTGAGTCAGCTTTCCAACGATACTAATTTCGCCTTGATCTGATACTCAGGTGGGAAGTGATGACATTTTTTATGTGATCTAGTAGGCTAACACGATAGCACCAAATCATAGTGGAGAGAAAATTCACAATCATCCTCTTTACAGTGAAGCACCGTGATTACGCCACGTCGTAGTAAACCCCAAAATCCCGTTTGTCCCTTTCCAATAGCTCACCGCAATTGGTCAGTGTCACGCAATAAATCGTGGTAGAGAAATACCGCCTCATGTTAGAGTGCAATTTCTCACTTGTCCTTTTTTAGTGATGCAACGCGATAGCACCGCATCTTGCCATAATGCAAATGGCACTCATCCCTTTTACAGTAAGCCACCGCGATTGCACCGTGGTGCAAAATTGGGATTTCCTGTTCCGAACATAAAATTCCAAACGGAAATTTAGTCTTTTACTAAGCCCCTAATTCGTAAAAATCAAAATATTAAACCTATTCTAAGCATAATACGCTCACTTTCACAAAAATTTCTCTCCAAGAAAGCCTAGAGATTTAAATTTCAAACCTCAAGAAATCCAAATTTAACCATTCTTTTTCCAAGATAACCCAAAATACAAAGTTCCCAATTCAAGATCTTCAAGAGAATAAATAGGAACTCAAAGTTCAAGCTTTTTCATCTATTCATCAATTAAGGTATGTGGGGTTATGAACAAGGATACTCCTTTCATCCTTGTGCCCAATATAAATTTTTAAAGTTAATTTCACGTGAACTTACATGAACTTCAAATTAGGATTCATACCCAACTATTGTTATTTGAAGATTATGATATTAAAAATGCTTTAGATAATGATTTGCATGCCTATTGTTGCACATTTATGTTTGTGAAGTAGTTTTATACAAAATGAAAGTTGAATTTCATTATTTTAACTAGAATTGTGCAAGAACTTCATGATGTCGACTATTGAGCATGATTTGTGATAATTTGACATAAATTTTGAAGCATAGGTTACTAACCCCTAGTTTGGATATTGATATTTCAAGAATGACAATACTTTAAGCACCCTATGATTAGTTTATTTTCAGATTTTGATCAAGATTTGATCTTTTGATCTCAGCTTAGACATGGAATTCACTTTATAGTTTAAAGTAAACAGATACACAATTGGTTTTCATTATAAACCCTTAGACTAGTTTTAAAGTTAATTTCCTACAAAATAAGCATACAGATTAAATGGAGTAGTATTTGGCACATTGGGTATGTTCACATGCCCCAAAACTATGAGTTAACATAGGTACGGATTACTCAAATTATTCCCATTTACATGGATGACAGATACAGATTTATGATCACTTAGCTTAGGTTATACTCTGTGGCAAGAGTATGACACCTCTCCCCAATGTGAGTTTTTCCCATAAGGGAACTAGATGTTGGACACTATGATAGCTCACATACTGTATGTCGGTTAGAAGAACCTCCCTACAAAAAAGAGTAATCCTAACAGAAAAGCTTTTAGAAACTAAGTGTAAGGCTTACAATTCATTTCAGATATTATTTCACATAAGATGTTGGTTATGAGATTTTAGCTTTCAGTTTACAGATATAAAAGTGAATACTTTCTACACTTAGGTCGCGTGATTTAAAGATAGAATACAAGTAAAGCTTTTAGAACTAAGTTTTATGACTCACTAGATTTATACAACATTCTTTACTACTCATGATTATGGTTCTCAGTTTTAAGTTATTCAAGTTAATGGAGTCATCTACACTTGCATGCATTCTTTATAAGTTTATATTACCATTGAGGTATTATTTTACTTATGTATTCACCCCCATATGCTCAGTTCATTCTAGAAGTACTTATCCACATATATGTCTATGTGCTACATTGTTTAATAATTAGGTTCAGGTTCTCAGCTTCAACAGTGTGAGTGATCTCGAGTATATCTATCTACATCTCAAAAATTGGTGAGTCCTCATAGTTTGGGGTCTCGGTTATTTAATTTTCCATCTTATTAAAGTTGTTAATTCAATATTTTTAAGTAGTTCGAGTTAGCTGGGGGGTTTTTCCAGTAGCTCTCTAGTTGTTAGTAGTAGAGGTTTATTAGACTGCTAACTAAACTTTAGATTTTCAGTGTTGATTGTCTAGAATTTTGATTCTAGTATTTTCAGATATTATGTTCAGATAATTTTAGCTTAGATCAGACAGACTTTCGTATTGATTTCATGTTTATATTTCTCTATTATGAGTTTCAGATTCAGTAGAAGGCTTACAGGATTAGCTTGAGGCTACTCGTAGTCTTGAGTACCATGTGACGTCTCGGCACCCATTTTCGAGGCGTTACATTCCCCCCTTCCTGTATGATTTAAGCACCTTCCTTGATCTTGGGGAAAGATCTACATCTCTATATATTTGATCTTCATTCAGTGTATCTTTCTTAAATTTATATTCTTCTTACTTACCTCCTGCCTCTTTAATTTTTTCCCCACATTGTGAGTGACTATGTCATGAAAGGATTTATTAAGAAATTCAATAGCACCTACAACAACCATGAAAGGCTTTATTAAGAAATTCAATAGCACCTACAAAAAACAGTGATTTATTTGTTTACATTACAGTTGGGATCTCTCCTAATGCCAAAGGGTTTTTTGTATTATATGTATTATGTAGCTTCTTTACAACACTCATTTCTTCTTATTTCCCTACAATATTGTCTAATTTGTTCTCTTTCTCACTGACCATCTTATCACTTTGTGATCTAGGTGATTTTACCAGAGCAATGTCACTCCCCTCTCCTATTGTTGCAGCTTTTGCTATCAAGTCCTTTTTTGAAGATTCAATTTATTTTGTAGGGACATTTGAATAATTCACATTATTTTGGTTCTTCTCCATATGGAATGAACTTTTTATCCACTTGTTTGTGGAAAATTTACTTATTTTTATGCTCATCTTTATTTCAACTATTTTTGTTGTTCTTGTAGTTACCTCAGTGTTGTCTCATGATATTATTGTTGCTGCATTTTCATTTGTTAACGGATAAGACTATTTTACTAGGATTGGGTTTGCTATGGTATCAACACTCTTACTGATTGAGTTATATTTCTTTAGTGTTTCCATTTTGCTCTATTCTTATAACTTTTTATTACCCTCACATTCTTCTTGTAAGATATTAAAAAGTTAGTCTATATTAAGTGTTTGCTAGTAGGGGCATCTTCAACATCTGGGGTACTCGAAGATAATTATGTACCCTTCTCAAGCTTGAACATTCATTGTGTGGGGTTTTATTTAGAAAGGATAATTTCCCATTGGTTTATCTTCTTTCCATTGGCAGATCATCCTTTTCTTGTACTGCGTCTTCAATCCTCTCTTCCTATATATCTTTTTAGCTCTAGAAGAGATCTCCTACATTCACTTTCCTCATGCACTTGAAACTTTCATGTGTGACAGTATTTAGGCAACATATCATATTGAATCCTTTTCTTTTGAAACCTAGTAGTATTTGTTTTGCTATTCACCACCTCTTTTCAACATGGTAAAGTAGTTTAGCATCTAAGTCCACTTTAACCTTGACCCTCACACAGCTAGGTCGGGTCTTGGTAATAATATCCATGTCAAGGTGTATAGTCATACCAACAACAATAGCCAAGGAGACCTATCTAGCTGCAGTATTTAACATTGCATTGCTTTGGAATTTGTCTTCTAAGAACCTTTAGTTATGTCAAGCCATAGTAAAACTTACAGATAATGGCAAACTTTAGTCTATAACATTCATCTTGTTAATCACCTCCTCTGTCCATGTTACTCAAGGTACTCAGTATTATATGACACTGGTTTCATAGGGATTTCTTCCACGAGAGGGTTTTTGTTTTGTTGCGAATCACTTTATGTTTCATTAAGTCCACATACTTCACCTTGTTATTGATTTCTCCATCTTAGTCATTGTTTTGTTCCTTTGCATCTACATCATCATTAGAAAAACTGTCACAGCCCAAGACTACCCCCTAGTCATAGCACAGTGCTTAGAACCATAAGTGATCCCAAGATAACCCATGCATTGGCATGATACTTGAGAAATTGATTTAATATATATACATATATGTGTGTGTTTTTGATGTATTTATATAAACGCTAAATAGATGAGCCGAAGATAATCAAGTTGTTTCAATGCATAACTTATAAAAGTTAACAACACTGAAATTTAAGAGAGAGTCACTTAAATTACAAATACTAACTCTGTCTGACCATCTGTAAAGCCTCTATTATACTGACTATAGATATTCGGGACATGACTCCCAACTATTCGTAGTCAATACATAAGAATAATGAAAATGAAAATGCAGGAAGTGCAACTGTCTTGACTCCCCGAAATAAAAGAACTCATCACCTGCTAGCCGAATGCTGAGAACTGTCTGACCTGGTGTGTAGGCTACATATGGTACTACATTATGAAGGAATGTAGCCACCAACACATACATGTGGTTAGTACTTTGGAATGTGCTCAGTATGTGAGACATACACTAAATCATAGAAAATACTTAATGTATGTTTTAAACTAAAGACATAAGCTATTTGTTGAAATATGCATTTAAATCATGCTTGTATGTAAAAGCTGTAAGACAGTGAAATTTCTAAATCATGCGCTGAAAACATTGTTGTAAGATGGAAAGTGCTAGAAACATTAATACTATATGTAAATCTCAACTTGAAGTTAATAGGATGTAAAACAACACTGAGGGTCATGTATGGATACTGAGCATAAATGCATGAATACATGAATATATAAAACGAATGTGAGACCAAGTAAAGCATGTGCTACAACAATCTGTAAAATTAAATAACTAAAAAACTGAACACTTGGTCATACAAACCTAAACTGATGTGATCTGAACACTAAACTGAAATTGTGGGAGATAAATACAACCTACATACCCTAATCTAAGCTAATTGGGGTCCAACCTATAACTCAAGTTGGAAGGGTGTCAATACCTTGCCATGGTACTGACACCAACGGTGTGGATCCACAAGGTTAATGTCTCAAAGAATAAGGGTGTCATTCCTCTACTGAAGGGGGATCCTTCATAATCTACAGTGGCACTGTAGTCTGAAACTTAGGGACTACTACTAACGACACATGCCTAACTGATGGGGAGCCACCATCCCTCCATTCACTCAGTGCTAAGTTTTACTCCCAATTGATAGACATTGATATTATCATTCATTTAACAGGATTTGGTACTGATAAGTGCTCATTATGATATTATTCTAAAATTTAATGATACAAGCCTACTATGAATGACTTGTAGCATGATAACAAAGATAAACATGATTTCCTACGTACGAGGTGGTCATAACCCACCAGCATAAGTTTACACAACTAATCATAATGATGGTGAGTAAATCAGGAGATGGGTAATTCTTAAATTGATAATTAATATGTTGTCAACAGATTATTATATGGGTGACTAAGTTTATAGAGAATGTAAAAACAGAATTAACATGGGAAAACACATTGTCACGGTTTGTATTCAAAACTATTAAGACAAAATTTAGTAAATTTATACTTGAGATTGACATTTCATAAAAAGAGAGAAAAGGGTTTATACTTGTAAAATATGGGATTCTTGGGACTCAATGGATGGAAGGAACCTGTTGATGAATTTTCCACATACCTGAATTTCATGACTTCTTGAAGGGAAGTATGAATTTGGATCCTTGGACGTTGAATTCTTGAAGAAGAATCCTTATTTGGTGTTTTTGAGGAATTGAGAGAAGAGGGATTGTGTAATTGGTGTGTTTTGGGGTTATAGTATGATCAATTCACGTTACTATTAGTTATAGGATAGTTTAGAGGGTAAATGACTAGTTTACCCCTTGAAAAACTAAGGAGAAACTCCGATTTTAGCATTTTTGAACAAGGTCCGTGCCACTCTGCTTATTTTGGAGCTCAAGGTCCATGCTATACTGCTTATCGTGGAACAAAAGATCTGTGCCATACTGAAATTCCAGAACCTCATTGGTTCCTCGTAAAAATGCTCATAATTTTTTGCTCAGGTATTGGATTAGGACGAAATAGGATGCATTGGAAAGAGGACTCAAGTATATAGAATTCGGTGGGTCTTAAGATCCAAAATTCCATATATTTCATAATTTATACACTATCAAAGTTTACCCTTGTAGGATCAAATACCAAAATTTGGTCGAATCAAAAGCTTTTAACTCAACTTTTCTCTAAGTGTTTCCTATGAACATTTTTCACTTCATAAGCACTGTTTACACTAGGATAATGATCATGACACTCATATTTATATAAAAACCAATAAATTAGAGCTTATACAAGATAACATTCAACGTACACATAAATTTAAGTGTAAGGCATTCGTTGTCAATAGAATAACCCAACAAAATTTAGGGTCAAATCCACGAGGAACAATATGAGTGGCGATTGAGTAAGTTCAAAATAAAAGTTCCTTGCAATGTTCAAACCTATGGTACAAAATGGTTTGGAGGTTTACAATGTTGTTGAATGTGAAGGTAATTTTTGGGCTTGTACAGGACTAATTCGAGAGTAACAATGATTAGAGTATAATCAATTAAAATGGATCTTGGGACTATGATTTCCTAGGGGCGAGTTATACATAGGAACATGATAATACAATGCAAATTATAATCATTAATGATGTGGTAGACTAGTTCTAAATTCCTTTAGGCTAATTCTTCAACAAAACCTCAAAGATGTCACTCATTGACTCTTTCTCGTACCAAACGAGTGTGTCAATTAAAGCCACCTAATACCTCAATTAGGCACCCCAATATCTATGATGGTACCCAAGGAATAGTCAACCTCATAATCACCCATATGTATATGATGATGAAAATTAATAAACTAAGCTCAATAATTGTCTGCTATTGCCTTGGTTCCCGCATCATGATATGTGTTCCAAAAGTTCACCCAAATCCCTGTTTCAAAAATGGTTTGAGCTTTCAAAAGCTTAAGATTTTCATCCATCAAACCCATTTATGTATTTGGGGCTTTCACCGACAAATCCTAACCAATTAAATCAAGCTATAGTAGAACCCATCATCAATAAACTAGAATCTATTCAAATACATCACAACCCACACACAATTGCACCCTAATCAAACATAACCCCAAGTGGTAGATCTAGCACATCATAAGGATAATGAAAAAAATATTCCAAGATGTCCAACAAATTTATTCATAAGAAAAATAAAGAGAGGACAAACCACACTTTAAACTTAAATGAATCTTCAATAGACAAATCCAAATCTACAGTTTAGAGTTCCTCTAATTAAATCTTGCATTAAATTAGTGTAAATTTAAGCTTCATGCTCCAAGAAATTACAAAAACCCTACACTAAGGATGGGAGGTAGGGTTTTAGAATGATGATTCTTCCTAGAATGAATGGATATTAAACCTTCAATGGGATTTGGGGTTAGCCAGCAAAATGATAATATTTCCCCTAGGTCATTTTCCCCTATCACATGATCGTGGAGGCTTGAGCACGATCACAGCAACTGTGAATGTGTTAAGATCACTGCAATTACGATACTTTAACCTGACTTGATGGTCCATGATAACGGACCTCAGACCGCTATCACGATAACTAAGACCTTTTTTTACTCTAGGACTACTAGCTACACTTCTTCTCTCTATTCTTGACACTTTTCAGCTTGTCTAGCTCTTGCACTTCTATTCCTTTTTTATCCTTTTTAGCACAAAGTTACTTCTTTTCTTCTCAGCACTTTTATACCTAAAAAATATAGGAATTAGTGTATTTAACCACAATTATGTCTCACTTAGACATTCAAATCATAGTAAAATGCATGAATGTTGACTATAAATGAGTGGTAAATTCACCACTCATCAACACCCCCAACTTAAAGCTTTACATGTCCTCAAGTAACACTACCTTTTACCATGAGACAATGCATTTTTATGCCCAAATTAGATGATCCAAATGAACATAATGACTTCAACTTGATTACTACCACAAATAGCTCTTCAAACATGGGCAAGACTATTTTCACGACACCCCTCAACATAACACGTAATTTTCAAGAATGAAAAAGACTTCTAAGAGCAATCATGAAACAATCATTAATACTCCTGAAATAACTCCTATTTGACTCAACTACATTATACTCTTTTTACCTCATTTTTTGGGAGATGAAAAAATCACCCGCCTCAACTTGTTTACATGCCTCTTCACAAGAAGGAAATTCTACACACCAAATTATCAAATATGCAACAGGGAATTTAAGTACAAAACTCTATCTCTCTCAAGAACTCTCAATGTTAACAAGTACCATACCATAGGATTGCCCCTATTTTTAATCACCACTACAATGGATGCACTTGGTTGGAGATCTCATAGGGCTTTTTGAGCTTATAATGTAGGTACAGGGTGGTAGGGTAGGATATTATTTGGGAACAAAGTGACTATACCCTCCTTGATCATCTACATTATGCGTTTTCATCCAACTTTAGACTATGGGCCACTTCTTATGTTTTCACTCTTTAAGTAGTGCCTACTTTTACTACCTTGATTTACCCATATCTTGGAAAGCATCTTCTTTTCACCTCTTTGTCTTGTGCATTTCATGGTTTTCTTTCCTTTCTTGGGTCCTTTCTTTTCCCTATTCATTTGTTCTCAAAATTTAGCTCTTAGGCACTAACTTATATTCTCGTGGCCCAAAGTTACCGCTTCCAATATTCACCACCCCCAACTTAGGATTTTACCCTTAATTTGCATTTTTATATCTAGGGAGGAAAGGGTTCAAAAGATGGATAAGAATTGAAAGGCTCACGGCTTATAATGTATTTGCCAAAGAAAGGTATAAAGGATCAAAGTGGGTGACTAGGGATAACTTCTATGCAAGGGTAGGCGTTTTAGGCTAAGCTAGAGTTCCAGAGTCATAAAAATGGCCTACGATCATTTCCCCAACCAAGTACAATCAAAATTAGCTTTGAGAGACTAATGGGGCAAGTTCTAGATGGGGAAAGTTCTAGATGGTACAAGTATACATGTGTAATACCCCACAAAATTATCGCGTTCGTATTCAGCTCTTTAGCTCTACGAAACTCAATATAAGCTCCAACACTTAGAAAATTTTAGCTAAGTGTTCAACACTTAGTCTCATTTTAGACCACAAAACTTTGGGGATTTATTTGATAGCCTTCCCAACCTTCATTTTCCAATTTTCAAGTTGTGTTATGATGGGGCAAGGTTGTAGTACATCCCAGGTGCGCTTCAGAATTTTTGGAGAAGTGTAAGGGCACGTTTGGGTGCCCAAACTAGTGGCTTAGGGTGATCTGCCTGTGCCGCCCTGGCTTGAGCACCGCTCTAAGCAACGCGCCGCCCTGGCTAGAGAGGGGACTTGCTAGGCACGCCCTACAACTCCGGGGGTGCCGATCTTTTAGCATTCAACCTCCGAGCATTTAGGGGTATTTTGGTCATTTTCCAACTTCTATATATAGTCTTAAGCATGAGATTTTGGCTTCAAAACACCAAAATATGCTCCTTTTGCTGAAATTCTCTCAAGAACAACCAAGAATAAGTCAAGGGTTTAATTAGGGGTTTCAAATTCCAAGGTATTTCACCGCTAACTTTTACGGATTCTTAACCTAAGGTATTTATAGTGTTCATCCATGGATCCCTTTCATACGTGGAGTTCAAGAATCAATATTTAAATACTAAATTTTGATTGTTTTGTGGTGATATGATCATACTCATGTTGGTGGTTGTTAATTGTGCTATAGATTAGTGTTTTGATGTATTTTAATGAAAGTTATGATTGTTCTAGTTGGAACCCATGAATTTGGGTAGTTTAATATGGTGCAAATTTATGAACACACCTATGCCTTAAAGAGTGCATGCAAGGTGTTTTATAAAATGCTTAGAATGCTAGAAACCATGTTTCCATGGCTCAATAGTATCTAAATAGCAAGTCGATGTTAACCATTATGATTCAATATGAATTCCATGCTATTGTTGTGTTGCTATTATTATGGTATGAAGCATTCATGATAATGGAGTTATACAATATGTACATGATATATATGCACTCTTTACCATGCTTAAGATGTTAAGAACTACATGTAGTATAATATCCCCTACTTATAATGTTATGAATCGTGAACTCTATTCTCATGATCAAGTAAGTCATGTTGTGTTAGTTTCCTTCCATCGAGTCCTGGGGGTACTCGTACCCAAAAAATATAGTTGTGTGCCTAGAGCCATGTCACGTTTTCACAATATCCAAAATCAAGCCATGATTCAGTAGAATTCAATCAATCATGTGACTCAGGAAACCTCATGATCTCAGTCAGTTATCAGATATCATTATTCCGTCATTCAATGGAATTTAGTAAGCTCGGTCCATGCCTGGTCAGTTAATCATGTTTAGTCTCTTTAATTGGGAGTAGAGGTCAGTACCGAGTGAACCCAAGGATGGGAACTCACCTGCCAGTAAAGGGTGTGATTTCTAGAAGCAATCCTTGCATTCCAGAACTATGTAGCCAGCGTAGGTTGAGACATCATACCTGCTAGTTGAGGGTAGGTGAGGTGGCCTACCTACCAGTAGAGGGTTCCCACCATTTTGATTTTGAGTACCTACCAATAAAGGGTTCTTACACCCTGTCTTTACCAGTGACACAATATTGACACCCTTCTAGTCAGGGCAGAGATTGGACCCCAGCTTAGCTATAATGGCATACATGGGGCATGTCAGTTAAACAACTACCTCCCACAGTTTCAGTCTCAATCTTAGTAAAAGAACTTAGATAGTTCTTCAAACTTCAGGATACTAGGACTATCAAATACAGTTAATTCAGTTATAGTACAGAACTCAGATAGTTCCATCAGATTGGAGACTGCCAGACACAGTCGCTCATGTTATTAGAACTCCCTTCTCAGACATGCTATATATCAGTAAACCATGTATTAGCGTACAGATCCAGTTATCACTTATTCACGACTTCAGTTACTATGTATGCATATTTTCACTCTCACATCCATATTGGTCAGTTAGTTAGCATTGCTCATGTATATAAACCCTTTGCATTTATCCTACCTCAGTCGTATACTCAGTAACTTTAGTTGTACAGATGTATTTATGCTATGGTTCTTTCTTTTTATGTTACACCATAGGTTAGAGACACGAGTCCCAGATCAGCAGTAGTAGTCACATTTCAGTAATACAGAGTTGCAGTGAGTCGTTTTCATCTGAGGATGATATGATTTAATCTTATTTATTATTTTGGTTAGCTTTCAGTTTATGGATTTAGTTGGAGACATATTCCTTCAACTCCTTACTCAGACAGTATTTAGAGGCTTTTAGATTTAGTTCAAATTTTAAATTCAGATTTCAGTTGTTATGGGTATTCGTTACCCCATATGGATGTTATTATTTGTCAGATACTTTATTTAGTTGAACCTTATGGCTTATTGTTCATGTTTTCCATATTTTACATGTATATTATGCAATGTACAAGTACAGATACCAGTCATGGGTTAGCTTGTGGTCCTTCGGGGTCATAAGCATCATGTAGCATTCTGGTTCAGCAGATTGGGGTGTTACAAACTTGGTATCAAAGCCTAAGGTTCAATAGAGTCCTAGGAAGTCTGAAAGCCGCATCTACTAGAGTCTTGTACATGGGTGTGTTGCACGCCACATTTATGTACAGGAGGCTATGAGATGTTTTAGGAACAGTTTCCCTTCTTTCAGTATTCATGTCGTGCTAGTGAGCATAATCTCGAGTTAAACTCCCAGTTTAATCTATTTCTTCTCTTATTTATAGAGCATGCCTCCAAAGATAAGAAACCAGCCAGATCCTCAGCCCGAAGATCCTTTGGGCGATCATGTTTCTCATGCAGAGTTTAGAGCGGCATTCACCACACTTGCTCAGTCTGTGGCTTCTCAAAATGAATGGCCAGCGTCATTCCGACCAATCCAATGGCTAACTCAGCTGCATCTAGGATTTGGGACTTTACTCAAATGAACCCTTCATCTTTCTTCGGGTCTAACTCTGACGAAGACCCTCAGGAATTCATTGACAAAGTCTAGAAGGTCATAGACATCATGGGAGTTACTTTTGTTGAGAGTGCTGAGTTAGCCGCATACCAGTTGTAAGATGTGGATCATACTTGGTACAACCAGTGAAAATATGAAAGGGTAAATGGTGCAGGTCCTATAGAGTGGGAGGAATTTTTCACGACTTTCTTAGACAGATTCTTTCCCCAAGAGCTGGGAGGAAAAAGTTTTAGATCTCATCAACCTCAGGCAGGGAAATATAACGGTTAAAGAGTACTCTCTCAGATTTACTCAGTTAGCCAGATATGACCCTCATGTGGTTGCAGGCAGCAGGGCTAAGATGAGCAAGTTCATATCAGGGGTGAATGATAGCATGGTAAATGAGTGTAGGTCTGCGATACTGAATAGTGATATGACTTTAGCCAGACTCATAACCCATGCTCAGCAAATAGAAGAGCAAAATATTAGGATAAGAGAGAGGCAGAACAAGAGAGCAAGGTCAGGCAGTTTCAGTTTTGCTCAACCCAAATCAAAAAGATTAAACTATTCGTAGTTTCGTCCTAAGCCAGCAGTTCTAGCTCCTTCCTCCGCCAGTGCCCCAGTGCCAAAATTCAAAGACAACAATAGAGCTAGAGCACCAGGCTCTAAGTCTCAGGGAAGTGTTAGCAATGCCCGCACTTATCCTTTTTGTCAGACTTGTGGAAAGAAACATCAAGTTATTTGCAGAGCAAGTAGCGATACTTATTTTGGATGTGGCAATCCAGGTGACAGGATTAGAGATTGTCCGCAGTTGGGTCCTCAAGGTCAGCAGAACTACTATAAAGCTTAGTTTGGTCGCCTGAACCAGCAGGGTGCCACTTTAGTGCTTCTAGTGGGCAACGCCCAAACAGACTCTATGCTCTTCAGACCCGACAGGATCAGGAAAATTCTCCTGATGTTGTTACGGGTACATTACAGATATTTTATGTTCATGTTTACTCTTTGCTAGATCTAGGTGCATCCTTGTCTTTTGTTACTCCTTATATAGAAGGCAATTTCAAAATCATTCCTGAAATTCTAGCAGAGCCCTTTTTAGTATCTACCCCAGTAGGTAAAACCATCATAGCCCAGCGGGTATACAGGAACTACCCGATTATGATATTTAAGAAAGTCACATTACCATATTTAGTCGAGTTAGAGATGACTGCTTTTGATGTCATTCTCGGCATTGATTGGCTTTATTCCTGCTATGCCGCAGTCGACTGCAGAAACAGAATAGTTCAGTTTCAATTCCTGAATGAGCCCTTCCTAGAGTGGAAGGGTAGTACTTCTTCTTTCAGGGGTCAACTTGTTTCCTACCTTCGAGCAAGGCAAATGATATCTAAGGGGCGTGTTTATCATCTCATGCATGTCAAGGACTCTAGTTTCGAATCTCCCAGTCTTGAATCGGTCCCAGTTGTTAATGAATATTCAGAAGACATCTTTCCCAAAGATCTTCCAGGACTTCCTCCCAAATAGGAAATAGACTTCAGCATCAACCTCATCCCAGATACTCAGCCTATCTCTATTCCTCCATACAGAATGGCACCAGCAAACCTTCATGAACAAAAAAAATAGTTGAAGGATCTCTTAGACAAGGGATTCATTAGACCCAGCATTTCCCCGTGGGGTGTACCAGTCCTATTCAAGTGCAATAAAGACGGATCTCTCAGAATGTGCATAGATTACCTCCAGCTCAATAAAGTTACGGCCAAGAACAGGTATTCTCTTCCCAGAATCGATGATCTATTTGACCAACTTTAGGGTGCCATTTATTTCTCTAATATAGACCTCAGATCAGGTTACCATCATCTCAGAGTTAGAGAATATAACATTCTGAAGACAGCTTTTCGTACTCGGTATGGTCACTTCGAATTTCTAGTCATGTCATTTGGTCTTACTAATGCCCCATCTGCTTTTATAGACTTAATGAACCATGTGTTCAAGCAGTACTTGGACATGTTTGTCATAGTCTTCATAGATGATATTATGTTCTATTCCCGCACTGATCGCGATCATTCAAACCATCTAAAAGTTGTTCTTCAGACTTATAGAGATCATCATCTATTCGCCAAATTCAGTAAGTGCTAGTTTTGGCTAAGATCATTAGCATTCCTTAGCCATATTATTTTTGATGATGGTATTAGAGTAGATCCTCAGAAAATTATAGCAGTAAGAAACTGGCCTCACCTCGTGTCTCCATCAGATATCAGGAGTTTCTTGGGTTTGGCTAGCTATTACAGACGGTTTGTCAAGAGATTTTCTTCTATTTCATATCCTATGTCTAGATTGACTCAGAAGAAGGTCAAGTTTCAGTGGTCAGATTCTTGAGAGAAGAGTTTTTAGGAGTTAAAGACTCGACTCACCTCAGCCCCAGTTCTAGCTCTTCCAGATGGTCTACATAGGTTTTTATTATATTGTGATGCATCTAGAGTGGATCTAGGTTGCGTCCTCATGCAGCATGGTAAGGTCATAGCCTACGCCTCCAAACAGTTAAAGCACTATGAGAAGAATTATCCTACTCATGATCTTGTTAGTAGCCGTAGTATTTGCCTTGAAGATTTGGAGGAATTATCTCAACAGAGTTCATATAGATGTCTTCACAGATCATAAGAGTCTTCAGTATGACTTTTCTTAAAAATATCTCAATCTTCATCAAAGTAGGTGGTTAGAGCTCTTGAAAAATTATGACATGAGTGTCCTTTACCATCCGGGAAAGGCCAAAGTTGTGGTCAAAAGCTCTCAGTAGACTCTCTATGGGCAGTGTATCTCATGTTGAGGATAGCAAAAAGAAGATAGCTCAAGAAATCCATCAGCTTGCCAGGCTAGGTGTTCGCTTAGTCTATTCTTCAGAGGGTGATGTATGTATTCAGAGTAGTTCAGAATCATCTCTAGTTTTCGAGGTGCAAGAAAAGCAAGACCGGGATCCTAGCCTTGTCAAGCTAAAAGAGTCAGTTCAGAATAAAAAAATAGGGTTTTCTCCCTAGGGAGAGATGGTGTTCTTCATTGTCAGGGTCGTTTGTGTGTTCTAGGTGTAGATGACCTAAGACAGTGAATTCTTGCAGAAGCGCATGGTGTGCGATACTCTATTCATCTAGGGGCCACTAAGATGTACCACGACCTGTGGGAGATCTATTGGTGGAGTGGGATAAAGAAAGATATTGCAGAGTTTGTGGGTAAGTGCTCTACATGTCAGCAAGTTAAGATAGAGCATCAGAAGCCTAGTGGTTCCATGTAGGATTTTACCATTCCTACTTGGAAGTGGGAAGAAGTGAACATGGATTTCGTGATGGGTTTTCCTCTAACTCATCATCAACATGATTCAGTTTGGGTCATTGTAGATAGGATGACCAAGTCAGCTCATTTCCTTCCATTTCATACCTTTTATTCAGCCAAGGATTACACCAAACTCTATATCAGGGAGTTGGTCAAATTACATGGTGTTATACTATCTATCATCACAGACAGAGGTACCCAGTTCACCTCTTACTTCTGGAAAGCATTCCAAAGGGGTCTTGGTACCCAAGTCCATCTCACTACAACCTTTCATCCTCAGACAGATGGTCAAGCAGAAAGGACTATTCAGACTCTAGAAGATATGATAAGGGCATGTGCAACTGATTTCAAGGGAAGTTGGGATGACCACTTGCCTTTGATTGAGTTTGCATACAACAATAGCTATCATTCCAGTATTCAAATGGCTCTATTTAAAGATCTCTATGGTAGGAGGTGCAAATATCTAGTTGGGTGGTTCAAAGTTAGTGAGGCCTCATTAATAGGTCTGGACTTAGTATTCGCCGCCTTAGAGAAAGTCCAGTTGATCATAGAAAGACTTCAGGCTGCTCAGAGTCGACAGAAGTCCTATGCAGATCTGCACAGAAAGGATCTCTAGTTCAAGATTGGTGACTATGTCTACCTAAATATCTCTCACATAACGGGAATGAAGAGGTTCGGCAAGAAGGGAAAGCTCAGTCCCCCGATATGTCGGTCCCTTCAAGATTCTTAGTCGTTTAGGCAATGTAGCTTATGAGCTCGAATTGTCTTCAGATCTAGCCTCAGTTCATCTAGTCTTTCATGTCTTTTTGCTCAAGAAGTGCATAGGTGACCCATTAGTTGTAGTCCCTATTCAGAGCATTGGCGTTTAGAACAGTCTCTCTTATGAAGAAATTCTAGTTGAAATCTTAGACTATCAAACTCGTAGACTCAGGAAAAAAGAAGTCCCTCTAATCAAGGTTCTTTGGCGAAATCAGTTCGTTGAGGGAGCTACTTGGGAAGTAGAAGCAGACATGCGTACCAAGTATCCTCACCTATTATCTACCAGTCAAGATCAATCTCAAGGTAACAGTTCTCCTTAAGCTTACTCGGTTTCATGTTCAGTATTCAATATAACTTAGTAATTAGTTTCATGCTCATGTACCCATTATAAATTTGGTATCAAGTACCATCACATATTTAGTCATGCATCTATGTATCAGTCTATTATTTAATCATGCATCAGATATACATTCTCATTGCATGAACCTCAGTTATCAGAAACCTCAATCATGCATTCATTAATCAGTTACACGTGCATCAGATATGCATGTTCAGTATGATGTATTCAGTTTATCAGTCATGTCAGTCATGAGATCATGTTCCAGTCATACATGTCCATGTCATGTTCAGCTTGTTGTTTCCCCTCTCAGACAGTCTCATTCAAGGACAAATGTTCTCAAGGGGGAGATATTGTAAGACCCCACAAACTTATTGCGTTCGTATTCAGCACGTTTAGATCTATGAAGCTGAATATAAGGTCCAACACTCAGAAAATTTTAGCGAAGTATTCAAAACTTAGTCTCATTTTATAACACCAAATTTGAGGATTTATTTGACGGCCTTCCCGACCTCTATTTTCCAATTTTCAAGTTGTGTTATGATGGGACAAGGTCGTAGTACATCCCGGGTGAGTTTCAGAATTTTTAGACCAGCATAAGGGCACATTTGGGTGCCCAAACTAGTGGCTCCGGTGATCTGCCTGCGCCGCCCTTGCTTGAGCACAGCTCTAAGAAAGGCGCCACCCTGGCTAGAGCGGGGGACTTGCCAGGCGACGCGCTATAACTCCGGTGGGTGCCTAGTTTTCAGCATTCAACCTCTGAGCATTTAGGGGTATTTTGGTCATTTTATCACTTCTATATATAGTCTTAAACACAGGGTTTAGGCTTTAAAACACCAAAATATATTCTTTTTGCTAAAATTCTCTCAAGAACAACCAAGAACAAGTCAAGGGTTTAATTAGCGGTTTCAAATTCCAAACCTATTTCACCGCTAACTTTCATGGATTCTTAACCTAAGGTATGCGTAGTGTTCATCCACGAACCCCTTTCATCCATGGAGTTCAAGAATCAATCTTTAAATACTAAATTATGTTTGTTTTGTGGTGATATGATCATACTCATGTTGGTGGTTTAAGAAGAACTAGCAATTGGGTTGGTATAACAGGGGTAGGGGACATTTGGACAATCACTCCAATGTCCATCTCGACCACCATATAGAGAACAACCACCTTCCCTATATGATTGATATGGTGCACATATATCTCTCCGGGAAGCATAACTATAATCTTACCAAGAGTGGGTCCACCACAATATGGACATGGATTATCAAGATAAGGTTTCCAACCACCAAACTCATATTCATTCCAAGACGCCATAGTAATAATTAATCAAAAGTAAAAATCTATCTAATACAATAAACAAAAGAAAATCACAAAAAAATATTTTCAAGTGTGAATCAAAGCAAGTAAGCTAAAATTCCAAACTAACTTAATACACCAAATTGTTCCCCGACAACGGTGCCATTTCGTGATAACGCTCAAATTACATGTCAATTTAAGTGCAAGGTGGTCGTTGTCAATATAATAAACCAACAAAAGTCAGATTTGAATCCACGAGGAAGAATGTGAGTAGAGATTGAGTAAGTTCAAAATAAAAGTTTCTTGCTAAGTTCAAACCTATGGTACAAGATGGTTTAGGGGTTTTCAATGTTTTTTAATATGAAGGTAATTCTTGGGCTTCTAAGGGACTAATTAGACACTAAGAATGATTAGAGTATAATCAATTAAAATGGATCTTAGGACTATTATTTCCTAGGGGCACGTTATGTATGGGAACATGATAATTCGATGCAAATTCTAATAGTTGATGATGTGGTAGGCTAGGTCTAAAGTCCTTGAGGCTAGTTCTTCAACAAAACCTCAAAGATGTAACTCATTAACTCTTTCGTGTACTTAACAAGTGTGTCAATTGAAACCACCCAATACCTCAATTAAGCATCCCTATTTCTAGGATGGTACCTAAGGGATAGTCAACCTCATACTCACCCTTATGTCTAAGATGGTGAAAATTAGCAAACTAAGCTCAATAATTGTCTACTATTGCCTTGGTTATAATATCCCTCTTTCAAGAATGATATGAGCTCTAAAAGTTCACCCAAATCCCTCTTTCAAAGATGGTTTGAGCTTTCAAGAGCTTGGGATTTTCATCCATCAAACCCATTTTGGTATTTAGGGCTTTCACCCATAAATCCTAACCAATTTAATCAAGCCATATTAGAATTCATCATCAACAAACTAGGATCTATCCAAATACATCACAACCCATACACAATTGCACCCTAATCAAACATAAACCAAGTGGTAGATCTAGCACATCATAAGGATAATGAAAACAAATTTACCAAGATGTTGATAAAGTTATTCATAAGAAATACAAAGAGAGGATAAATCAGACTTTAGACCCAAATGAATCTTCAATGGACATAGCCAAATCTACATTTTAGAGTTCCTCTAATCAAATATTGCCTCAAATTAGTGTAAATTTAAGCTCTAAGCTCCAAGAAATTACAAAAAACTCTAAACTAAATATGGGAGGTAGGGTTTTAGAATAATGATTCTTTCTAGAATGAATGGGTATTGATCCTAAAATAGGATTTGGAGTTGGCTGGACAAATGACATTTTTTTCTTTAGGTCATTTTTTGCGCGCGATCATGACAACTGTAAAGCATTAAGATCACTGCGATCGCGGTCCTTTGACCTAACTTGACTCACTGTGATCGCAACCCTCAGACCGTGATCACGGTAATTGAGACCGTGTTTTGATCCAGGTCTACTAGATATACTTCTTCTCTTTATTCTTAACCCCTTTCAGCTTGTCCAACTCTTGCACTTCTATTCCCCTTTTTATCCTTTTTAGCTCAAAGTTGCTTTTTTTCTTCTCAGCACTTTTATACCTATAAAATTTGGGAATTAGTGCATTTAACCACAACTGTCTCACTTATACATTTAAATCATAGTAGTGTACATGAAGGTTGATTTCAAATGAGTGGTAAATTCACCACTCATCAATACACGAAGGGACGATGGTTCAAATTCTAGCCTAAAAATGTAGGGTGTTATACAAACTTAAAGGCTTGGTAGGCAAGCTAGGATTTATAGAGAATTTGGGATGATATACTTGTAGGAAGGTTTTGAGAGATGTGACAGAGATGTCTTACATGACCCCATTAGGATAACCAATGGCCGGAGCAGCCATGAAAATGGTGATGTTAATTTTTCGATATTATAGGTCTATGGTAGAGAGAATCTCTTTTAACTCTTATATGTGACTGTAGTTTATTTTCTTTATTTTCTTATCTATTGATTTATTATGACATATGATATAGATTCTTTTGATGATACTTAAGTTGGGGCATATAACATGTTAGTATTACAAGATTGGCTTTTAGACTGTATATTGTGATTTGTATCATGTGTAACATTTTGATTAATATCTGAAACTTATACGTCTCTATTGTATTTAAATTCATCTTATTATTTTGACTATGAATATTCATTCATCTTATGGATTATTAAATTGTATTATTGGAAATATTAATTTTGGAAAGAAGATGAATCACCTTTTATTCTTAACTAAGAAATCTTAATGTTTATGTCCCCCTCCTTGTATTTTTCTTGTTTGATCTTCTTTATGTTAAGGTCTGGTGTTGTTTAGCCCCTGAACCCCTCAAGGGTCATTAAACTAAAAAAAGTCATAGAAATCTCCAAATTTCTTAACAACGGCTCAAAACTCATCCAATAGCCTCGAGAACTGAACAAAAATCTTCAACAAGACTAAAAATCACCCTTCAAACCATGTGAAATTATCAAAACATGAAAGTTACCTTTATAACATCGAATGCTGACTTTGGTTCATTCTCTTAAGTTTTTAACTTTTAAAACTCAAAACTCTTCCAAAACTCATCTGAATGCCTCAAGACTCAAACCAATAGTCCTAATAACTCAAAAATCATGTTCTAGAATTGATAGAATTGATAAAATTTTGATACAAGATAAACTTCTACACTATTGACTTAAGTAAACTATATCAACTTTCTAACCTTCCAATAAAAAAAACTAACATATGACTTAACAAACCACCTCACGAATCATGTCACCCACTCTGATATACTACAAATATCTTAAGGCAACTATGAGAAAGGATAAAACAGTCAAAATGCAAAATAATAGAAAAACAACCATGAAGGATATTACATCATCTACCACTTAAGCATCCATTCATCAAAGTCAATTATTTTGAGTAGATGCACATACCCATCCATAGTAGACCTCACACAAGTACTTCCAAGTAAAGTTACATCTGTAGCACTGCTGGGTCATCCTAAATTTCAAAATCCTCCTCTATTTTAACACTTAAGACTACATCTCTTGTATCAAAATCAAATCTTCTCTAATCTAATCTTCATATATTTAAACTATCTCTAAATGTAATAATTGAGTTGATCGAATTATAATCCTAAACATAGGAGATTCATTAAAACCATCATAGTTACGACAAGCCAAAAATTGAATCTAATATCAAGAGCCAAGTTTGAACCATCAAAATACCAAGATCGTACAAATTTTCTGTTCACACTTCCAGAACCATCATTAGTACAAAAAAACTTTAGAAAACACTCTAAATGTCATACTTTAACCACTATTCAAACAATCATATTCTTGGTAAGGCCACTCTCCACAACCATGAATTTTGACTTTTTTTTCCCCAAAAAATATTTGTTTCTTCCAGCCCACTCTAAGCATTTTTAATCCAAATTGGCCTTACCCAAGGCTAATGGCACTAATTCCATGTCTGATAGAACTATTTGTATGAGCTGAAGCTAATGAGTTTTAACTGATACCAAATCCATAAAAAATTTCAAATGTCATGCTTTGACCATTATTCAAAGAATCATATTCCTGTGCTCAACCTTAGAGAAAGTCATTGACTTCCCCTAAAATTTCTTATATGATAAACATGTACCTTATATAGATCACCCAAATCAAAGCCAAATCTTCATAAAAAGTCACACTAATTCCTTCATAAATCTGTTCCAAAATATTGCACCTTTTACTAACTTTATTCCAACTTACTATTGTTTCTTAACTCAAAGGCTGAAATCCACACATATCTTCAACTCTGAACTAAGGATCAGTGATGTCTTCTTTCTTTACATTTCTCAACTTGTACTGATTATGTCATGCTGCTAATACTTTGAATTCTAAACTCATACCCAAGACAAAATTCTGAATACTTTAAACTCTCCAATATATAAGCTTTTTATCCTTTCCTTAACTCATCCACTATTTTGTATTACTCGGCACAAGG